>NC_065596.1:10949007-11260060 GCF_024542745.1 Macaca thibetana thibetana | reverse complement strand
TATCTCATGCCTGTAATCCCAGCACTTTGGGAGGCCGAGGTGGGCGGATCACAAGGTCAGGAGATCAAGACCACGGTGAAACTCCGTCTCTACTAAAAATACAAAAAATTAGCCAGGCACGGTGGCGGGCACCTGTAGTCCCAGCTACTCAAGAGGCTGAGGCAGGAGAATGGCGTGAACCCGGGAGGTGGAGCTTGCAGTGAGCCGAGATCATACCACTGCACTCCAGCCAGGGGGACAGAGCGAGACTCCGTCGCAAAAAAAAAAAAAAAAAAAAAAAAAAAAAAAGGCGATCTAACAATGAATATACTTCATTAACACACTGAATAAAAAGGTTTAATCACACGCAGCATTTTAAAGCAATGATGAATGCAAATTAAATGTTAAGGTATCTGCAGCTCTTATAAGGCAGTATGAAAATATCTGATGTTTGTAAGTGACACAGGTCATGTTGCTAATATTAACGGTTGATAATACTAATAACCCTTGTTGTCTCCCTTTAAAATGTTAAAATTTAGTTATTGGCTGGTGAAAAATAAAGATGTATCTATTTTTAGTATCATTATTTTTTTGAGACTCGCTCTGTTGCTCAGGCTGGAGTGCAGTGGTGTGATCTCAGCTCACTGCAGCCTCCACTTCCTGGGTACAAGTGATTCTCCTGCTTCAGCCTCCTGAGAAGGTGGGATGACAGGCACCCACAAGCACGCCAGGCTAATTTTTTGTATTTTTAGTAGAGATAGGGTTTTGCCATGTTGGCCAGGGTGGTCTCGAACTCCTGGGCTCAAGTGATTTGCCTGCCTCTGCCTCCCAAAGTGCTGGGATTACAGGTGTGAGTCACTGTGTCCGTCCTCTGTGTTTCTTTTTTAAACGTGGAGTCTTGCTGTTGCCCAGGCTGGGATGCAGTGGCATGATCATAGCTCACAGCAACCTCCACCTCCTGGGCTCAAAATACCTTCCCACCTCAGCCTCCTGAGTAGCTGGGCCTACAGGCACGAGTTACCATGCCTGGCTAATTAAATTTTTTTTTTTTTTGTAGGGACAGGGGCTTGCTTTGCTGCCCAGGCTGGTTGAGAACTCCCTAGCTTCAAGTGATTGCTCTGCCTTGGCCTCCTGAAGCACTAGGATTACAGGCACGAGCCACTGTGCTCAGCCTATTTCAGTTTTCTTTCTTTTTTTTTTTTTTGAGACAGAGTTTCACTCTTGTTGCCCAGGCTGGAGTGCAGTGGCGTGATCTCGGCTCACTGCAACCTCTGCCTCCCAGGTTCAAGTGATTCTCCTGCCTCAGCCTCCCAAGTAGCTGGGATTACAGGCATGCGCCACCACACCTGGCTAATTTTGTATTTTTAGTAGAGACAGAGTTTCTCCATGTTGGTCAGGCTGGTCTCCAACTCCCAACCTCAGGTGATCCGCCCACCTCGGCCTCCCAAAGTGTTGGAATTACAGCCATGAGCCACCTCGCCCAGCCTGATTTCAGTCTTCTTATCTCTAAAGTGGATGCTAACAACTCCCAGCATGATGACTCCTATCATTTTGAGGACCTGAATACATAAGCAGCCATACAGTAACACTCATGTGTTGGGTCTCCCTGGGACTCCTTGGCAAACACAGAATGCCTAAGTAGGATCTGTGGCCACTGGCAGGATGCCGAAGCCACCCTTGAGGTTGGGGGTCTTGGGGCCATGTGGGGAGACCATCGTCCAGCACCCATTGCTCCCCCTTGGACTTCTCCCAAGCCCGTAGCTGTAGCCCCAAGGTGGTACTTACCAGAATCCCAAAAGCCATGACTTTCAGCACACATTCCAGAGAGAAGAGGGAGGTGAAGACGATGTTGAACACCCTCAGGGCGTTTTCATAAGCAACAGAAGCCCCATAGAACTAGGGGGAAAGAAGTAGGAGTGGCAGGGGTCAGTGAGCGGGGGTGGGAAGTGGGAAGTGGGGAGGCAGCTTCATGGCTGTTTTCTAGGCAACACTCCGGCCCCAGGCAAGGGCTGAGCAATCTCACTGTTGGGAGGCATAGTTCAGGAAAGCCCAGCTCTCCGCCAGACTAGGCTCTTCTTTTCACATCAAAAAACAAAAACTTTCCCCCGCCTCTTTTTTTTTTGGTAGACGGGGTCTTCCTGTTTTGCCCAGGCTGGGCTCGAACTCACAATCCTCCTACCTTAGCCTCCTGATAGTTGGGACTATAGGCATACACCATTGTGCCTGGCTGAATTATACTTTTTCTTTCCATTTTTTTTTTTTTTTGAGAATGAGTCTTACTCTGTCGCCCAGGCTGGAGTGCAGTGGCACGATCGGCTCACTGCAGGCTCCGCCTCCCGGGTTCACGCCATTCTCCTGCCTCAGCTTCCCAAATAGCTGGGACTACAGGTGCCTGCCATCATGCCCAGCTAACTTTCTGTATTTTTAGTAGAGATGGGGTTTCTCCGTGTTAGCCAGGATAGTCTCGATCTCCTGACCTCGTGATCCGCCTGCCTCGACCTCCCAAAGTGCTGGGATTACAGGCGTGAGCCACTGTGCCCGGCCTCCTTATTTTCTTTGAGATGGAGTCTCACTCTGTCACCCAGGCTGGAGTGCAGTGGTGTGATCTCAGCTCACTGCAACTTCTGCCTCCTGGGTTCAAGCCATTCTCATGCCTCAGCCTCTCAAGCAGCTGGGATTGTAGGCGTGCGCCATCATGCCCAGCTAATTTTTGTATTTTTAGTAGAGACAGGATTTCATCATGTGGGCCAGGATGGTCTCAAACACCTGGTCTCAAGTGATCCGCCTGCCTTGACCTCCCAAAGGGCTGGGATTACAGGTGTGAGCCACCACGCCTGGCCACTATGATTGTTTTTGAAGTGCCGAGAAGGCACTAAGGTCCTTGCATCAACTTTCTCATTCCATCCTCTCACCTCCTCTGGAGGGGGCAAAGGTGCTATTATTATCATTCCCATTTTATTGACAGGGAACCGAGTCCCCAGAAAGTCACTGGTTACTTGCGCAAAGTTGAATGAATGAAATGGCAGAGCTAGGCTTGAATCCACGCTTTGGAGTCCAAAGCACAGGGTGAAAAGTTTTCAGACGTTTTGTTTTTTGTTTGTTTGTTTTTTTTTTTTTTTTTTTGAGACGGAGTCTCCCTCTGCCGCCCAGGCTGGAGTGCAGTGGCCGGATCTCGGCTCACTGCAAGCTCCGCCTCCCGGGTTTACGCCATTCTCCTGCCTCAGCCTCCCGAGTAGCTGGGACTACAGGCGCCCGCCACCTCGCCCGGCTAGTTTTTTGTATTTTTTAGTAGAGACGGGGTTTCACCATGTTAGCCAGGATGGTCTTGATCTCCCGACCTCGTGATCCGCCCGTCTCGGCCTCCCAAAGTGCTGGGATTACAGGCTTGAGCCACCGCGCCCGGCCTTTTTTTTTTTTCCGAGACGGAGTCTCGCTCTGTCGCCCAGGCTGGGGCGCAGTGGCCGGATCTCAGCTCACTGCAAGCTCCGCCTCCTGGGTTTACGCCATTCTCCTGCCTCAGCCTCCCAGGTAGCTGGGACTACAGGCGCCTGCCACCACGTCCGGCTAGTTTTTTGTATTTGTTAGAAGAGACGGGGTTTCATCATGTTAGCCAGGATGGTCTCAATCTCCTGACCTTGTGATCCGCCCGTCTCGGCCTCCCAAAGTGCTGGGATTACAGGCTTGAGCCACCGCACCCGGCCTCAGAGTTTTTTTTTGGAAGCAGCTCCTTGTCCCTGGGGATTTCAGGGCCCTCGCCTACCCCTCCTCCCTCATTTCTATTTCCTTTTCTTTTCTTTTCTCTCTCTTTTTTTTTTTTGAGACGGAGTCTCGCTCTTGTTGCCCAGGCTGGAGTGCAATGGCGTGATCTCGGCTCACAGCAACCTCCGCCTCCCGGGTTCAAGCGATTCTCCTGCCTCAGCCTCCTGAGTAGCTGGGATTACAGATGCGCACCACTATGCTCGACTGATTTTGTATTTTTAGTAGAGATGGAGTTTCTCCATGTTGCTCAGGCTGGTCTCGAACTCGCGACCTCAGGTGATCTGCCTGCCTTGGCCTCCCAAAGTTCTGGGATTACAAGCATGGGCCACCGTGCCCAGCTCCCTCATTTCATTAATCAAACATTTTTAGAGAGCTGCTTGTTCCGTCCCAGCCAGATCCTTGTTGGACTCTAGGAATTCTGGGGTGAGGTCCTCACAAGTGGGTGGGGGGCACCGTCGTGCAACCTGATGCTGATTTTTGTGGTAGGCGACATAAAGATAGGATGCCTGCTAAGACAGGCACCTCAAGCAGTCTTGGGTGATCAGGGAAGGCTTTCTGGAGGAAGAGGTCTGCAGGTACAGCTGGGAAGAAGCAGCTGGCCAGGGGGAGTGGTGGGAACTGTGTGTCAGGTAGAGGGAACAGCAGGAAAAAAATCTCAGAAGTGATCCAGAATGTGGTCTGTCTGGGAAACTGCAGATGGTTTCATTTTACAAGGGTAGAGGCAGGAACGAGATGGGGCTTAAGCAGTGCTGGGGGTTGGTGTAGGGCGCTTACCTTCATCATAAGCACGATGGTGTTGAGGGCGATCATGGCCATGATTGTGTACTCGAAAGGCGGAGACACCACGAACTGCCACATGCGGTACTGGAAGCTCTGCTTGTTCTGCGGCATGTGTCGGGTCAGCGGCTTGGCGCTGATGGCGAAATCGATGCAGGCCCTCTGCGGGAGAGAGGCCAGTGGTGAGAGTGGCAGAGGCAGCAGGAAGGTGGCTGTATACCGGGCACCCTCTGTCTAACTCAAGTGCTTCTGCTTGAGTCTCTGCCTCTCTTGCCCCCAGCCAGGATTCCTGGGCTCCCTCCTCCTTCTCACCATTGCTTTCTTTCTTTCTTTTTTGTTTTTTGAGACAGAGTCTTGCTGTATCACCCAGGCTAGAGTGCAGTGGCACGACCTCGGCTCACTGTAACATCCGCCTCCCGGGTTCACGCCATTCTTCTGCCTCAGCCTCCCGAGTAGCTGGGACTACAGGTGCCCGCCACCACGCTCGGCTAATTTTTTGTATTTTCAGTAGAGACGGGGTTTCACTGTTAGCCAGGATGGTGTTGATCTCCTGACCTCCTGATCCGCCTGTCTCAGCCTCCCAAAGTGCTGGGATTACAGGTGTGAGCCACCGCGCCTGGCCCTCACCATTGCTTTCTTATCTTAACAGCTACAGTTGCTTGAAACGTCACCATCTGCCAATTTTGCACTGACATTTCCCCATTATTGCATGGCTAATGCAAACATGGGAAGTGGGTACTATCAATGACCTCACTTTGCAGATGACAAAAATAGAGGCTTAGAGAGGTTAAACCACTTGCCTGAGGTGACACAGCTACCAAGTGTGCCAAATCAAACTGAAGCCTAATCCTTCTTTCCCTCCCTCCCTCCCTCCCTTCTTTTCCTCCCTCCTTCTTTCATTCCTTTTCCTTCCTTCCCTTCATTCCTTCCTCCCTTTCCCCTTTCCTTTCCTTTCTCTCTTCTTCCTTCTTTCCTTCCCTCCCTTTCTTTCTCCTTCCTTCCTTCTTTTCCTCCCTCCCTCTCTCCTTCCCTCCCTCCCTTCTCTTTCTCTCTTTCCTTTCTTCCTTCTTTCCTTCCTTCCTTCCTTCCTTCTTCCTTCTTCCTTCCCACTCTCCCTCCCTCCCTCCTTCCTTCTTTTCTTTTTCTTTTTTTTTTTTTCTGACAGGGGCTTGCTTTGTCACCTAGGCTGGAGTGCAGTGCAATCACAGCTCACTGCAGCCTTGACCTCCTGGGCTCAAGTGATCCTCCCACTTCAGCCTCCTGAGTAGCTGGGACTACAGGCATGCACCACCACACCCAGCTAATTAAAACTTTTTTTTTTTTTAAATCATAGAGATGGGGTATCACTATGTTGCTCAGGCTGTTCTTGAACTCCTGGGCTCAAGCAATCCTCCTGCCTTGGCCTCCTAAAGTGTTAAGATTATAGGCGTGAGCCACTGTGCCCAGCCCATTCTTTCTTACTGAATACTTTGCTGCTCCTTCTTCTCTTCGAGGGAGAGAGAGGGAGGAATAGTGGTTATTAAGTCTTAAGGGTCAAGGGAGCAGATGATATATTCTAGATCCTCTATTTAGCTTGAATGATGCCAGAGAGGCAAAGAGTCATGTCTATACTCTCTGGTAGACTGAGGACTGGATTTTCTTTTGTTTTCTTTTTCTGAGACAGGGTCTTGCTCTGTTGCCCAGGCTGGAGTGCACTGGCATGATGATAGCTCACTGCAGCCTCGAACTCCCAGGCTCAAGCAGCCTCCCGTGTTACTGGGACTAAAGGTGTGCACCATCATGCTTGGCTATTTTTTTTTGATTTGTAGTAGAGATTGGGTCTTGCTGTGTTGGCCAGGCTGGTCTCAAACTCCTAAGCTCAAGTGATCCTCCTGCCTCAGTTTCCCAAAATGTTGGGATCACAGGTGTGAGCCACCACACCTGGCTTGGCTTTTCATTCATAAATATTCACCACCCTTCACTAGGGGAGATCGTATTTCCCCACTCCACTGACATCAGAATGGATGTGTGACTTGCTTTGGCTGATGAAATGTGAGCAGAAGTGACATGTGTCATTTTTGAGTACAAGCATGAAAAGCTGAGCCTCAGTCTGACATACTCTCTTTTTCATCTGGAGCATCTCAGAGGGAGGCTGCTTTGCCGCTCTGCCAGCCTGGGAACCAGAAAAAAGATGACAAGCAGAAGATCCACAACTGATCTCAACATGCAGTGTGAGCAAAAAATAAGTCCCTTTATGGATATTTAGCAATGAAATCTGGGGTTGCTTGTTACTGCGGCACAATCCAGACTAAACTGACTGATACATACACTATATGACTTGTTTCCTCTGGAACTCCATGAAGGACTGCCCTGAAGCCCTGAATTTGGTTTGGAGGATGCCTCTGTTCTCTCCCCTAGGTGCCCCTAGAAATGGGTTCCTGGGTGTTGTGTGTGTGTGTTTTAAAGTTTGTGTCCCCAGTTTTTAAAGGACAGATGGAATTGGAAGTGGCACCTCATTTTTCTCCAGGCTGTATTCCTCCATCATCTTGTCCCCTTGCTCCTGGAAGGTGATGATGATCAAGGCCACAAAGATATTGACAAAGAAGAAGGGGAACACCACAAAGTAGACGACGTAGAAAATGGACATCTCCATGCGGTACCCGGGGCTGGGGCCCTGGTTCTCAAAGGTGGCGTCCACTGAGTGCTTGAGGACCCTGAAAGGAATGGGGCAGGGAGAGGGAAGGAACAGGAAGGAGAGAGACAAGGACCCAAGGGGTGATAAGGAAGGAGGAGAGAGGGTGGAAGTAAGATGGCAGAACAGGAATAGAGGGAAATGAAAAAGAAATTTAAGTAGTCACTGTTTTTTGAAAGCTTGACAACAATGTCAGTTATTTCTTAATTTTAATTTCTTTTTTTTTTTTTTGTATTTTTAGTAGAGACGGGGTTTCACCACGTTAGCCAGGATGGTCTTGATCTCCTGACCTCGGGATCCGCCCGCCTTGGCCTCCCAAAGTGCTGGGATTACAGGCATGAGCCACCATGCTCGGTCCAATTTTAATTTTTTGAGATGGAGTTTTGCTCTCGTTGCCCGGGCTGGAGTGCAATGGCGTGATCTCAACTTACTACAACCTCCACCTCCTGGGTTCAAGCGATTCTCCTGCCTCAGCCTCCTAAGTAGCTGGTATTACAGACATGCGCCACCATGCCTGGCTAATTTTTTTGTATTTTTAGTAGAGACGGGGTTTCACCATGTTGGTCAGGCTGGTCTTGAACTCCTGACCTCAGGTGATCCACCTGCCTTGGCCTCCCAAACTGCTGAGATTACAGGTGTGAGCCACCACACCCAGCCAATGTCAGTTATTTCTACTGCAGTGCATGAAGGGCTTGCTGTGTGCTGGAAACAATATTCAACGTTTCATTCCCACCTGCTCAGAAACCCTCTCAGGGAGGTTATTACTGGCTCCAGTTTGCATATGAGGAAACTGAGGTTCGGCAATTTAAAGGGACATGCTGAAGATCACCCACTTAGAAGTGGCCAAGTTAGGATTTAAAGACAGGTTGTGGCAATGGAGGGAGTGGAAGTGGGTGTATGAATGTGGAGTGGGTATTTGAGCACAGGTGGTGGTGGGTGCTGAGGAGGTGCAATGAGGATATGTATGAGAGTAGGTAAGTGCACAGCAGCTCTGTACAGTTGTGCAGGTTGTGCACTGCTCAAAGGCTGTGTCTAAGTGTTACTTTCACATGATAGGCATGATAGACTTGTGTATTCATGATGACAATTTTTTGGCAGGTGGCCCTCCAGTGCCTTGTTTGAACAAAATCATTTAAGTCTATTGCGATGATTTTCAGACAGATGGAAGTGAAGTCTGTTGAGAAAGGGGTGTTTTAAAAAACTTTGCTCAAAGGGGCCTTGTGGGTTAGCACTATTCCCATGTGTGTGAGTACTGGATGTGTGTGAGGGTGGGCAGAAGAGCATGTTCAGGTTGGCATATTTGCTGAGAGAGGGAGGGAGGTGAGGATAATGAGGGTACATGCTGGAATCTACCAAGCTTCTGGCCTGGTATTTCCAGACCTCTGAGAGGAAGACTACGACTTGGACAAGGTGAGGGAGGGAGGCATTTGTTTTGGGTGCGAATTAAGGGGGTACTGAAAATCCCAGTAATCAAGATAATCTTTTGCTCCAATATTTTTAAAAATCAAAATTAATGCAAAAAGTCCATGATGAAAAAATACCAATTTCTTCTTCTTTTTGTTTTTTGAGATGGGGTCTCCTTCTGCTGTCCAGGCTGGAGTACAATGGCACAATCACAGCTCACTGCAGCCTTGAACTCCTAGGCTCAAGCAATCCTCCCACCTCAGCCTCCTGAGTAGCTGGGATAACAGGTACGAGCCACCACAAATGGCTCAAAATTTTAAATAAAGATGAAGTCCATGATTCAGCCTCACCGTTTTTTTTTTTTTTTTTTTTTTTTTTTTTTGCGGGGTGGGGAGGAGGCCATAGTTTTGCTCTGTCACCCAGGATGAAGTGCAGTGGTGCAATCTCGGCTCACTGCAACCTCTGCTTCCTGGGTTCAAGGGATTCTCGTGTCTCAGTCTCCCGAGTAGCCGGGACCACAGGTGTGAGCCACCATGCTTGGCTGTTTTTTTTTTTTCTTTTTTTTTTTGTATTTTTAGTATTTTTAGAGTTTTGCCATGATGCTCAGGCTGATCTTAAACTCCTGGCCTTAAGCAATACACCTGCCTTGGCCTCCTAAAGTGTTGGGATTACAGGCGTGAGCCACCATGCCCGGCTTCCAAGACCTTTCTTATTGCTAAGCTCTCAGGCCCTTTATCCTCCTGCTCCCTGGGGTTCCTCCTGGGTAGGTTTCTAGTCGGGTCACTTACTGTGGCCAGCCTTCTCCCGTGGACACGGTGAAGAGGGTCAGCAGAGCCCAGAGCACGTTGTCGTAATGGAATTCATACTTCTTCCACTCCCGATCTCGCGCCTTCACCTCATTCTTCTCGTAGAGGAGGTATTTGCCTCTGCCACAGAGAGTGGGGACTGTTAGCAAATGGGAAAGAGGGGCCGTCTTGCACTTGTCTTTGGTTATCAGAGACAGGGGGAGGGAAAAGAAGAGGGGTCCACCAGCCTAGGCTGCGTCCCTCAGCCTGGGAAGCAGTGGCTCCCCGCCCTGCCACCATGTGTCCCTGTGCTTCATGGGGGATTACGTGTGCATCTACTTCGAGATAAATCCATGGGTGATGGCACGACCTTACTCCTGGTGGGAGAGCTGACCCAGGGCCCAACGCTTCCAACGTGATAACTTCTAGTCCTCGGGGTGAGAGCCTCAGGCTTGCTGGGGGTGGGGTGGGGGGAGTTTAGGAGGAGGCAGAGAGGCACAGCGGACATTCACAGGTTCATCAGGCTAAGGGAGGTTGCTACTCCTTTTCAAGGCAGGAAACAAGGGTTAGTTCCAGACTCCTACCCAGACATCTGGCATCCTCCTAATTTCAATAAATAGCCATCAAGATAACAACAGGCTATCACATGTTGCAAAATGCCACTTTACACTGGTAACAATATCACTATATATGCACATACATATATATACACACACACATACACATATATATATGTATTTTGTGTGTGTGTATATATATGTGTGTGTGTGTATGTGTGTGTGTATATATATATATATTTTTTTTGAGACAGAGTCTCACTCTGTTGCCCAGGCTGGAGTACAGTGGCCCAATTTGGGCTCACTGCTAGCTCTGCCTCCCGGGTTCACGCCATTCTCCTGCCTCAGCCTCCCGAGTAGCTGGGACTACAGGCATCTGCCACCATGCCCAGCTAGTTTTTTGTATTTTTAGTAGAGACGGGGTTTCACCGTGTTAGCTAGGATGGTCTCGATCTCCTGGCCTCGTGATCCGCCCGCCTCGGCCTCCCAAAGTGCTGGGATTACAGGCGTGAGCCACCGCACCCAGCCTATATGTATATATATATATATATATATTTTTTTTTTTTTTTTTTTTTGAGACGGAGTCTCGCTGTGTCGCCCAGGCTGGAGTGCAGTGGCCGGATCTCAGCTCACTGCAAGCTCTGCCTCCCGGGTTTTTACACCATTCTCCTGCCTCAGCCTCCCAAGTAGCCGGGACTACAGGCGCCTGCCACCTCGCCCGGCTAGTTTTTTTGTATTTTTTAGTAGAGATGGGGTTTCACCGTGTTAGCCAGGATGGTCTTGAACTCCTGACCTCGTGATCCGCCCGTCTCGGCCTCCCAAAGTGCTGGGATTACAGGCTTGAGCCACTGCGCCCGGCCAATGTATATATTTTTGAGAGGCAGGGTCTCACTCTGTCACGAAGGCTTGAGTGCAGTGGTACCATCATAGTGCATTGCAGCGTTGAACTCCTATGTTTAAACAATCCTCCCGCCTCAGCCTCCCAGGTAGCTGGGACTACAGGTGTGTGCTACCATGCCCTGCTAACTTTTAAAATTTATTTTGTAGGGATGGGCTCTCATTATGTTGCCCAACCTGGTCTCCAACTCCTGGCCTCAAGTAATCCTCCCACCTCAGCCTTCCAAAGTGTTGGAATTACAGGTGTGAGCCACTGCACCTGGCCTCTTACCTAACTTATTTGGCAATGAAACCTGATCTGATTGGACATGAAGCTCTTTATACTTGTTATTTACTCCATTTGGTGTGAACACACATTTTATGGCAGAAATATTGTGTTTGATTATAGGGCTGCCTCAGACCCAGCTGAGGATGTCATGTCCGACATGGGATGTACACAGTCCAACCTTTCTAAAATCTCAAAATATTCTTAACTTTAAAACACATCTGCCGGTAAAGATTTCAAGTAAGGAACTGTGGACGTGTATTAATATCCCTCACATGACAAGGGCGGTGACTGAAAGGTCAAGCAATTTGCTTATGACTCATCCTGTGGCTATGGGTGGTGACTCAAATTCTAAAACCGGTTTTCTTTCTACCCAAGATCCAAGCTGGTTGCAACTGAGTCACTCCCAAGGCTCACCACTTCTCCAGTCTCTGAGCCCAAGTGGCCGATGCCTCTAGCCACTTCCCCCCTGCCCACCTGCTAGTTCCATGGGAATGTGCCAGAAAGCTGAGACCCACCGACAATCTTTCTCAAACTCCTTGGACTCGTCAGTGCAGTGGAAGAACTTCCCCTTGAAGAGCTGCACAGCCACCACGGCGAAGATGAACATGAATAGCATGTAGACGATGAGGATGTTGAAGACGTTTTTAAGCGAGTTCACCACACAATCAAACACAGCCTGTGGGGTGGGGTTGACAGAGAACATGAGGGGCTGAGGACCTGCCCAACCTACTGCCTCCAGTGGCCCATAATACCAGAATACTGCCATTATCATTCCCATTTTTTTTTTTTTTTTGAGATGGAGTCTTGCTCTGTCGCCCAGGCTGGAGTGCAGTGGCACGATCTCAGCACTCACTGCAAACTCTGTCTCCCGGGTTCACGCCATTCTCCTGCCTCAGCCTCCCGAGTAGCTGGGACTACAGGTGCCCACCACCATGCCCAGCTACTTTTTTATATTTTTAGTAGAGACGGGGTTTCATCGTGGTCTCAATCTCTCGACCTCGTGATCTGCCCGCCTTGGCCTCCCAAAGTGCTGGGATTACAGGCGTGAGCCACCACGTCCAGCCACTATCATTCCCATTTTACAGGCAAGGTCATAAGTCAAGTCCCTAGGGTAAGGCCCCCCAGCTTTCAGAAATAAGTGTTGGAGAAGTTGGACTCAATCCTGGCATTCTATGGAACTAAAACTCCCAAATGAGATACCAGAGATGCTTTTAAGTGATACAAAGTGAGCCCAACACAGAAAAACAAGGTAACAAAGTTACTTCCTCTCCAATTCTCTCAGTCCTTTTGAGTGAAGGAGAAATTGCTACTATGTTAACACCTACCATTGACACTTTCCCTCTTTAACCAAGAAAGAGCAGTTGTCGCTGCTCAAAGCCTTGGGCAGGCACCATATTTGGTTAGATTTCAATAACACTATCTGTTTTCTTCTTTAATTTTTAATAGAGACAGAGTCTAACTATGTTGCCTAGGCTGGTCTCATTCTCCTGGGCTCAAGCAATACTCCTGCCGTGGTCTTCCAAAATGCAGGGATTACAGGTGTAATTTGATTTAAAGAAACATATTACATAAGAGATAATACTGGGGACCCTCAGGTAAAGCATACACTGAAAGTGGGTGCTCTAATGACTGGATTTTATTTCCTTTAATTTTTTTTCTTTTTCAATGACAGACTTTTGGGAAATGCTGGTTCATGCTATTTTGGAATGGGAGATATTAGAGCCTAGAATAGGTAGATGAAAAGTCAAAATTTTATGGAACAAGAAATCTAGTTTCTGCTTCCCAGATCACGATTATACTCTTTTAAATCCATATGATGCTTTCATGCGAATTAGGAAAAGGAATCTTAACTATGAGACATTTCATCTAAAGAAAAATTGTCATAATACACAGATTATTTTAGATCAACCCACTTTACTGCCATCTGCTGGGAAGTTGTAATAATACAAATATCCATATACGATGGCTAGGATGTTATCAGCACCTCCTTTAATGTGTTGTCCTTGAGCAGTGTGCAACCTGCTCAACTGTACATGATAACCGTGACAGTCCCCCCACCCCACCCCACCATCTCTCAATCTCACCTTGAGCTTTGGCAACCGCTTGATGGTTTTAAGAGGTCGTAGCACCCGGAGGACTCGGAGGGATTTAATCGTGTTGATGTCTTTTCCTTTGCTATTGCCACTGTGGAGGAATGTTAGGGTGGGGAGAAGGGAAGAGAGGAAGCAGAGGTCAGGTTGGGTAGGGGGCAGCCCACAGCTCCATGGGACCCTACCCTACCAGGCCTAGAAGTCTGGGGTGAGCTTGGCACAGCCCTGCCCTTCCTGGTGAAGAGTGGTCCGTTTCACCTGTTAAGCTTGGGCTCAGGAGCCAGTAAGTAGGTGGCTTTTTGTGGTTCTGGTCCCAGGGTTGGTTGAGGGCCCTTTGCCATCTGCATGGAGTGTCCCTGAGACCCAGCACAAGGGAGTTGGCTGATTCCCCACCCCTATTTCTGCATAGCTTTTCTTCTCTCTTTTTTTTTTTTTTTTTTTTTCGAGACAGGGTTTGGCTCTGTCACCAAGGCTGGAGTGCAGTGGCACGATCTTGACTCACTGCAACCTCCGCCTCCTGGGCTAAAGCCATCCTCCCACCTCAGCCTCCCAAGTAGCTGGGACTACAGGCACATGCCACTGCACCCGGCTAATGGTTTTGTCTTTTTTGTACAGATGGGGTTTCACCACGTTGCCCATGCTGGTCTCAAACTCCTCAGCTCAAGCAGTCTGCCCTCCTCACCCTCCCAAAGTGCTGGGAATACAGGTGTGAGCCAGTGTGCCTGGTCACAGCTCTTTCTCTTTTTTCTTTTCCTTTTTTTTTTTGAGATGGAGTCTTGCTCTGTCACCTGGGCTGGAGTGCAATGGCGCGATCTCGGCTCACTGCAAGCTCCACCTCCCAGGTTCACGCCGTTCTCCTGCCTCAGCCTCCCAACTAGCTGGGACTACAGGCACCCACCACCACGCCCGGCTAATTTTTTTGTATTTTTAGTAGAGACGGGGTTTCACCATGTTAGCCAGGATGGTCTCGATCTTCTGACCTCGTGATCCACCCACCTTGGCCTCCCAAAGTGCTGGGATTACAGGCGTGAGCCACTGCACCTGGCCCCCTTGTGTATTCTTTTTAAAGGTGGTATCAGTGGGCTCTTCAAAAAATGGGATTTTCTCCCCCTTCCAATGGGATTCTGGAAGATGCTTAAAGTGGCCCTTATACTAAATCTCTCCTCCCCTACTGTATTCCCTGAGCCCGCAGTGGGGAAAATAACCGCGTGCTGCTCCTTTCAGATGCTGATGCGGCTGCTGCCATGGTCTCTGCTGCATTGCTCCAAGGCGCTCTGAGCCCATCTTTGCCAGAGAGGACCGCACAGAAGTTCAGTCCAAGATCTATTGGAACTGAGCTTAGCAATGCAGACCCCAGAGATGCCATGACACCCTTGGCCAACCATGACTCAGGGCCCCCAAAAGGAGGGTATCGAGTGGGACCATGAATAGCTTGTGGTTCATGGCACTCATGACCCATCCAGTTGTCCACACCGGAAACCTGAGAGTCATGTTCAACTGCCTGTCCTCTATCCCCGTCCCCAGTGGGTCACCTTCCTTAACACACCACCATCCGTTCCTGGGTGACATCCCCCATCCCCCATCTCCCAGCTTGCTCCTCATTCCCTTGTCTCTCTCTTCTTCCATGTTTTATGCACACAGTGGCCAAAGCCAATGACCATGTCACTCTTTCTCTTGCTCAGAATTCTTCTGGAGCACCTGAATTCTTAGAAGAGCAAGCACGAACTTCTGGGCATGGCATTCAAGGCTCTTGGAAATCTAGCCCAACTTACCTTCATCTTTGCATTCTCATTTATTGCTACATATTTCAAGCCCCAGCCACGTTCTTTTGCCTCTGTCTGCTTATGCATATACTGTTCCTGTTGCTAGAAATGACCCTCCTCCACTTCTCCAGTCACAGAACTACCCGGTCCTCAAAGCCCAAATTACATGTTGCTCCCTCCGACAGCATTTCCTGATTGCCCACCACTGGCTCCTGCCAGCTCCCATGTGCTGTTTCGGAGTTAATCTTGTTTCTTCAATCTCTGGTTTTAGACAGAAAACTCCTCAAAGGCTTATAGTGTAACAGTGCAATTTCTTCTTCTTCTCTGTGTTCATTTTCCCTTTAATCTTTTTTTTTTTTTGAGATGGAGTCTTGCTCTATTGCCCAGGCTGGAGTGCAGTGGCATGATCGGCTCACTGCAACCTCTGCCTCCCAAGTTCAAGCGATTCTCCTGCCTCAGGCTCCCGAAGAGCTGGGACTACAGGCATGAGTCACCACATCCGGCTAATTTTTGTATTTTTAGTAGAGACAGGGTTTCACTGTGTTGGCCAGGCTGGTCTCAAACTCCTGACCTCAAGTAATCCACCCGCCTTGGCCTCCCAAAGTGCTGGGATTACAGGCGTGAGCCATTGCGCCCGGCCATTTCCCCTTTAATCTTGATTCTTGTCCCAGCCCCTAGTCTGCGCCTCGCAGGTGGTCTCAGGACACGTGAATGCCTCCAGATTGGAGTCTTTGGGTGGGGGGGGGGGTCACCTAGAAAACATCTCCCTACAGTGACCTCCGGAGTCATGAGCAGAGCTGCCCCCAGAGCCCCCCATCACGATGTGTCTCAGTATCCAGTGTAAAAACATCACTCTTCACACCATTTGCTTTTTTAAGGACTCCATTCTTTCGTTTTCAGGGAAGAAAGAAGAGAATTGTATTTTAGCCTGCTAGGCAGAGATATACTCCAGGATTCAGCAGTCTGAACATTTTTTTTCTTTTTAAAACCATCATCATCATTATCATCTCAAGGCCGTGCCCCCAGGTATGAGATACACGTTGGACAGTCACTGAGATAATTTTGGGCAGAACAGGGGTACAGATTAAATAATTGGATCTCAGAGGGACATAATCATTTCTTTTTCTTTCTTTTTAAAATTATACTTTAAGTTTCTTTTCCACATATCTTTCAGACGTTCTGCTTTTGCTAGAAAGGAAGCCGCAGGTAGATGCTAATAGGCCTTTAACACCTCGCTAACACTTAGTAATTTTCCTTTTAACAAAGAGCACAGCTTGAAGGCAACAACATTCTTTGATTTCTGTTAGATTTACTTTTTTTTTTTTTTTTTTTTGAGACAGAGTTTCGCTCTTGTTGCCCCGGCTGAAGTGAATGGCGTGATCTCAGCTCATGGCAGCCTCTGCCTCCCGGGTTCAAGCGATTATTTTGCCTTAGTCTCCTGAGTAGCTGGGATTACAGGCATGCGCCACCGCGCCTGGCTAATTTCGTATTTTTAGTAGAGACGGGGTTTCTCCACGTTGTTCAGGCTGGTCTCGAACTCCCGATCTCAAGTGATCCGCCCGCCTCGGCCTCCCAAAGTGCTGGGATTATAGGCATGAGCCACCGTACCTGGCCTAGATTTACTTTTGCAGTTGCAGATTTATCTAAGGTTAGCAACGCTGGTTGTAAGTGGATAATATAGTTTCCTTTTTTTTTTTTTTAAAATTAAAGTAATGGAGTCTCGGGGTAGAGTGCAGTGGTGCGATCATAGCTCACCACAGCCTCCAACTCCTGGGCTCAGGTGATCCTCCAGCCTCAGCCTCCCAAATGGCTGGGGCTGCAGGCATGCACCACTGCACCTGGCTAAAGTTTCCTTTTGAAACGAAAGTTTAGAATACGTGTTGATAGAAAAAAAATGTCAAGGAACCGTACATCCAGGTTGCACATGGAACTGGCTAAAATCTTGATGTCCCAAACAAGTGATATTTGGGAACACGTCTCCATGGGTGTTTTGCATCTCCTCATCTGAAAACGATTCCATGTTCATTTTATTTTTTTAAATTTTTTAATTTTTTTTTGGGGGGGGGGACAGAGTCTCGCTCTGTCACCCAGGCTGGAGTGCAGTGGCATGATCTTAGCTCACTGCAACCTCCACCTCCCAGGTTTAAGTGATTCTCCTGCCTCAGCCTCCTAGGTAGCTGGGATTACAGATGTGCACCACCATGCCCAGCTAATTTTTTGTATTTTTAGTAGAGATGGGGTTTCACCACGTTCGCCAGGCTGGTCTCAAACTCCTGATCTCAAGTGATCTACCTGCCTCGGCCTCCCAAAATGTTGGGATTAGAGGCGTGAGCCACAGTGTCCGGCCCACTTTCATTGCTTCTGACAACTGCTCCACCCAGCTTGCCTATTGAAACTGAACCTCTGCCCCTTCTGTTCTCTGCAGGAACTGGTGGGGCATGGGCGGAGGCACTGGCAGGACCCTTTGGGATGCCTCTTTCCCAGGGAGTGAGTTCTGGTCATTTGAAGTGACAGGACGGCGGCGGCAAGGACACAAGGCCACGGAAACAGGCCCAGAACTAACGAGGCTACACCAGAGGACAGATCATGAGACAGAATATGAGAGAGAGAGAGAGAGAGAAAGAGAGAGAGAGAGAGGGAGAAAGAGACTTTACCGTGCACTGCTCCTGATGATGTGGCATCGGAGGGAGAGACAGATCGTAAGCGGCCTCAGAAGAAAGAACACAGAACACGCACGTACACACACGCACCCCTGAGCACCCCCAAGTCCCGCCCGGGCACCAGGTGTGGGAGCCTCAGGCTCATGGCGCTGGCTGATGTCCATCCTTCCATCTAGAAGCTGCCCCCACCTCTGTTCAGTTCCCCGCCCTTGGCAGGCCCCTGGCACTGCCCAAGAAAGCACCTAGGAAAGCCGAATTTCCAGGTAGCAGGACAGCTGCAAAGCTGTCAGTTACTGAAGGCGAATTCACCACGGAAAGTCACTGCCAAGAGCCGGAGAAACCCCTCTTCTCCAGGCATTGTGGAGCTGCAACGTTTCAGAATGTCTTAAAGGTTGTGAACTTTGAAGTTGAGGGGACCTGGGTTTGAATCCTGATTCTGCCTCTCGTTATCCTCATCTGCAAAACAGGTTCAGACTGGGCGCCGTGGCTCACAGCTGTAATCCCAGTACTTTGGGAGGCCGAATTGGGAAGATTGCTTGAGGCCAGAAGTTCGAGGTCAGACCCTGTCTCTTTCTCTCTTTTTTTTTTTTTTTTTTTTTTTTTTTTGAGGTGGGGTCTCCCTCTGTCGCCCAGGCTGGAGTGCAGTAGCGGGATCTTAGCTCACTGTAGCCTCAACCTCCAGGGCTCAGGTGGTTCTCCCACCTTAGCCTCCCAAGTAGCTGGAAATACAGGCAAATTTTTCCATTTTTTGTAGAGACGGGGGTCTTGTTATGTTGCCCAGGCTGGTCTCAAACTCCTGGGTTCAAGTGATCCTCCTGCTTAGGCCTCCCAGAGTGCTGGGATTACAAGTGTGAGCCACTGAGGCCTGGGCAAGACTCTGCCTCTTTAAACAACCAACCAACCAACCAACCAACCAACCAACCAACCAACCAACCCAGGTCTGTGGAATTCTGATCTTTGATTAACAATAGCTATGGCTTTGGCTTTGCTCTTTATGGAGAGGTCAGCAAAGAGTTCTGACTTGGGATGGGATTGGAAGCAACTCTGAAGTCCTTTGAGCAAATGCAGGCCTGGAGAAAGCTGTCAGCACCTGGCAGCTGGTCCTCTCATGACTCATTGTTGGAATCAGGCTTGGGGATCATTAGGAACCTTCAACAATGACTGGAGATCCAGGTTAGAAAGACTTGACCAGCATAGGAATGGCAGAAACCCTGTCACCAAACAGACTCTATGGAATTTTCCATCCACGACCCCTTTGGAAGTTAGTGATTCTTTTTTCTTTTCTCTTTTTTTTTTTTTGAGACGGAATCTCACTCCGTCGCCCAGGTTGGAGTGCAGTGGCGCGATCTTGGCACTTACTGCAAGCTCCACCTCCAGGGTTCACGCCATTCTCCTGCCTCTGCCTCCCAAGTAGCTGGGACTACAGGCGCCCGCCAACCATGCGCAGCTAATTTTTTTTGTATTTTTAGTAGACATGGGGTTTCACCATGTTAGCCAGGATGGTCTCGCTCTCTTGACCTCGTGATTCACCTGCCTTGGCCTCCCAAAGTACTGGGATTATAGGTGTGATCCACTGCTTCCAGCCGTGATATTTTTTAAAACACAGAATGGCTTAAATGTCTACAAATATTCCCAGTGGATTCTCCTCCACACCCCCTCATCTCCTTTTCCTGTAGTCTGACTTGGGATTCTCAAACTCAGTATATCTAGGAATTATTGCATATGTAGAATCATATAGATTCTACTTTTTTTTTTTTTTTTTTTTGATGGAGTCTCACTCTGTTGCCAGGCTGGAGTGCAGTGGTGCGATCTTGGCTCACTGCAACCTCCACCTCCCAGGTTCAAGTGATTCTCCTGCCTCAGCCTCCCAAGTAGCTGGGACTACAGGCATGTGCCACCACGCCCAGCTAATTTTTGTATTTTTAGTAAAGATGGGGTTTCACCATGTTGGCCAGGATGGTCTCGATCTCTTGACCTTGTAATCCACCTGCCTTGGCCTTCCAAAGTGCTGGGATTACAGGCGTGAGCCACTGCACCCGGCCTTATTTTATATTTTTAGAGACGGGGTCTTGTTGTGTCGCCCAGGCTGGAGTACAGTGGCACGATCATAGCTTACTGCATGCAGCCTTGAACTCCCTGGCTAAGTGATTCTCCCACCTCAGCCTCCCAAGTAGCTGGGACTACAGGCGAGAGCCACCACACCCAGATTCTTTATGGATGATCGAGGGAGTTTTCAATGATAGTGATTTTTGCCGAATCTGCTGACTTTAGGTTTAATATGGGAGTCTTTTGAACATCACTGCATTTGCCTGTGGGAAGACAGCACCATTTTGCCTATTTTCCAGATGAGGAAGCTGAGGCCTAGAGAAAAAGAGTGACTTGCCCAAGGGCAGGCACACAGCTGGGAAGGCAGACTGAGATTCAAACCCAGGTGTGGGTATCTTTCACTCTAATCTTCTTTCCATTTCATCACACTCAAAAAAATAATGCCTTCAGGGGTGGGGGCTGTTTTGAAGATGCGGATCAAAAGACAGCAACCCGAGGGCTCCATCTTTGGCTTCCTGACCGTTTGGCTCCTGGGTATGCAGAAGCAGCTTGATCAAGGCGCTCTGCCAGCTGCAGTCCTGCCTTTGGGGGAGGAGCAGCCGCGCCAGATGGACTCTTGGCAGTGAGGGCAGGATCATGATCCGCCAGCTGCTGAGAAATGTCAGTTGGCTGCCCCGATGCATGGGCACAGAGCGTGATACCATGTGTGATGGCTCATGAAATGGGGCGTTAATGGTGGACGCATGGACACAAGGGTACACAGTCAGTGAATTGAGCAGGACACACACACACACAGATACCTGGGTGAGGGGCAGGAGGGGTGGACATCTTCAGGAGAGCTTCAACACATCCCTTGGTGGGACCACAGGGATATTTTCCCATATCGGAGACAGGGCCACAATCACAGCACTGGGGGAGGAATCCTTGCTTTGACCCCAACAGGCCAGAACAGCAAGATTCCTTTCAACAAGGAAGGGAATAACCTTCTGCTCCCTTCCCCTACTCCCTTCTCCTGGATCTTGCAGCCCTGCCAGGCCTCAAAGAACCCAGGCAGGCCGGGCTGCTGCATATCATTCTGCGCACCGTGAGCCTCCGTATTCAGGGTTGGGAGATGGGCAGCATCTGACAGCTGAACCCAACCTCAGTGATCCTGTCGGACTTACTTCCCTCCACAGTCCCTCTGGGCCACAGTTTCCTCATCTAGACGGGAAAAACTGAGGCACAGAGAGGCTAAAGGACTTGCACATCTACAGAGAAATCAAACAGACCTGGAGGGACCATTTCCTAAAACAATAAGGTCAATCTAAAACTTGTTGGGACTCTCAGCCTTGTCTATGAGGGAATATGCACACAGGACAGACAAAGCAAGTTAAAAGACCAGAAAGGAAATAAGCAGAGGACCCGGGGTGGGGGACGGGGAAGTTCAGCAGTCAGGCTGAGAACCTCAGAGCATGCCATGCTCCTTCCAATGTGCCAACTATCTGATACAAGGAAAAACAATAAGCAAAGTCCTCATAGGGTGAGAGACCTTCTCAGGCAAAAGAGGCCAGAAACCTGCAACCAGGCAAAGATTCCAAAACTTTTCTTGGGGAAAAAAGCAGTAGCTCGAGTAGTAGCTCCTATTCTGGCTTTATAGCAGTTTGGCTCTTAGGTGTGCAGGAATGGCTTGATCAAGGCACCTGGCCAGCTGTGCTGGGCCTGCAGCCCTGTCCTGGGGGAGGAACGGCAGCACCAGATGGACTGTTGACAATGGGGTGGGGAGGATGTGGTAGGGGTGAGGTTTGAGGGTCTCCTCTCTCATCCCTTTGGCCATCATATAAAGATGCTCCCTGTTGGACTCATGTCTGTCAGCTCTTTCAAAACCCTGGGAGAGTCCTAGGCACTTGCCAGGATCTCACTGGCAAAATCTCACACCTCCCAGTTCCTGCATGATCTATAAGCCTGCCAGGCTTGACAGCATGGCCTGAAATCCCTATTCAGATCCTTTTCTTGCATAAGAATTAAAACAACAATAACAACAATAACAACATTCAAAATGAATTTTCAAAAGTGCAGGGTGGCTTTATGCCTGTACCCATTTCACAAGAACAATGTAAAAGCTTGACTCTGCAAACAGGCTGCCAAATTCATGTGAGTTGTAGGCCAATTTTGAATGCCCTTGTATAACTTGATATTTAAAAAGAAAACTCAGAAATTAAAAAAAAAAATCAACTCCTTATGGCAGATTATTTTGTAACACAAAGAATCATTCTGCTATTTTTTTTTTTTTTGAGATGGAGTCTCGCTCTGTCACCCAGGTTGGAGTGCAGTGGCATAATCTTGGCTCACTGCAATCTCTACCTCCTGGGTTCAAGTGATTCTCCTGCCTCAGCCTCCCGAGTAGCTGGGATTACAGGCGCTCCCCACCACACCCAGCTAGTTTTTGTATATTTAGTAGAGATGGGGTTTCACAATGTTGGCCATAGTGGTCTTGAACCCCTGACCACAAGTGATCCACCTGCCTTGGCCTCCCTAAGTGCTGGGATTACAGGTGTGAGCCACCGCACCCAGCTCATTCTGCTAATTGATCTCTGGTGGAAAATAATTTTTGGCTCATTTTTGCAGATTAGCTTTGTTTAAAAGAGGAGGCTAATTGTACCTCCAGGGAACCTAGAAACAGCATGTTGTAAACAATGGCCCATAATGGCAAAAGCTCAACGATTGAAAGACTTGCTCCTAGGCCCTTTGAAGGTCATTCCCCTCCCTAAATTGTGATGGTCAACTTGGAGGATGTAGGTGGGACAGTCACTTCCTCAGCATTTTTTTTTTTTGAGACAGAGTCTTGCTCTGTTGCCCAGGCTGGAGTGCAGTGGTACAATCTCAGCTCACTGCAACCTCCACTTCCCAGGTTCAAGCAATTCTTCTGCCTCAGCCTCCCAAGTAGCTGGAATTACAGGGGCCTCCTATCACGCTTGACTAATGTTTGTATTTTTAGTAGAGATGGGGTTTCACCATGTTGCCCAGGCTGGTCTTGAACTCCTGACCCCAGGTGATCCACCTACCTCAGCCTCCCAAAGTGGTGGGATTACAGGCATGAGCCAGTGTGCCCAGCCCTCCTCAGCATTAAAGTAAGTCAGCTACAACAGAGGTCTGAGAGGAAAGTGACACTGGTGACCTGAATGGCTTGGGCTTGGTACCACTTATCTGTGCCACACTCAGTGGTGGTCACTGGGAGGATTCACAGGATAAAACCCACTCCCCTGGGCACAGGTGGCCAAGGTAAGCATTGTTTGTGGACAGGTGGATATGACAGACATATTCATCCCACTGCCTGTCCTGGTCCCCTGAGCTGTCTGCCACCTCTTGAGCCCTAGGAATCTTGGAGGCTGCTGGGCAGACCCTGCCCCAGAGGAAAGCGGTGGGGGGGTGCCTGCCTGAGCATGTCTTCCTGTGTCCTGGGCTCTGCCTGTGTCTGAATAGCACATCTCATCAGAATGCAGTGGGGGCCAAGTCCCTGATTCCAGACCAATGACAGAGGGTCAGCTTTCTTTCCAAGCTACATGATCCAAGTGAGGCTCACATCACCCAAGGACGTAGGCCAGGGTCATCAGCAGTGTGGGGAGTGAGAAAAAAAAGAGAGGAAAAGAGAGAGAGAGAAAGAGGAAAATAAAAAGATAGAAACTGAGAGGGGGTAAAAGGAGAAAGAAAGTGGAGGGAAAAAGGAGAGACACACAGAAAGAGACAGAGGGAGGGAAGAGAGGAGAAAGGAGGAAGAGAAAGAGGGAGAAAGAAAAGCAGGGGAGAGGGAGGGAAGTGGGTGAGAGGCAGAGAGGGGTCGAGAAACCCTTAGGTTATTTCCATAGGAGAAGGATTCATTCCAGGCTGAGGGTGGTAAAACATTTTGGCTTTTTAGGATTTAAATTTTCTCAGAGTCTAGCATGTCTACCTTGCACATTGAAGGACCTGCTTAAATAGGTGATGGAGGGAGAGAAAAGTATACTTTATTATAATACATTCTTTTTTTTTTTTTTGGAGACAAAGTCTCACTCTCTCACCCAGGTTGGAGTGCAGTGGCATGATCTCGGCTCACTACAGTCTTCGTCTCCTGGGTCCAAGCAATTCTCTTGCCTCAGCCTCCTGAGTAGCTGGGATTACAGGTGTCTGCCACCATGCCTGGCTAATTTTTGTATTTTTAGTAGAGACAGGGTTTCGTCATGTTGGCCAGGCTGCTCTCGAACTTCTGACCTCAGGTGATCCCCCTCCCTCAGCCTCCCAAAGTGCTAGGGTTACAGGCGTGAGCCACCGTGCCCAGCCTATTATAATACATTCTTATGTACACTGTTTATTAGCTAAAAAAAAAAATCATCTTTTTGGGGGGGCAGGAACAGTGCTAACTTGATAGGGAACAAATTGTATCTCAGTTTTATTTTACATTTCTCTGAATTCCAAGGGTTGATTTACCTCAATTTTTACTAGTTGCCAGCATTCTATCAGATTTCTGTTTATGTCCTTTGCCCATTTATCTATTGAGGAGGACTGTTTCTTATTGACTTGTAACTGCTTTTCATATTTTAAGGACATGGACTCCTTGTCTTATTTGTCACAGTCTTTATCCCCTAATTTGATGTGCATTGTATTTTGTTTTATTTAATTATTGATTGATTTATTTACTTTTTAACCTACAGAACAGCTTGCTAAACCTGTTTTTTTGTACTCATCACTATTAAAATTATTCAGTAACCATATAAAGAGTAATACTCTAAATAGCGAATTCATTGATTTTTAACTTTTAAAAAGGTTTATTTTTTTGAGACAGAGTCTTCCTGTGTTCCCCAGACTCGGCTGCAGCAGCATGATTTCAGCTCACTGCAGTCTTGACCTCCTGGGCTCAAGCAATTCTCCCACCTCAGCCTCCCATGTAGCTGCTACTACAGGCATACCACTATGCCTGGCTAATAGTTTTTTTTTAAGAGATGGGTTCTCCCTATGTTACCCAGGCTGGTCTTGGCCTCCTGGGCTCAAGCAGTCTGCCTGTCTCAGCCTCCCAAAGTGCTGGGATTACAGGTGTAAGCCACCATGCTTTGCTCTAGTAGTTAAATAGATACTAGAGGGTAGTAGTCAAAAACTTTGAGGAGAGGGAAGGAGGTGGGGAGGGAGAGGAGGAGAGAGAAAAAGAAAAGAAGAGTAAGTGAACAAAAAGAGAGAAGAGAGAAAGAGGAGGAAGGAGTGAAAGAGAAAGAAATACAATCAGCCTCCCAACCTTCATGATAGATCTCCAGCTCTGAAGCATCCAGAAACTCTGGAGACTTTTTGTTCTAACACGACTTGACCTCATTGTGTTCCCAGAGAAGAATCTAAGTGTGGCCTACTTTATAGCCCTTCAACTGGAAACGGGCCGCCATTTTGGTCCTCCTGACAAACCAAGTCCTCATTGTTTGGTGAGGGAGACCATTCAAGGGCCCCTCCAGATCGGCTGAGGAGGAAGCCCCTGATTTTCTCACTATGGGAGTGAGTGGGTCAAGATCCTTTCAAAACCTTTCAGGGAATGATTCACCATGATGGGCACAGCAGGGGTCCCCAAGATTTGTTTCTAGATTAAAGACTTATTAGATGTTTCTCATCCTGCTCCAAATGTCTAGAACTTCAGGAATGTACTGCTAAGTCTGCTATCAGGGCCTTAATGGCTAATGGCCACTCAGCTGTTGGGTACCATCTTGAAATAGTCACCCAGAACTTGGGGGCCATTTGGAAATGGTTGCCCTAGAACTTGGGTGCCATTTTGGAATGGTTACCCAGAACTAGGGTACCACCTTGAAATGGCTGCCCAGAACTTGGGGGTCATCTTGGAATAGCCACCCAAAGCTTGGGGACCATCTTGGAATGGCTACCCAGAACTTGAAGGCCACCTTGGAACTCAGGGACCATGTAAGAATGGCCACCAAGAATTTAGAGGTCATCTTATCATGGTAGCCCAGAACTCAGAGGCCATCCTGGAATAGCCACCCAGAACTTGGATGCCACCTTGGAATGGTTGCCCAGAACTTGGGGGCCACCCTGGAACTTAGAGGCCATCTTACAATGGCTGCCTAGAACTTGGGGCCATCTTGGAATAGCCACCCAGAGCTTGGGGGCCATCCTGGAATGGATACCCAGAACTTGAAGGTCACCTTGGAACTCAGGGACCATCTAAGAATGACCACCCCAAATTCAAAGGCCATCTTGGAATGATAGCCCAGAACTCAGGCGCCATCTTGGAATGGCCACCCAGAACTTGGATGCCATCTTGGGATGACTGCTAAGTGTTTGGGTGCCATCCTGAAATGGCTGCCTACAACTGGGGTGCCATCTTGGAGCTGCATGATGACACATGACCTTTCAGAGGACAGAGAATCCTAGGACTGCCAGGAGAAGTGAAAGACACACAAAGGGAGTCACCGGGTCTACAACTACGGGGCCTTCAGGCACAGGGAGGGGGTCAGAATTCTCATGCACATTCATTTCCTGATTGTCTCTTTAGGGACTTTCCAAAGAGACAGCGGTTTAGGTTGCACTTGCGGAGCAGTAGGGGGATGAGATGTTCCGGCGAGGCTAGTCTACGGAAAGCAGCACAGCAAGGGGCCCGTGATGTGGCTGAAGACCGTTGCTGTGCGAGGAGGTAGAAGGTTGGGGCGGGGGGCGGGTCCCTTCTTCCTCCACGGACGTCATGCAAAAAGCCAATCGAAGCTCTTCCTGGTGGCATGCTGATATCTCACAGGTCCCCAGAGCCCACACACCCATTCCCTAGACCCTGAGAACACGTCCTGTAATCCGATGGGTGGCCCCAGGCTGGGGGTTGGGAGAAAAGTGGCAAATAGAGGCCTCGAGAGGAGACTTACGTGAAGGCAAAGGCTACCAGGGCCCCACTGACCACTATGAAGTCGAGAATATTCCAGAGGTCACGGAAGTAGGCACCCTGATGCAGGACGAGCCCCAGGTCGATCATCTGTTGGGGAAGAAGAGAGGGTGCTCAGAACCCCCACCTGATCCCCACCCTGGGGTGCTGCCACCCACTCTCTAGCCTCTCGGGGACAGGCAGGGAAGCCAATGAAGCCACCTCATCTTGCAGGGATGGGCAGTGGCCAGAGGACTCCGGGGAGGAGTGGGGAGCTCCTGCCCCATGAGGCGGCCCCTCTTTGCCTAATGGAAGCCAGCTCTGGCTTGCCGGCTCTTAGATCCAAACTTTGGGGCCCTCTTTGAAGCCTCTTTGTCCCAAATCCCTCATGGGTGGCTCTATCAGCAAAGCTCACTGGCTGTGTTTCCAGAACCTTCCAAGAATCTGTCCACTTCTCACCTCTTCTTTGGTCACCAGCCTGATCCCCTCTCATCATCGCTCATGGGATGGGGACCAGTGTGATCATCTGCTCACAGGTTCTCTGGCTTCCCACAGATGCCAGAGGGCAAGGGTCAAGTCCCCCCTCTGCTCAGAACCCTCGAGGGCTCTCACCTCACTCAAAGTAAAAGCCAAAGAGCTCGCTCTCTGTGATCCTCTGCACAAGCTGCCCCTCACCTCCCCGTTCTCATCTCTCTGTCCTTCACTTCCCCACTCTTCTCTCGCTCTGCCCAGCCACACCAGCTTCCTTGCTGCTCTTCAAACACATCAGGCATTTCTTCTTCTTCTTTTTTTTTTGAGACGGAGTCTCGCTCTGTCACCCAGGCTGGAGTGCAGTGGCCAGATCTCAGCTCACTGCAAGCTCCGCCTCCCAGGTTTACGCCATTCTCCTGCCTCAGCCTCCCCAGTAGCTGGGACTACAGGCGCCCGCCACCTCGCCCGGCTAGTTTTTTGTATTTTTTAGTAGAGATGGGGTTTCACCGTGTTAGCCAGGATGGTCTCGATCTCCTGACCTCGTGATCCGCCCGTCTCGGCCTCCCAATGTGCTGGGATTACAGGCTTAAGCCACCGTGCCCGGCCCACACCAGGCATTTGTAATCCTCCGGGAGACTCATCCTCTCGAGGTAGGGCATTCTTGAAGGCTCAGAATCTCCTGGAACCCTGGCTCTTTATTTTATTTTTTGACAGGATCTCACTCTATCACCTAGGCTGGAATGCAGTGGCATGATCTTGGCTCACTGCAGTCTCCACATCAGCTCATCGCAGCCTAGGCTTCAAGAGATTCTCCTGCCTCACCCTCCCGAGTAGCTGGGACTACAGACATGAGCCACCACGCCTGGCTAATTTTTGTATTTTTGGCAGAGATGAGATTTCACCATGTTGGCCAGGCTGGCCTAAAACTCCTGATCTCAAGTGATCTGCCCACCTCAGCCTCCCAAAGTGCTGGGATTACAGGCATGATCCACTGTGCCCAGCCCTGCACTTGCTTAAAAAAAAAAATTACCGCATGTTCTCACTTATAATCTGCACTCACCTTGATCACCATCTCAAAGGTAAAGACACCTGTAAAAACGTAGTCAAAATATCGCAGCACCTGTTGGGGATAAAAACAAGAGGGCAGTGGATCACTGGCCTGTTCCAGCAGCGCCCCGGTAAAACTAACGATTGCCTGCTGGGGAGCAGAGTCTCTACCCAGAAGAGGAAACACAGCTGCTATATACAGTTGGGCAGGGTGTGCACTGCACAAGGGCCCCTCCCATCTCTTCATACCGCAGATTTGTATGTTGTGAATGAAACTGTCCAGCAGATGGCAGCAAATCCTAACAAACAAAATCACTGTCCTAGACCGGTTCGCTAACCCGCGGGAAGGGTGCCTTTTAAAATTTGCGCCAAGCCCTATAGTGGATTCGAAGCGGAAGTTCAGGGCTGACTGCATCCCTCTTGGTGACGGATCTAATCCCCCAGTACCCTTGCTTTCCTGGGTATCCTGGGCGAGAAACAGTTGCTACGTGGTTTCTTAAACACTGGGGCCAACCTCCCGCCACAGCATCTTTTCTTGCCTCAAGGCCAGGCCCCTCCCAGGATAGGTTGATTCTTCCTGTCCCCCTCCCCAGGCCCGATGTTTCTGCCTGGATGAGCGGCGCCCTCTGACCCAGCCCCTCTCCAGGACACACCATAGCACACCTCCGGTGTCACTCAGGCATGAAGATGACGGTGTGCTGGCACAGTGTCTGACTGGTGCTAGGTACTAGGGGTGGACACTGGCTGGGCGTGGTGGCTCAAGCCTGTAATCCCAGCACTTTGGGAGGCTGAGGCAGGCAGATCGCTTGAGGTCAGGAGTTCGAGACCAGCCTGACCAAATGGCAAAACCCCGTCTCTACTAAAAATACAAGAAATTAGCTGGGCATGGTGGCGTGTGCCTGTAATTCCAGCTACTTGGGAGGCCGAGGTGTGATAATCGCTTGAACCCGGGAGGCGGAGGTTGCAGTGAGCCAAGATCGCGTCACTGTACTCCAGCCTGGGAGACAGAGACTCTGTCTAAAAACAAAACAAAACAACAACAAAACAAACAAAACAAAACCAAAAAAAACCCCAAATCAGATCCACCTGGAAGCTGCAAGGGCTGAGCACTACTGAACATGGCCACCAGAGGGCGCTGTGAACCCGAGTCAGGCACATCCTTCCTCTGCTTACAACCCTCCGTGGCTCCCACCTCATTCAGGGATAAAAGTCAAAGTCCTCCCCAAGGCCCTCACAATCTGACCAGTCAGCTCCCTGCCCTCGCTTCTTCTCCCTCTCTCCCTTGCTCACTTCCTCTTATCCCCCAAGATGCTCCCACCTCAGGGCGTTTGCACAGGCTGTTGTCTCTCTGGAATGCTTTTCCCTACATCCCATTTGATTCTTGTGATTTAGCTCAAATAACAGTTTTCCAGTGAGGACTTGCCTGACTGTTTAAATTCCATCTCCTGGTCCTTGAGATCCTCTTTACAAAGTCTCTCTTTCCCTCTGCCCACCACAACCTCGGCCACTTATCACTCCTTGAACATCTGTTAGAGTTACCGATAATCTCATTGTCCATCTCCCCCACCCAAATGTCAGCCCCACAAGGACAGGGATGTCTGTCTGTCACCATGGCATCTCCAGCTTATAATACAGGGTCAGGAATACAGTAGGTGCTCAAGAAATGTTTGTTGAGTGAATGCATGAACAGTTGGGGCTGTACTGGGTCCTGGAGGAGCTGGGCTCTGTGATCTGTGTGGTTATAACTTATATTCCTGTTATGTGCGGTGACTGAAGCGGAATCAGAGACCAGAGTGCCTGGGGTCAGGGCGAGGGACTTCCTCGAGGGAGGGGCTGGTGCAAGGGGATTGGCTTGAAGGACCTGGGTGGGCAGAGGGGATGGTGGTGGGAGAGTATTTCAGGTGCATGAGGCAGTGGGCACAGCCTGGTCAAAGGCCTGGTGCTCTGTGGGCTCTGGGAGTGCAGGGACCGTCTCACACCCTGTCAATCCTCCCTGGCTAGCTCAGTACCTGGCACATAGTAGTTGCTTATTAAATACTAAAGGAATGAATGGAAGGAAAGAAGGAAGAGAGGGAGTTGGGAAAGGGCAGGCCAGGGGATCAGGCGAATCTAATTCTGGAGTGCTTAGTAAGGTGTGCAGGAAGAAATCAAAAGACCAATAAATTAGTTTCAAGTATGCCTAATATTTTGATGTTTTTGATCTATTTGCACATGTAATTTCCTGTCTAATCCAAAAAAGTGCTTGATCTCATTCATTACAGAGAAATGCCAAGCAAAACCCCAATAAGATCTCACTCCACACCCAGCAGATCGGCCAAATGAAACAGCCAACAGCACCAAGTGTTGACAAGGATGTGGAAGAATAGGAGTTCCCATGAGCTACTGGAGCAAGGGCCACTGCATTCATTTATTTTTTAATTTTTCTTTTTGAGACGGTGTCTCGCTGTCACCCAGGCTGGAGTGCAGTGGCACAATCTTGGCTCACTGGAACCTCTGCCTCCTGGGTTCAAGCGATTCTTCTGCCTCAGCCTCCCAAGTATCTGGGATTACAAGCGCATGCTACCATGCCCGGATAATTTTTGTAATTTTAGTAGAGACCAGTCTGGTCTCTAACTCCTGACCTCAGGTGATCTACCTGCCTTGGCCTCCCAAAGTGGTGGGATTATAGGTGTGAGCCACGGCACATGGCCCACTGTGTTTATTTTTATTTATTTATATACATTTTTGAGACAGGGTCTTGCTCTGTTGCCAAGGCTGAGTGCAGTGACACCATCTTGGCTCACTGCAACCTCTGCCTCCTGGGTTCAAGTGATTCTTGTGCCTCAGCCTCCTGAGTAGCTGGGATTATGGTTGTGTGTCACCACACCTGGCTAATTTTTGTATTTTTGGTAGAGACGGGGTTTCACCATGTTGGCCAGGCTGGTCTCAAACTCCTGACATCAGGTGATCCACCTGCCTTGGCCTCCCAAAGGGTCACTAGTGTTTATTGTCTAGTAAACATTCAAGCTGCATTTACTGAGGCCAACCACTTGCAAATTCTATGCTCTGGAAACTTCGCTTTTGGTTTATACCCTGGAGGAATTCTTATTTATTGAGACAGGGTCTCGCTCTGTCACCGAGGTTGGAGTGCAGCGATACGAACACAGATCACTATAGCCTCCACCTTCCAGACCCAAGTGATCCTCCCACCTCAGCCTCCCAAGTGGCTGGGACCACAGGTGTGCACCACCATGCTCGATTAATTTAATTTAATTTTTTTTTTTTTTGAGATGGAGTCTCGCTCTGTCGCCCAGGCGGGAGTGCAGTGGTGTGATCTCAGCTCACTGCAGGCTCCGCCCCCTGGGTTCACGCCATTCTCCTACCTCAGCCTCCCGAGTAGCTGGGACTATCGGCGCCTGCCACCTCGCCTGGCTAATTTTTTGTGTTTTTTTTTTTAGTAGAGATGGGGTTTCACCGTGTTAGCCAGGATGGTCTTGATCTCCTGACCTCGTGATCCACCCGCCTCGGCCTCCCAAAGTGCTGGGATTATAGGCATGAGCCACGGCACCCGACCAAAAAAAAAATTTTTTTTTGGTAGAGGTGGGGGGGGGGTCTCACTATGTTGCCCAAGCTGGTCTCGAACTCCTGGCCTCAAGCAATGCTCCCACCTTGGTCTCTCAAAGTGCTGGGATTATAGGCGTGAGCCATTGCATCCAGCCTCCTGGAGAAATTCTTGTCCAGGTGACTCAGGAAACATGTTGAGGGGTGTGGCATGGGGACAGTATTCACACTTAGAAACAACCCAAACATCTGTCAACAGGGTATGGATAACACACCCCATGCCACCCAGTACATCTGAAAACAGCCTCATAAAGAATGCCCATCGGCCAGGCATGGTGGCTCACGCCTGTAATCCCAGCACTTTGGGAAGCCAAAGTGGGTGGATCACTTGAGGTCAGGAGTTTGAGACTGGCCTGGCCAACATGGTGAAACCCCATCTCTACTAAAAATACAAAAATTAGCCGGGCGTGGTGGCGCACACCTGTAGTCTCGGCTACTCCGGAGGCTGAGGCAGGAGAATCGCTTAAACCCGGGAGGCGGAGGTTGCGGTGAGCCAAGATTGCACCACCGCACTCTGGCCTGGGTGACAGAGCAAGACTCCATCTCAAAAAAAAAAAAAAAAAAAAAAAAAAAAAAGAATGCCCATCAATCCTGCAACAGCAACATATACTCACTTAGTGCGAATACAATGTTGGGTGACAAGGGGAAGCATAGGTGTCACATTTATTGAATGTTACAGAAGAGCAAACATAAATTCTAGTTTTTAAGAATTGGCCAGTGCGGTCGTTCATGCCCGTAATTCCAGGGCTCTGGAAGTCTGAGGAGGGACGATTACTTGAGGTCAAGAGTTCGAGACCAGCGTGGCAACATAGCGAAGCCCCGTTTCTACGAGAATTTTCAAAATTAGCTGGGTGTGGTGGTGCATGCCTGTGGTCCTAGCTACCTGAGGGGCTGAGCTGGGAGGCTCACTTGAGTCCAGGAGGTTGAGGCTGCAGTGAGCCATGATCACGTTACTGCACCCCAACCTGGGCGACAGAGAGAGACCCTGTTTCTTAAAAAAAAAAAAAGTCTGTGCAGGTGGGAAAAAAGAGAGAAGCTGAGAAACGCTCATTCCAGAAGCTGGGGTCGTGGTTACCTGTAAGGCAGGGTTTCTCAGGCTGGGCTCTGTGGACATTTGGGGAAGGATCGTTCTCTAGAGAGGGGGCCGTCCTGCGTGTCGGTGGGTGCTGAGCAGCGTCCCTGGCCTCCACCCACCAGATGCCAGGAGCACCTCCCCTCTCCTGTCGTGACAACCAAAAATGTCTCCAGACAGTGTCCCCAGCAGCTCCAGAGGGAAGGAAGGCAGTGGGGGTGGGGGATCGAGGAGGCACATGCCGCGTGGGGCGTTTTTGTTCTATTTCTTGCCCTGGATGGCGGTTACGTGGTGTGAACGTTATGGGGCCACAGTGTTCTTGTAGAGAAGTTTCGACTGCGAGATGGACGAAGGAGGGGGCCGGGGAGCTGAATGCTCTTTGCAAACACTCCCTGGGGCCCGGTCTGAGCGCTGCCTAGATTCCCTTCAGCCTTGGGAGCTGCCGTGCCCCCCGCATCATCCATGCCTGTGCCTTCTCCAGCCTCCTCCAGCCAGCAGGGAGTTTGTGGACCCCTCCTGGGACACCCCCTCCCCATGCCTGGCTCCTGGAGGCCTCTGGGGGAACCCAGGCTACAGAAAGCAACTGAGCCGGCTGTGAGGAGGCTGGGCACTGGCTCTGGCTTCCTCGGGGAGCTGTGTTCTAATTATTTCCTTCCATCTCCCCCATGGGGTCCCCGTGGGGGCCTGCCAGGCCTGGGAAGGAAGGGAAAGTGCATGGTAAGCTGTGGGCGGGCTTGAGGGATGGGGCTTGCCAGCCTTGCCTGGGTCCTAACCTACTTAGCCAGGGCAGCAGAGCCTCAGACCAGCAGAAAACACACTTCTTTGGCTCTGGGCTGGGAGGGAAGGGATGGGGGAGGGAGCTGGGGAGGGAAACAGGAGCCACCAGTCCACCCTCTACCAGGCCCTGGGGACAAGCCTCTGCCCGCAGCCCATGGTTGAGGCACGCCCTTGCCTGTTGGTGCCTCCGTTTCCCCATCTCAACCACAAGCATGCACTCATTCCTGCTTGTCAGGACTCAAAGGGGCTACGCACACCCATCCGTGGCATACAGTAGGTGATTAGTAAATGCAGACAGCTGGGGGGAAGCAGTGGGAGCTTTGGGGGATGCGGAGTTGGAATTCTGCTGTGTGACCCTGGACGGGTCACTTACCACTCCTTCATTCCCCTGAGCCTCAGTTTTCCCATCTGTCAAGTGGGGATGCCTGGGCAAGGAGCGGGGGTGCATTGTGAGGATGAAACGGGATGGTTCATGCTGAGTTTCTTCCTGGGACTCAGCAAGTGCTCAATTAACAGGGATTGTCAAGAGACCCATCACCTGCAAAGGGGCTTGCTTTCATAAAAATCGAAAGCTTAGGCTCTCTTTCTGAACCAAATAGTTGTTTCTTTCAGAGCTTCGTGCCCAAAGGGAAATGTCTACTGCAGAGGGGACCACCTCTGAGCACTGCCCCTGCCCCAGTAACCCCCCGATTCCATGTAGAGAGTGTGCAACATCCATATCCTGTTAGTCTCACGCCTCCATTAAAGAATCCAGCAATTTTCAGCCCCAGCCACTCTGGGCCACCTCCTCCCCACCAGGCTCACACAGCCACTGCCTCAAGGAATGTCTTACTTCCAAGAGCATCCCCAAGGAATCAGAGCTTCCCCTCTCAACCAACAGCCATAAGGGCTATGCCTAGGGGTGCCCCCAACATCCCACCCTACCTATAGCATTTTGGATGCAGGAGAAAGTGGCCTGAGGCAGAGGAGCCAGGCTAGGAAGGGGCGTGCTCTGTGGGACTCACGTTGTTCCGAGGTGCGTTGGGCTGCACAGGGTCCTCGGCGGCCAGGGCGATGCTGCTCATGGCAATGACCATGAGGATGCACATCTCAAAGTAGCGCAGGTTCAGGATGTAATGGCACAGGCGGCGAAGCCTGTTGGAGACAGACGGGTGTGCAGAGGTCCACTCAGACCACAGGCTCGCAAACCTTTTTCTTCCATAATCTCATGTTACCTACCACTACCTGAGATCTCCGACCTCCAAGGCCTCATACACAACAAACTATTAAGCTCCTCCAGGTGGGGGCCCTCTCTGGGTCCTGGAACCCCAAGAAGGCAGAGGGGACCTTGGTGAGAGAAGACATTCACATGCCCTGTTTAGCAATGTTCCTATCACTCCCAAACGACCCTCTTGAAATATCTTGATCCCTAAGCTAGGTTGAAGAAATACGGTCCTTAATTCTGTAGGAGATAAAAAGCCTTTTCGATATTAAATGTCCCAGGGTCAAACAATATTGTGAATCTATGGGTTAAGTAGGGTTCTTTCTTTTTTAAAAATTAGCTGTGTGACCTTGGGCAAGTTGCTTGTCCCCCTGTGCCTTGGTGCCCTCATCTGTAAAATGGCCATAATACTAATGCTTACTTCACAAAATCGTGAGACCCGAGAGTTAATCTATACCTGGCTCATGATAGGGGCTCCAAAAAGTTAGTTATTGAAATTATGAACTGCAGGCCTTATCAGAGCCTTGAAGGTACCAATGGGATGTGCCAGTTAACCTCTTAATAAGTGGAGCCAATAACAAATAGTCCATAAGGTTGTGTGAATGGCAGCAGAGCTGAGTGATTAAGAACAAGGAGGCTACAGCCAGTGTCTGGGCTCAAACTCCAGCTCTCCCACTGGCTTGCTGTGTGACCTTGGGCAGGTGAATTCACGTCTCTGGACCTCAGTTTTTCATCTGTCAAACGGAGCTAAGCATACTAACAACCTCAGAGAAATTTTTAAAAAATTTTAAGGCACTCAGAACAGTGCCTGGCACTGAGTAAATACCACATAAGTGTTTCCTTAGTAAAAATCGATAAGTCAATGAAATAAAAAAGTATTTTAAAAGTACTTTTATTTATTACTACTCAGAGTGAGTTGCCAAGAGGCAGATTATAGAAAGCAGCTTCCCCCCATCTTATCTGACATGATCCTTCATTATCAAGAAGCATTTTGAGGGGTCAGGCTTTCAAGAAATAGCCTTGGGAGACATTCAATTCTGAAATAACCTCCGAGCCACCACGACACTCACAGGATAATTCTCCCCTAAATAATCTATCCATTTCAAAGATGCCCAAGACAGAAGGCCATGGAACTCAGAGACTGTCCGCCCAGAATCTAAACGCTTACAGAGTCTAGGTTAGGAACAGAGTTCGGGTCCTAGGGCTGCCATGTGCAGTTGTTCAGGCTGTGTACTACACAAGGCAGCCATTTCTAAGGGGGTGCCTCTTACATCACAGACAGCATAGATCTGGATATTTATGACAATGATTTTCTAGCGGAGGGCAGGAAGGGGATCTCTTCCAACAAAGTCAGTATATTGTGACAAATCATCTTACATGACTTAAGGAAGGAGCATCTGTTTTCAGTTTGTTCAAAGGTACCCTTGGACTCATGGTGGTCAACACTCACTCATTGCCCTCTATCTGGCCTGAATTCCGCTACCCTGGTGGGAGCCCCAGGCCCCCCTGCCCTTGCTGGGGGCCATACTCACGGGTTGGTCGTGGACAGGATGAACATGGAGCTATAGGGAGGCATTGGCTTAGGGCCGTCTTCCCCACGGTCGTCTTCCTCCTCCTCCTTCTTCTCGTCCTCTTTTTTTGGCAGTGGGTCTGGGTTGGCGTTTTTGTTCACTGTTGGGACAAGAACCAACACAGGGCTCCCTCCACAATTTCCCACAAGTCTCTGGGAACTCCTGTGTACTCCCAGGGCAGGCAAGAAGCCGCTGACATTTATAAAGCGCCTGCTGTATATACCAGGCATCCTATGACATCACTGAACCCTTGTATGGCCCTGAGGTTGATATATTCTGATCCCCCATTTACAGATGAGGAAATTGAGGCACAGAGAAGTAAAGTGACTTGTCTAAAGTCACACAGCAGGAAGTAGCAGAGCTGGCATTTGAAACCCAGGAGGCCTGGCCCCCGAGAGCCTGCTCTCAACCACTCCATAGCCTTGAGTGTGGTGGGGCCCTCACGGGATATTAACACAGACCTGCCCCTATCCTTGTTGGACCTTCACGTCCTCACTTGCAGGCAGGTAGGGACAGTGCCAAGAGATCCATTGAACAGATGGAAATACTGAGACCTCCCATAAACCGCACGTCGTGCCCCCATTAGCACTGCTCTCGACTCGAGGGAGGAGCTATCAGCCTCTGGAGCTTCCATTCTGCAGCCCAGCCAGATTATGTGCGCACGGGCAGGCTGAGCCTCTCTGAGCCTCAGTCCCTACATCTATAAAATGGGCACAGTGACAAGATCTTAGGATCTTAGGTCTCAGGACCATGGAAAGCCTTTATCCAGCAGACCCATGAAAATTTCTCACACAGAACTGACACTAGAGGCACTTAAGACATCATCTACTCAGCAGTTCACTACTTTTTCTTTTTTTTTTTTTCTGAGACGGAGTCTCGCTTTGTCACCCAGGCTGCAGCACAGTGGTGCCCTCTTGGCTTACTCTACCTTGGCCTCCTGAAGTGCTGGGATTACAGGCATGAGCCAGTACATCTGGCCCCTTTTTTTAATGTGGCGACTAGAAAGTTGAAACTGACATTTGCATGTGGCCTGTGTTACATTTCTTTTGGACAGTGCTGGGCCGAGAGAATCAATCATCTGATCCCCTCAAGCTTCCATCAGAGGACCCTATTGCTCCTCAAATGGGGTGACTTCCTGGCTCCCCTAGGGAAGGAAGGACGTAGGAGATATTGCTAACCTGATCGAACACGTCCCCGTGCCAGGCACTGTCCTCAAATTATCTCACTGAATGTTCCACAGCCCTGCGGGGTAGGAAACTACGTCTATGCCCATTTTCCAGGGGGGAAACTGAGGCCAGAGAGATGGGGTCACAGTCCAGGGTCACTCAGCAGAGCCTCTGGCTCCAGGGGCGCCGGGTCCCCTGCCCAGCGATGTGAGGACGGAGGGTCTCACCTTGCACGACGGTGTGGTTGAGTGGGGGTGGGCAGGCCGGGGGGATGTCCACCGTGGTGTGGTCGGGTTTCCTGGCAGTCTTAGCTGAATTGGTCTGGGTGCCGCTGGGGTTGGTGACGATAAGGCTGTTCTCAGGGGTCTTGGGAGGGCCGGGATTGGATGGGTTCCCCGGGTTGTTGGGCATCCGGCGGCTGGCGGCGTTCTGGGGGTTGGTGGCCATGGCAGGGATGGCCGGCGTGGGGCCGGGGTCTGTACTGTTTCCCATCTTGGCTGGGCTCTGGGGCAGGCCGGCGTGGCCAAGGCTGTCGTGGGGACCGGCTGACTCCGCGGTGGCCAGCTTGTTGTTCTTCATGTTGTCAATGTCCTCTGCCAGGGGTGGGTCTTGGCGGCCCAGGTCCTGCTGGATGGGCCGGGTGGTTGACAGGTTGGGGCCTGACACAGGGACCCCAGAGCCCTGGTTCTCTCTGAGGAAGGCAAGTGAATGAAAAAGAACGAACAACTGAGTTAGGATAAAACGCAACAGGTCAGGATCCTAGCTAAGATTCCATCTTTCGAGAGTACAACTTGGGCTGGGCACAGTGGCTCACGCCTGTAATCCCAGCACTTTGAGAGGCCGAGGCAGGAGGATTGCTTAAGGCCGGGAGTTCAAGACCAGCTTGGGCAACAAATGAGACCCCATTTCTACAAAAAATGTATAAATTGACAGGCGTGGTGGTGTGTGCCTGTAGTTCTAGCTACTTGGGAGGCTGAAGTGGGAGCACTGCTTGAGCCTGGGAGGTTGAGGCTGCAGAGAGCTGTGATCGTCCCACTGCACTCCAGCCTGGGTGACAAAGTGAGACCCTGTCATCAAAAAAAAAAAAAAAAAAAAAAAAAAAAGAAAAGGAAAGGGTACAATTTGGTCAGGGAGAAGCTGTGTCCCAGATCCCTGTAGCGCCTGGAATTGAGAAGGGGCTGTTCAATTCTTGGTCAGAGTTCAAGACCTTCACATGCCCACTGACAGGTTTCCACAACTCCCCATCATCTTACTTCTTTTCCTTCTTTTTTTCTTTTTCTTTTTTCCAAGATGGAATCTTGCTCTGTCATACAGCGGCATGATCTCAGCTCATTACAACCTCTGGCTCCCGGGTTCAAGCGATTCTCTTGCCTCAGCCTCCCAAGTAGCTGGGATTACAGGTACCTACCACCTCAACTGGCTAATTTTTTGTATTTCAGTAGAGACGGGGTTTCACCCTTTTGGCCAGGCTGGTCTCGAATTCTTGACCTTAAAGTGATCCACCTACCTCAGCCTCCCAAAGTGCTGAGATTACAGGTGTGAGCCACCGCACCTGGCCTCTTTTTTTTTTTTTTTTTTTTTTCAGACAAGGTCTCACTCTGTTGTCCAGGCTAGAGTGCAGTGGCAGGATCATAGCTTACTGCAGCCTTGAACTTCTGGGCTCCAGTGATCCTCCCATCTCAGCCTCCGGGTAGCTGAGGCTACAGGCTCACGCCAACATGCCTGGCTAATTTTTAAATTTTTTGTAGAGACTGGCATCTCACTATGTTGCCCAGGCTGGTCTCAAACTCCTGGGTTCAAGTGATTCTTCCTCCTCGGCCTCCTAAAATGTTGGGATTACAGGCGTAAACCACAATGCCCAGCTTGTTTTTAACTTTCTTATTCATAGCTGAGTTTTCACTGCCTAGTACAGGGCCTCTCACACAGTCAATGCTGGGTAACTTACTGTCAAATGATAAGCGAATAAATGAATACCCCCATTTTCTTCTTTTTTTTCTTTCTTTTTTTTTTTTTTTTAACTGAGACAGAGTCTCACTCTGTTGCCCAGGCTGGAGTGCAGTGGCGGGATCTCGGCTCACTGAAACCTCCGCCTCCTGAATTCAAGTGATCCTTGTGCCTCAGCCTCCCGAATAGCTGGGATTACCAGCATGCACCACCATGCCCAGCTAGTTTTTCTATTTTCAGTAGAGACAGGGCTTCGCCATGTTGCCCAGGCTGCTTGAACTCCTGGCCTCAAGTGATCCACCCGCCTCGGCCTCCCAAAGTGCTGGGATTACAGGAGTGAGCCACCGCACCTGGCCAGAATGTCCCCATTATCTAGATGAGGATACTGAGGTTCCAGGAGAGATCCCACAGCCTCAGACCTCCCATCAACCCCTGCGTCTCCAAGCCATGGACACCTGGGCCCTGCCTCCTGCCATCTGCAGGTTGACAAAGACTCACTTAGCAGCCCATCTGATGCCTTCCGGACTATAGACCCCCTGGACAACACAGCTCTGGTTTCCCACAAATCTCCTTAGAAATAATAAATAAATAAATAATAAATAAAAGGCTGGCTTTCCCCAGAGGGCCTCCCACTGGCGAAACTACCAGCACCATTCTCCTCATTTTATTTTTGCATTTTAACGTGCAAAAACCCAGGGTGTTTTTAGTAAGCGGAAGAGAGACAAGCTAATTTATTTTCAGACCAAAGTAGGTAAGTGGGATGTTTCTATTAATACTTCCCAGAAGGAGAAACCGAGGCAGTTCCACTGTTTCTCTGAGACCGCACAGGGGAAATGGGCAGGTCCAAGCAACTTTCTGCCTTCTCAGTTTCGTGAGTGGGTCATAGAGTGACATTTCAGAAGACAGGCTGAACCTGGGTTCGAATCTCGGCAATGCCTTTTTTTTTTTTTTTTTTTTTTGAGACAGGGTCTCACTCTGTCACCCAGGTTGTAGTGCACTGGTGCGATCTCAGCTCACTGTAATCTCCACCTCCCAGGCTCAGGCAATCCTCCCACCTCAGCCTCCCGAGTAGCTGGGACAATAGGTGCATGCCACCATGCCTAGCTAACTGTTTAATTTTTCTTTTTGTACAGATGAGGTCTCACTATATTTCCCAGGCTGGTCTCAAATTCCTGGGCTCAAGTGATGCTTTTGCCTCAGTCTCTCAAAATGCTGGGATTATAGGCATGAGCCACTACACCCGGGGAAATCTTGGCAACATCACTAGCTGTGTGACCCTGTGTGGTTTGCTTAACCTCTCTGAGCCTTAGTTCCCACATTTTAAAATTTGGGATAGCAGGAGTAGAACCTTCTCCATATCCCGGAGACTGAAGCAATGATCCTGGACCTTCTTTTTTTTTTTTTTTTTTTGAGATGGAGTCTCGCTCTGTCGCCCAGGCTGGAGTGCAGTGGCTCTATCTCGGCTCACTGCAAGCTCCGTCTCCCAGGTTCACGCCATTCTCCTGCCTCAGCCTCCCACAGGTGCCGGCCATCACGCCTGGCTAATTTTTTGTATTTTTAGTAGAGACGGGGTTTCACGGTGTTAGCCAGGATGGTCTCGATCTCCTGACCTCGTGATCCGCCCGCCTTGGCCTCCCAAAGTGCTGGGATTACAGGTGTGAGCCACCGCACCTGGCCGATCCTGGACCTTCTTTACCACATAATCTCCAGTGAGTTACTTAGCCTCAGTTCCTGATCCATAACATGGGGGCCGTAACCTCATTGAGTCTGGCTCTGAGAACTAAGTATGTTAATGAGCTGAGAGTCACCGAGGATTATTCTCAGGCCTTGAAACCTAATGGGATTTGTCTTGCTGGATTTAGCACTTGCTTAGGACTGGTGACCTCTTTATCCCTTCCAATTTCTCCCTTTTGCAATAGGAACGTCTATCCTATGCCTGTCCCGCTGTTATATTTTGGAAACATACAAAGATCACTTGTTTCATAGTTTCTATTATATATATATATATTATATATATTTATCTTATCTATCTTATTTTTTTGAGATGGAGTCTTGCTCTGTCACCCAGGCTGAAGTGTAATGTGCGATCTCGGTGATCTTGGCTCACTGCAACCTCTGCCTCCCAGGTTCAAGTGATTCTCCTGCCTCAGCCTCCAGAGTAGCTGGGACTACAAGCGTGTGCCACCATACCCAGCTAATTTTTTTTTTCGGTATTTTTAGTAAAGACAAGATTTTTGCCATGTTGGCCAGGCTAAAACTCCTGGCTTCAAGGGATCTGTTGGCCTTGGCCTCCCAAAGTGCTAGGATTACAGGCGTGAGTCACCGTACCTGGCCTAAATGAGGTAAATTCTAAACCAGTATTTCCTCAACATCTTGGACAGTCCACAAAGAAATTCCTAGTTCTAAGCTGCTTGTGATGCTTTTTGAGAAGTTGTGTATCACGTGAAAACCTGGCTGAGAGTATTTTCTCATTATCTGTAATGCGTGTGTGTGGGTATGCGTGTGTATAATAATAATAATATATTTTTAAGAGACAGGGTCTCGCTCTGTTGCCCAGGCTGAAGTGCAGTGGTGTGAACATAGCTCACTGCAACCTTTAAATCCTGGGCTCAAGCGATCCTCCCACCCCAGGTAGCTGGGATTGCAGGCACACACTGCTGTGCCTGGTTACTTTTATTAATTTTTGTAGAGAGAGGGTCTCACTATGTTATTGAGGCTGGTATTGAACTCCTGGGGCTCAAGTGATCCACTTGCCTCGGCCTCCCAAAGTGCTGGGATTACAGGTGTGAGCCACCACACCTGGCCCTGTATATGTATATACACATTCAAGAGAGAGAGATCCCTACCATAAAGCAGGCCCAGTTAAGTTATAATTTCAAAGAGAACCTAAATCCTTTGGCCACCAGCTCAAGAGGCCATGGAGAAACTCGTGGGGGCATTTTCTTAGAGGAATACCATCTACCAAGAGCAGATGGAAAAGGGTCTGCCAATGTTTGCTTTGTCTTGTTTTTGCTTCCTCATAGAGTTTCTGTTGGCTGTTTGTTGGGAAATTTTAACAAGCTCAGCCTGCAGAGGCCTATTATCAATTTCCAGGAGGTTTCATTTCCAAAGTGTCTCCAAGGAGAACTCAAAAGGGGCAGAAAACTTTGAAGCTGGGCCCCTTCCCCCTTCCCCCTTCCCCCTGGGGATCTGGCATCCTCTGCCTGGAATAGGCGGCCAGTTGCATAACACCTGCTCTGCACGGCATTCTTGTGCCAGCTAATCACTTTGGCATCCTTCTGCGGAGGACTGCGGACACCTTGCCTGGGGCACACTCAGACCCCGAGATCAGATTATGTGGGGGTGATAATAACAGCAGTCCCTGTTTATTGCTCACCCCCACCCCCCTGTCCTAAGGACCTCACGTATTAACTCATTTCATCCCTGCAACCACCAGCATCTGCGATGGATATAGTGATTGGCCCCATTTCAGAGGAAGAGACTGAGGTTCAGAGAGGCAAAGTCATTTGCCCAGTGTTACCCAGCTGGAAAACAGCTGAGCTGGGCTCTCTGGTGTTCAATGCTTTAATCAGGCAGCTTGGTACTGTGGCTCACGCCTGTAATCCTAGCACTTTGGGAGGCTGAGGAAGGAAGATTGCTTGAGCCCAGGAGTTTGAGATCAGTCTGGGCAACATAGTGAGACCCCATCTCTAAGGAAAAAAAAAAAATCAGCTGGACGTGGTTGCATAAGGCTGCAGTTCCAGCTACTTGGGAGGCTGAGGTGGGAAGATCAATTGAGTCCAGGAGTTCGAGGCTACGGTGAGCTACGATTGTACCACTCCACTCCAGCCTGGGTAACAGAGCAAGACTCTGTTTCTAAACAAACAAACAAACAAACAAACAAACAAACAAAAAACTAGGGCCCATTGGGGGTGCCGTAAGAATTAGAGTGCTAAAGAATTAACCACGCCCTGCCCCCATGCAAGATAAACTGTGGAGGTCAAAAGTCCAGCATCTCTCTTGCTGTTCTTTTTGGGGAGTGGGTTGTCATGGTGACAGATGCAGATGGAATTAGGATGCGAACAGCAGAGACAAGAATTCTACAGTGGAGTAGCTCTTGGCAAAAGTTCCCTTTGCACCCAGATAGGCCTGGGAGGAGGCACTGCCTGGCTTCAAGGGAGAGGCAGATGCTCTGTCCTCCACAGATTTTTACTGAGAGTCTGGGAAAGTTCCACCCTCATTTTGTCCACCCTGCAGGGCCACTGGGCTCGGCCACCTGGTATGGAGGATCTGGGGCCAGCAGCCATTGAATTATATGAAATAGAATGTGCGTCAGTCCACTTTTCACTGGAGTGGGCCACTGAAAGACAGATGAAGGTAGGAATGAGGAGAAGACAAAGTGAATAAAAAGGAAAAAAAATATGATCGGCCTGGCAGAGTAGCTCACTCCTGTAATCCCAGCACTTTGGGAGGCTGAGGCGGGAGGATCGCTTGAGCCCAGGAGTTGGAGACCAGCCTTGGCAACATGGCAAAACAAAAAATACAAAAAATACAAAAGATTAGCGAGGCATGGTCGTGCACGCCTGTAGTTCCCAACTACTCGGGAGGCTAAGGGGGGGAGAATCACCTGAGTCCAGGAAGTCGAGGCTGCAGTGAGCCGTGATTGCACCACTGTACTCCGGGGCCTGGGTGACAAAGCGAGACCGTATCTCAAAAAAAAAAAAAAAAAAAAAAAAATCAATATGTGGCCGGGCACGGTGGCTCACGCCTGTAATCCCAGCACTTTGGGAGACAGAAGTGCGTAGATCACGAGGTCAGGAGATGGAGACCATCCTGGCTAACACAGTGAAACCCAGTCTCTACTAAAAAAAATACAAAAAAAAAAAAAATTAGCCGGGCATGGTGGCGGGGGCCTGTAGTCCCAGCTACTTGGGAGGCTGAGGCAGGAGAATGGAGTGAATCTGGGAGGTGGAGCTTGCAGTGAGCAGAGATCGCGCCACTGCACTCCAGCCTGGGTGACAGAGTGAGACTCTCTCTCTCAAAAAAAAAAAAAAAAAAAAAAAAAAAAAAAATTATCAATATGCTGAAGAATGAAAAACACAGGGTACGTTTGCAAAAAGCCTCAAGGAACGGCTAAAGAGGAAACATGCACAAGGCAGACCTCGGAAGGCCACTGGCTTTGCCACAACAGAGAACTAAAATGTCTTTTTATTATTTTATATTCTCAAATAAGGTTTTATCTTTGCCACTTTTTTTTAAAGCAGATGAATGACTGATCTTGGATTTTTTTTTTTTCCTCTTAAAGTGCATGAATCTTCATGAAGTTTTATTTCCAAAGAGCCTTAGAACCTCTTTATCAGCCAAACGAATAATGCTTCTCCCGGCCGGGTTGTTTGACGTGTCTATTCATAATGGAGTTAGCAGTGCTCCCCTGGTTCAGAATGGGGGTCTGGCCAGCTGAGGCTTTGGGGGTGAAAGTGGGGAGATATTTTCTTCCTCTGAAGAAGAGAGGGAGCAGGAACCATCTGTGGGATTTGGGCAAGCTGGGTCCTTATTTTTTTTTATGTTTATTGATGAGACTATTAATAACAGTACTAGCTGACACTTATTGAGTGCTTACTACTACTGCTAAAAATAGCATTCACTGAGTACTTAATAATATTCATATTAATAATAGCTAACATGGTCAGGCACAGTATCTCATGCCTGTAAATCCAGCACTTTGGGAGGCCAAAGTGGGAGAATTTCTTGAGGCCAGGAGTTTGACACCAGCCAGGGCAATGTAGTGAGACCCCAAAACTCTACAAAACAATTGCTAACATTTATTGAGCTCTTGTTATAAGCCAGGAACTACTCAAAGCATTTTACACGTACTAACTCAGTTAAATCTTGTATCCAGAGTAGGAGGTAGCTACTAGTCTTATCCCCATTTTAGAGACGAGGAAATGGAGGCCCAGAGAGGAGGAGTGAAATTCTGAAAGTCACACAGCCTGGAAGTGATAGGGCAGGAATGTGACTGCCTGCCCCAAAGTCCTTGCCTTTCACAACTAGGCTTTGTTGCTTTTGTAATCTCCAATGTTTACTGTTGTCTTTCAAAAACTCTTTCTGGCATATTGTTAGGGAGAGACATTCTGTCCCTGTCACTCTGCCTCCTTCAATAATACTGGATCTGTTCATAAGGCTGATAATAATAGTAATATTAGTAACAATAGCAAGAGTAATTAATAATCAGTGGTCTTTCTTTTTTTTTTAGAAATGAGGTCTTGCTCATCTCTAAAATGAGCAATGCCACTGCAGTCCAACCTGGGCAACAGAGCAAGACCCTGACTCAAAAAAAAAACCCCTAAATAAACCAACAAACTAAAGGCACAGATAATTACAAGCAAGATTTTTCACCTGTGTGAGGAGCATTAGAAAGTCATGAAGAGGAAAGGATAATTCTTTTCCGTATGAGACTGTCTTGTACATGGTAGGGTATTTAATATACCAGCCTCCCATTCTCTAAATGCCCAGGTTGGTCTTGAACTCCTGGGCTCAAGCAATCCTTTGTTTCAGCCTCCACCCAGGAGGTTTTATGCACCCTGGGATTACAGGTGCATACCACTGTACCTGGCTTTTTTTTCTTTTTTTTGGAGACAGAGTCTTGTTCTGTTGCCCAGGCTGGAGTGCAGTGGTGTGATCTCAGCTCACTACAACCTCCACCTCCTGGGACGATTCTTGTGCCTCAGCCTCCTGAGTAGCCGGGATTACAGGCGTCCGCCACCAAGCCTGGCTAATTTTTTGTGTTTTTAGTAGAGACAGGGTTTCACTATGTTGGCCAGGCTGGTCCCAAACCCCTGACCTCAGGTGATCCACCTGCTTCGGCCTCCCAAAGTGCTGGGATTACAGGCAGAAACCATCACACTAGCCTGTACCTGGCTCTTCATTGGTCTTTACTATATATAGACTGTTGTGGTAGACACTTTATTCCACCTAAACTCCCCCTTTTTTTTTTTTGAGATGGAGTCTTGCTCTGTTGCCCAGGCTGGAGTGCAGTGGCACGATCTCGGCTCACTGCAAGCTCCGCCTCCAGGGTTCACGCCATTCTCCTGCCTCAGCCTCCCGAGTAGCTGGGACTACAGGCGCCCGCCGCCACGTCCGGCTAATTTTTTGCATTTTTAGTAGAGACGGGGTTCCACCGTGTTAGCCAGGATGGTCTTGATCTCCTGACCTTGTGATCCAGCCACCTTGGCCTCCCAAAGTGCTGGGATTACAGGCGTGAGCCACCGCGCCCGGCCTAAACTCCCTTTTTGACCTCTCATTCCCATGAGTGACTGACAGCCTCAGAGTCTCATCAATGCGCCTTCAATTTCTTTGTCTGTCACTTTCTTGTCACTATTCATGTCCTGCAAACTGGCCTCCTTCTGGTCCACCCCAGGGCCTTTGCACATGCTGTTGTTAGACTGAAACACTCTACTCCCTTCTCAGATTGCTCCTCTGAAAACCTGCCCTGAGACCCTGGGAGCAGTTTCTTGATCATATTTCTCAGAATGCCTCAGACCACTTCACCTGTAGTTACATGACTGAACTCACAGCAAGAGCTTAGAATATAATAGGCACTTAGTAAATACTAAATGAATGAATGCATAAACCCATAGGAGAAGACTGAAGTGAAAGAATGACCTAGAACAATGGCGTTCAGGAAGGTGTTATAGAACTATGTGGAAACCCAATAACATAATGACTGAGGGGCACCGTAGGCACTTAGAGAATGGTAGGCAGTTATACTAAATACCCTACCACGTACAGGACAGTCCCATATGGGAAAGGCTTATCTTTTCCCCTTCATGACTTTCTAATGTCCCTCAAAGAGTTGAAAAATCTTGCTTGTAATTACCTGTGCTTTTAGTTTGTTTGGGCTTCTTTCTTTTTCTGTTTATTTATCTATTTAGAGACGGAGTCTTGCTCTGTCACCCAGGCTGGAGTGCACTGGTGCGATCTCGGCTCACTGCAAACTCCGCCTCCCGGGTTCACGCCATTCTCCTGCCTCAGCCTCCCCAGCAGCTGGGACTACAGGCATCTGCGACCACACCCGGCTAATTTTTTTGTATTTTTAGTAGAGACGGGGTTTCACCGTGTTAGCCAGGATGGTTTTGATCTCCTGACCTCGTGATCCGCCCGCCTCGGCCTCCCAAAGTGCTGGGATTACAGGCGTGAGCCACCGCGCCTGGCCTTTTTATTTTATTTTTTGAGACAAGGACTTGTTCTGTTGCTCAGGTTGGAATGCAATAGCATAATCATAGCTCACTGTAATCTTGAACTCCTGGGCTCAAGCAATCCTCCTGCTTCAGCCTTCCAAGTAGCTAGAACTACAGGCACCTGCCGCCACACCTGGCTAATTAAAAAAAATTCTTTTGGCCGGGCGCGGTGGCTCACGCCTGTAATCCCAGCACTTTGGGAGGCCGAGGCGGGCGGATCACGAGGTCAGAAGATCGAGACCATCCTGGCTAACACGGTGAAACCCCGTCTTTACTAAAAATGCAAAAAATTAGCCGGGCGAGGCGGCGGGCGCCTGTAGTCCCAGCTACTCGGGAGGCTGAGGCAGGAGAATGGCGTCAACCCGGGAGGCGGAGCTTGCAGTGAGCCGAGATCGCGCCACTGCACTCCAGCCCGGGCGACAGAGCGAGACTCCGTCTCAAAAAAAAAAAAAAAAAAAAAAAAAAAAAAAAAAATTCTTTTGTAAACATGGAGGTCTCCTTATGTTGCCCAGGTTGGTCTCGAACTTCTGGCCTCAATTGATTTTCCTTCCTCAGCCTCCTAATGCACTGAGATTACAGGTGGGAGCCACTGCACCTGATCCTGTGCCTTTAGTTTAAACCTAACTCTGTTTTACATAAGAATATAACATATTTTTTGCATGTTTTTAATATACACTGCATTTTCCTGCAATGCAACTACTAAATAAATAGAAGAAAGACTAGACTCTTCTGTATATGGAACTTTACCAAGAGGTGTTCAACATTGTGGAACACCTTTTTTTTTTTTTTTTTTTTTTGGAGACAAAGTCTTGCTCTGTCACCCAGGCTGGAGTGCAGTGGCCGGATCTCAGCTCACTGCAAGCTCCGCCTCCCGGGTTCACACCATTCTCCTGCCTCAGCCTCCCGTGTAGCTGGGACTACAGGCGCCCACCACCATGCCTGGCTAATTTTTTGTATTTTTATAGAGACGGGGTTTCACCTTGTTAGCCAGGATGGTCTCAATCTCCTGACCTCGTGATCCACCCGCTTCGGCCTCCCAAAGTGCTGGGATTACGGCGTGAGTCACCGTGCCCGCGCCCAGTCCGCTTTTATTTATTTTTAAAAGATGAGGTCTCATTATGTTGTGCAGGCTGGTGTTGAACTCCCAGGCTCAAGCGGATCCTCCCACCTTGACCTCCCAAAGTGCTGGGACTACAAGCATGAGCCACCACATTCCGCTGCATCCAAAACTTTGAAACTCTGCTCCCCCTTTAATTCTTAGGGCCCAGAGTGGCTTTTCTTTTTCTTTCTTTTTTATTTTTTTTTTTGAGACAAGGCCTTGCTCTGTCGCCCAGGCTGGACTGCAGTGGTGCGATCATAACTCATCACAGCCTAGAAATCCTGGGTCCAGTGACCCTCCTGCCTCAGCCTCCCAAGTAGCTGGGATTACAGGTACATGCCACCACATCTGTTTAATTTTTTATATTTTATAGACATGGGGTCTGCCTCTATTGCCCAGACTGGTCTCCAACTCCTGGTATCAAGTGATCCTCCTGCCTTGACCTCCCAACAGTGTGGCTTTTCAAACTTCCGAAGAATAACATTAGGTAAAGACAGTTGGCTGAAAATGGCAAACAATGGTCTAAATTTACTGAGCACTTATTATGTGTCAACTGTTCTTCCAGGCCCTTTGCATACATGACTTCATTCAATCCTGGCAATGACCCAATTAGATCCCACTATTTCCGTTACGTGAGGTCCAGAGATATGAAGTCACTTTCCAGAAGTCACACAGCAAGGACATGGAAGACGATATCATTCTGGACGACAGTGGGGCTTCTCTTAATAGTTTCCCTGAAATGTTCAAGGCCTCTGGTGCCAGATAGCCTGGGTTCAAGGACACTGGTTAGATGCATGACCTTAAGGAGCTCACTCAATCTCTGTTTCCCCATCTGTGAAGCCTCTAATCCAAACACTTTGGGAGACTGAGGTGGGAGGATTGCTTGAGGCCAGGAGTTGGAGACCTACCTCGGCAACATAGCCAGATCTCGTTTCTACTAAAGGTAAAAAAATTAGGCTGGGTGCGGTGGCTCAAACCTGTAGTCCCAGCACTTTAAGGAGGCTAAGGCAGGCAGAATGCTTGAGTTCAGGAGTTTGAGACCAGCCTGGGAAACACAGTGAAACCCTGTCTCTACAAAACACTGTCTCTACAAAAATTAGCCAGGCATGGTGGCACATTCCTGTGGTTCCAGCTACTTGTGAGGCTGAGGCAGTAGGATGGCTTGAGCCCGGGAGGTAGAGGCTGCAGTGAGCTATGACTGTGTCACTGCACTCCAGTCTGGGCAACAAGGCGAGACCTTGTATCAAAAAAACAAAAAGTACAGCATTTTTTTTTTTTCTAGACAGGGTCTTGCTCTGTCACCCAGGCTGGAATGTGATGGCACATCTCAGCTCACTGCAACTTCCACCTCCCAGGTTCAAGCAATTCTCCCGCCTCAGCCTCCTGAGTAGTGGGAATACAGGTGGGCACCACCAATTTTTGTATTTTTAGTAGAGACGGGGTTTCACCATGCTGGCCAGCCTGTTCGCCAACTCCTGACCTCATGTGCTCAAGTGATCTGCCCGCCTCGGCCTCTCAAAGTGCTGGGATTACAGGTGTGAGCCACTGCTCCTGGCCAAATACAGCACATTTGTTTTTTTTGATACGGAGTCTCACTCTGTCGCCCAGGCTGGAGTGCAGTGGTGTGATCTCGGCTCATTGCAACCTCCACCCCCCAGGATTCAAGCGATTCTCCTGCCTCAGCCTCCCGAGTAGCTGGGACTACAGGCATCCACGACCATGCCCGGCTAATTTTTGTATTTTTAGTAGAGATGGGGTTTCACCATCTTGGCCAGGCTGGTCTTGAACTCCTGACCTCAATGATCCACCCGCCTCGGCCTCCCAAAGTGCTGGAATTGCAGGCCTGAGCCACTGCGCCTGGCCAAATACAGCATTTTACAACACATTTTTATAAAAAAAAAAAACAGCACGTGCTACTTTGGCTGTTGCCATTATTGTTACTGTCATTCTCCGGATTCCAGGTCGCCTCCACTTACTTCCTCCTCCGATGCCTCCTCTCCTTGTCCTCCCTCCGCGGGTCCCCCTCGTACGTTGCCGGAGCGCCGTGCCGGTGCCGCCTTCTGCGCTCGCCGCCGTCTGGGCCCTCGCCCTCGCCCTCGCCGCCCCGGGCTGGCCGGCTGCCTTCGCGGTGCCGCGCCCTCCGCTCCGCCTTGTCCTCCGGGCCCTCCTCCCCGGGCCTGCGGTGCCCGCGATGCCGTCGGGGCTCCCCGTCCGCGCCCGTGCGCGGGGACCCGCTGCGGCTCTCCCTGCTGCCCCCCTGCCGGTGCACGTGCCTCCGGTGGGGGTCCCCGGCCTTGCCTCGCTCAGCCTCGCCCTCCCAGAACCCGGGCTGCTCCAGGCTGCCCTCCCGGGCGTGGTGGTCCGACTCGCGGCCGTAGGGTCCCTCCCGGCTCAGCTCGGCCTCCTGGCTGCCGGCCCAGGGCCTCCGTGCGTCCAGGCCCGCCGAGCCGCTGGGGTCCCGGGCCCGATCGTGGTAGCGGGCCTGTTTCCTGAGGAAGTCCTCAGCGCGCTGCTGGCCGAGGCGCTGGTCCACGGTGGGCTCAGCCGCCCGGCTCTTGTTGGTGTTGTTGTTGCGGTTCTCCTGCGGGTCCACCACCAGCGGCCGGTCCAAGTGCGTCTTCATGTCAGGCCGCAGGTGCCGGGTGTAGGCAGCCTTCCAGCGCTCGTCCGGGTCCATTTCGTTGTACAGCGCCTCCCGGCTGGCCAGCAAGTTCTGCTTTCGCATCTCACTGGTCCGCTGCTCCCACACGGACTTGGCTGGCTTTTGATTCTTCTGTTGCTCTTTCCTGCAGTGGGGTGATTACAGGACTTAAGAGCGTTGGTAGGCACTGTAGCTTGGATGGATGGCCCAGGCTAACCAACCCACATCTCAGCCTCCTACTCCTGCTCTCCACCCTCTACTCCCCACTGGATGCTAGAAGGAGCCTGTGAGCACCTGAGTCAGGGCCCAGCCTCCTCTGCTCAAGAACCCTCCATGGCTCCCACCTGACTAGAAGCAAAAGCCCAAGCCCTCCCCCTGACCCAGAAGGCCCTGTGTAATCTGCCTGTCACCTCCTTGCCCTCACCTCCTCACACTTACTATTCGATTCCAGTCACACAGGCCTCCTTCACATCAGGCATGTTCCTGACTCAGGGCCGTTGCCTATGCTGTTCCCTCTGCCTGGGATACTCTTCCCCAGGCCCCCCAATGGCTCCTCCTTCACCTCCTTCAGGCCATGTAACCTTCTAGATGAATAGTCCTCAAGCTTTTTGGCACCGGGGGCCAGTTTTGTGGAAGACAGTTTTTCCACAGACCCAGGTGTGGGGGGTGGTTTGGGGATGAAACAGTTTCACCTGAGATCCTCAGGCATTAGATTCTTAAAGGGGGCCCGCAACCTAGATCCCTCAGATGCACAGTTCTCAATACTGTTTGTGTTCCTATGAGAATCTAATGCCGCCTGCTGATCTGACAGCAGGTGGAGCTCAGGCACTAATGCTTGCCTGCCCACTGTTCACCTCCTGCTGTGCGGCCCCATTCCTAATAGGTCTTGGACTGGTCCCAGTCCACAGCCCAGGGACTGGTGACCCCTATTCTAGGTGATGCCTTCCCTGACAACTTTGTTTAAAATCACAACTGTCTTCACTTCCAGCATTTTCTTTTTTTTTTTTTTTAAGACGGAGTCTCGCTCTGTCGCCCAGGCTGGAGCGCAGTGCCCAGATCTCAGCTCACTGCAAGCTCCGCCTCCCGGGTTTACACCATTCTCCTGCCTCAGCCTCCTGAGTAGCTGGGACTACAGGCGCCTGCCACCTCGCCCGGCTAGTATTTTGTATTTTTTTAGTAGAGACGGGGTTTCACCGTGTTAGCCAGGATGGTCTCGATCTCTTGACCTTGTGATCCACCCATCTTGGCCTCCCAAAGTGCTGGGATTACAGGCTTGAGCCACCACGCCCGGCCACTTCCAGTATTTTCTATTTCCGTCCCCTACTTTCTCTGTAGTTCCATCACCATCTAACACAATATATGATTTACTTATTTATCTAGTTTATTGACTCCTTCCCTTGCTAGAATGGCTACACACAGGTAGGATTTTTTTTTCTCCTTGTTAATGCTGTATACCCAGAAGTTAGAACAGTGCTGGGTACATAATAGCTGCTAATTAAATATTTATTGAGTAAAAGTGGGTGGAAGGACAAGAAGTGTCTCTTCCTAAAGCTCATTTCTGTCAAGGACCACCCCCAACGCTTCCCAAATCTGTGCCTGGGATAGCGTGGAGGTTGAGGAGCCGGGGGAGCATCCCAGGGATTAGGGGCACTTACATAGCTATGGACATGTTGGCCGCGGACAGAGGACTCACTTCTGCCACCTCCTTGGCTTTCTGTAGGGCAAGTTTCTGGTTGGCTGCTTCTTCCTCCTCTTGCTCGTCCTAAAAGGCACATGGAATCTTTGTTCACAAAACATGAACTAGGCCTTGGGGACTCACTTCTGACCCTGTTGCTGACCAGGGGCAACATTTGAAATATTTAAAAATAGGTTTGGCTTGAGTATTGACCAATCGGAACCAAGGCTCCCCAATTGGAATGGGTACCTGCTATTGGTTAAGTGTACTGCTATCCCCTCTATGTATAAGCTTGACATCTAACTCATTATGAAGCCTATCTTCACACACAACCAGATGCCAAAAATGAAAATGTCCCTTCTCTTCCTACAATGAAGACTCTTCTGCAATCTTTTTTTTTTTTTTCTTTCTTTTTTCTTTTGCTTGTTTGTTTTCAGAGACAGAGTCTCCCCTGGTTGCCCATCCTGGAGTGCAATGGCACAATCATAGCTCACTGTAACCTTGAACTCCTGGACCTAAGCAATCCTCCCACCTCAGCCTCCCAAGCAACTGGGACTACAGATGCACGCCACTATGCCCAGATAAATTTAATTTTTTTTTTTTCTTTTTGGAGAGACAGGGTCTCACTATGTTGCCCAGGCTGGTCTTGAACTTCTGGCCTCAAATGATCCTCCCACTTCAGCCTCCCAAAGTGCTGGGATTACAGGCATGAGCCACTGTGCCTGGCCCCTGCATCCTGTCTTAATGAGCTGGAAAGCAACGCAAGGATTTTCCTCTCACTAGGCTTTCTGAGCCATGTGAACTCTCTGAACCAACGTTCAACAAACACCAGCTAGCCTCACACACAGAAGAGCCTGGCATCCGATGGCCCATGCCATGCACTGTCAACAGCCCCCAGAAAGAGAATCAGGAGAGGAATTTATATTCCCAGCCCCCACGACAAGAAGGCGGTGGGGAGAGGAGAGCAGGGCACTTGGGCTACAGCCAACTGCCCAGGGTGCTGCTGCTCACTGGTGGTTAGGTTCAGAGAGGAGGACAATGGGGGAAGATGTTTTAAAAATACATACAGAAAAGGACGTTTTTGGACTTTAAATCCTTCTTCAGCCTTCATGCAGGGCCTCATTCGTAAAACAGAAAAGCCAACAAAGAAAAAGCAAAGAAAAAGCAACGAGAAAGAAACGGCCAGAAATGAACCCGCCCATAAGAAAAGTCATGGCATTGCAGGACAGCTCTCCCGCTGTGCTCCGAGTTACTGGAACGGGGAGCAACCTTACCACCTTGGAAATGGTCAGATCAGGACACTGTCAGAGACAACACGGAGATGGGATCTGGCTGGCCACCCTGCTCTCATAGGGCCACCCCCACCTCTCCTGGCACCATTCCCAGCATTTTTCAGAGCCAGGTCTCTGGACCATCTGCCTCAGAAACACCTAAAATGCAGATCCCCAGACTCCCCCAAAGAATCTATAGAACCAGGGCTGGGCTCTGGAATCTGCATTTCCCACAGGTTCCCAAGTGAGCATGAAACATGCTCAAGTTCAAGCAACTGGTACACAGCAGTTAAGAGCACAAGCTGCAGACCCAGACAGCCTGGGTTCAAATCCCAGCTCCACAACTTACTGCTGTGTGGCCTTGGGCAAGTCTCTCAACCTCTCTGGGCGAAACATATCTCATCTAAAATTCCAACTCTCCCCGACTTTCCCTACTGAATTTTTCTCTGTCGCGTTTATCACCAACTGACAAGCTACGTATGTTTACAAATTTATCTTGTTTCTTGTGTGTCTCCCCTCTTGAATCCCTGCTCCACGAAGGCAGGGATTTTTACCTTTTTTGGTTCACTACTTAATCCCTAAGTCCTAGACTAGGGTCTTGGTCACACAGTAGGTGCTCATTAAGTGCTTACTGAATGATGAAATCCATAAAATGGGGCTCAGAGAGCTTGCCTCCTAAGATTTCCATGATGATTGAATAGGATTAAAAACACATATTAAACGACCAAGAAATGCTTGTAGGATCAATGAAAGAAAGAATGTGGGTCTGGAGAGGAATGTCCACACCTCCCAGGAGATAAATGAGCTGGCCTTTCTCCCTCCCCGTCTCCTACCCTCCTGCACCAGCCCCTGAGGATGGACACTTGGAACTTGGATGAGCTCATGGCTGGATCAGCCCTCGGCTCAGCCATGCCAGCCGGCTCCACGGTGGCCAGGCTCGTGGCCGTGTGCTTGGGATGGCAGAGACTTCCGTTTCCCTCCAGCGGGAGCTGGGGCGGGGAAACTCTCTCTCCCTCCTGCCAGGGCCGGCAGATGGAGCGTTGGCAACCGTCTGCTTAGTTTGGTTCAATTTCACAAACATGTCCTGAACACCTCGAGGCACTGGAGGTGGGGCTGGAACGCTGAGGGAGACCCCAGGGCTGAGAGGAAGACCCTGTACCTGTTACATGTAATCTTAACTTAATAGGGTCCTTGGGGAGGGGCTTAGGCTGGACCGAGGCTAGCTCTTAACATGCTAGGTTTGGCTAAGGGGAGGCTCCAGCGGGAAGCCAGAGGAAGAGAGAAGGTGGGGACATTTATTGGCCATTCCATCTGTGCCTTGCCATGCTTCTGGGTCCTCTAAGGTCCCGGGGCTGGTGGCAGCCCTTTTTCCTTGGCCCCAACTCTGATTGGGTCCCCATAACAGCACTCCCGCTCCCATCCACTAGCTGGGGGCGACACCATTCCTTGGAAACCCTGCTTACTCCCTGTAAACGGCCTTTGGGTTGAGTTTGCCATCTGTTTCCTGCAGCGACCTCACTGCCTTCCCCCTTCCCACCCTCTTGGCTGTAGAATTTGTTTGATGAGGGACAGTCTGTTTCTGGGAGGGGGGGGAGAGGTGCCTTCTCTTTGCACAGTGCATCCCCGGCAAAAGTTGTGACCCCGTTCCCGCGCCCCCACCCCCTACTCCCGTCCTGATCTGCCATGGGTAGGTGGTAACTTTGCCAGAGAAACATTCTCCCACCGCCTCCACCTTGGTGAGCTCCTGGGCGTTGGCCAGATTGTCCACAGCGATGGCCAAGAACACATTCAGGAGGGTGTCTGCAAATGTCTGAGTCAGGAAAAGCAACCATTGGTGGGACACCACTTGGGCCCTGGGTATCTGGGTCTCTCAGTACCCTCCCTTGAGCCCCTGCCACCTCTCCTCTGCCAGAGGTCCAGGCCTGTCCCCATCTCTCCCTCCATGAAGGATACAGTTCCCGAAGAGTGTCAGTACAATGAAATAGATGGAGAACACCATGCCGCCCTGCACGCCCCCCTGAGACTTGATCCCGTCGTACATGACCTCGTTCCAGTCTTCGCCCGTCAGGATCTGAAAGGGGAGGAAGAAACACACAGCCAACCCCCTCTCAGCCACAGGCCCCTCGGAGACGCAGTTGTGGAGCCGGCATCCACCCACTCCATCCCCAAGCCCAGGAGGTCTTCAACAATCCCGCCTGGTTTGCGGGACTAGACTCCGTGTTGGCTTCTCCTTGGCTTTTCTCTTTCTTTGCGAGTAGAAAGGGCTGTTCCTGCACTGAGTGGCTCTTAGCCTGGCTTCTAGGAAAATGGAACCCTGGAGGAGTCACAAACCCTCCTGTCACTCCGTCTTACCTGATGTGATTAAGGGGATTTGCTATGGACTAAATTGTGTTCCCTTCCAAATTCATGTGTTGAAGCCCTAACCTATAATGGGATGGTATTTGGAGATGAGGCCTTTAAGGGGTAACTAGGGTTAGATGAGGTCATGGGGGACTTCATGATGGTATTAGTGCCCTTATAAGAACAGGAAGAGACCGCATGCCATGACGCATGCCTGCAATCCCAGTACTTTGGGAGGCCGAGGTGGGAGGATCACTTGAGCCCAGGAGTTCAAGATTAGCCTGGGCAATATAGCAAGACCCCATCTTTACAAAAAATAATAAAAAAAAATAGCTGGTGCACATCTGTAGTCCCAGCTACTCAATGGGCTGAAGTGGAAGGATCATTTGAACCTAGAAGTTTGAGGCTGCTGTGAGCTACGATTGCGCCACTGCACTCCAGCCTGGGCGATAAAAAAAAAATGTGATTTGCCTAAAAAAAAAATAGATTTTTTGTTTTTGAGATTTTTGTCTCAAAAAAAGAAAAGAAAAGAAAAAAAAGAACAGGAAGAAACACCAGAACTCTCTCTCTCTCTGACATATGAGGACACAGCAAGAAGGTGGCTATGTGCAAGCTAGGAAGATAGACCCCACCAGGAACTAACCCTGCTAACACTTTGATCTTGGACTTCCCGGCCTCTAGAACTGTGAGAGAATAAATGTTTCCTGTATAAGCCACCCAGTCTGTGGTATTTTGTTATAGCAGCCTGAGCAGACTAAGACAGGATTTTAATATTTACCTGTGTTCCTCGTGTAGTAATGGTGATGATTAAATAAGTTACTATGTGGATAGCACAAACGTAGCACAAGGACATGTTTGGGGTCCCCCTGCCTGAGGCAGACCCTGGAACAAGGGTTCAGGTGTAAGTGGTTTATCTGGGAGGTGATCTCAGGAACCACCAGTAGGGGAGAGGAGAAGTGAGAAAGGGAAAAGAGGGTGGAATATAAACAATATGTTATCAAGCGAGTTTCCACTGTAGGTAACTGGGGCTCAGTCTCGCTAGGGAACTCTGGAGGTCATCCCACCTGAGGGTGAGGGAGCTGGGGTATTTATCCACCAACGCTGCTCCTTTTAGGGTGTGGTGCAAAAAATTCACAGTACTACTGGACTGCAGTTCCTTGGGGGCAGAGCAGGCAACCAGAGAAAGACCAAGGTGAAGGATTAGGTGTTGACAGATAGAAGTTTTGCTGATGCATATTGAAAGAACCAAGGGGATATTCAAACAGTACCTACATGCTCCTTTAAAAAAATCCAACTTCCTTCCTTCTATCCATATTTCCATGAGGATAGAGTAATAGTTAAAGAACCCCCAAAACATTAATCTGCTAAAACAGGGTTTCTAAGCCTCAGCACTGCTGATATTTGGGGCCAGATTATTCTATTTGGGGCCATCCTGTGCATTGTAGGATGTTGAGTAGCATTCCTAGTCTCCACCCACCAGATGCCTGTAGCACCCCCTCCCTAGCTATGACAACCAACAATGCTTGCAGAGATTGCTACATGTCCTTGGAGGACAGACTTACCCTTGGGTGAGAACCTCTGAGCTAAAGATACATGACTAGTGATCAGTGCTATTAATAATCACTTAAGGGCTGGGCACGGTGGCTCATGCCTATAATCCCACCACTTTGGGAGGTCAAGGCAGGCGGATCATGAGGTCAGGAGTTTGAGACCAGCCTGGCCAACATAGTTAAACCCTGTCTCTATTAAAAATACAAAAATTAGCCAGGCATGGTGGCGCGCACCTGTAGACCCAGCTGCTGGGGAGGCTGAGGCAGGAGAATGGCTTGAACCCAGGAGGCAGAGGTTTTGGTGAGCTGAGATCGTGCCTCTGCACTCCAGCCTTGGCAACAGAGCAAGACTCCGTCTCAAAAGAAAAAAAAAAAATTGCTTATGTGAGGGCTCAGAACTTCCATTCATGGAAGATTTCCTCTTCAACTCCCTGTCTAGGGGTCTCATTTAGAAACTACCTCCCCAGGAGAAGGAGAGAGTGAAGTCACATTTTCTATACAACCTCAGTCCCCCAAAGAGAAAGAATCCACCAGAGATGCTCTGAAGGTCCCAGCTGGGCCAGTTCCAAGCCTCAGGGAATGTGCCCACATGGGCGCAGAAGTTGCTTTGAGTTGATCACCCTGGAATATGAGACCAAGGTATCTTCAGATTTGGTGGGTGTATTAGCCCTTTTTTTTTTTGTTTGTTTGTTTTGTTTCTCTGCCTTTTTTTGTTAAGAGACAGGGTCTTGCTCTGTGGCCCAGGCTGGAGCTCACTGCAGCCTCAAACTCCTGGGCTCAAGCAATCCTCCCGCCTTGGTCTCCCAAAGTGCTGAGATTACAGGCATGAATCACCTCACTGGCCTGGCCATGCATTTTATTTTCTTTATTCCGATGCATCTGGGGTCTTGCTGACTCTGGAGGGACTGCCCTGTCCAGCACTAGCCAGTCCCTAGAGGTAGTAAACAATTTAGCCCTGAGCAGGCTTTTCAAATGCAAACCAAACAATATCCTAACCAGCTCATATCCCAACCACTTCCTTTACCTTCCCGACACTATCCACCTGCCCTAACACTCCAAGGTCAGGTCCTAGACAAGTAGGAACATCTCCTCTGCCCCAGGGCCCACTGAAATGATCCAAACTAGCCATTCTCAAGCTGTTTACTCTGCCTCACCCATTCCTTCCCATGGAAACCACAATCAAGGCTCTTGCCCACATTTTCCTTCTCTTCCTGCTTGACTGTGTTGCTTCCCTGCTTGGTCCTGCATGGTGTGCTCCTTCTCTGAGGATCTGCGAGTATAGCAAACTTTCTTTTTGTTTTTGAGACAGGGCTTTGCTCTCTCACCCAGGCTGGAGTGCAGCAGTATGATCGTAACTCACTGCAGCCTCAACCTCCTGGGCTCAAGCGATCTTTCCACTTCAGCTGCCCCAGTAGCTAGGAGGTACGCATCACCATGCCCAGCTAATTAATTTTTTTTTTTTTTGTAGAGACGGAGTCTCACTATGTTGCCCAGACTGGTCTCAAACTCCTAGCCTCAAGTAGCCCTCCCACCTTGACCTCCCAAAAGTGTTTTTATTTATTTATTTATTTATTCATTTATTTATTTATTTTTAGAGATGGAGTCTCACTCTGTTGCCCAGGCTGAAGTGCAATGGCGCGATCTTGGTTCACTGCAACCTCCGCCTCCCAGGTTCAAGCAATTCTCCTGCCTCAGCCTCCCAAGTAGCTGGGATTACAGGCACGTGACACCACACCCGGCTAATTTTTGTATTTTTAGTAGAGATGGGGTTTCACCATGTTGGCCAGGCTGGTCTCGAATTCCGGATCTCAAGTGATCTGCCCACGTGGGCTTCCCAAAGTGTTGGGATTACAGGTGTGAGCCACCGCACCTGGCCAAAGTGCCAGGATTATAGGCGTGAGCCACTATGCCCAGCCACAAACTCTTTCCAGTGACATTCATCTCCTGATTTGTTGACCTCACCACATTTGAATAATGATAATCATAAAATCTGTATGTTAAAGTGGTATGAAAAGGCAAGGTAGAGAAGGAGGAGTTCAGGGAAGCCCCTTGGATGTGGAGCAGGCACTTTCACCTGTGACACTGAGAGGCGTTGGCCCATGGGGCCAGGTGGAGGCCGTACCTGAAACACCGTCATTATTGCTGCTGGAAAAGTATCGAAGTTGGTAGGAGGAGTCCCTTCATCGAAATTAAACCTGCAGGGAGGACACGGACATTTCATGTTGGCCCCACCCCAGGTGCTCTGAGGGCGTGGCTCAGTATCTCATCTCCAAGGAAACGAATGCCTCCATCATCTCTGTCCCCAGGAAACCCTGAGTGGTACCCAGGGCCCTGCTCATCTGGGTGACTGCAATAGGTGTCTGGGCTACAAGGAAGGCAGCCTGCATGGTGGAGGGGAACGTGGGCCTCTGGATGCCCTGAGCCTGACCCCGGGGAACCAGGAGTTGGAATTCCTGTGAAGGACTTACTGGCCGCCGAAGAGTTGCATTCCCAAAAGGGCGAAGACGACAATGAACAGGAAAAGGAGAAACAACAGGCTGATGATGGACTTCATGGAGTTGAGGAGAGAGACGACCAGGTTTCTGAGAGATGCCCAGTACCTGCCGACAGAGGCCGGGCGAGGACTCAGGCCAGGCGGGGGAGGCAGGGCCCCGGAGTCAGCCCTCGAAGCATGAGGCTCACTTTCCCAACTTTCTGGAGGCGGCCCCACCATGTCCCCCATCCCCACCCGTTGTACAAATGTCCAGGAACCCCAAAGACTTACTTTGTGACTTTGAAAATACGCAATAACCTGAGGGCTCGTAACACGCTGATTCCAAAGGATGTGCCAGGTTTTATGACAGCCCAGATAACCTCGAAGATGCTCCCAATGATAACCTAAGGCAGAGGACCTGGTCTCATGTCCAGGGACAGTGTCTGGGCTCCAGAACTGGCAAGCATTTCCTAGGCACCAACCTTGCAAGAACCCAACCAAACTCCTCCCTCCAAATGGAAGCCGGGTGAGGATCCTTGACCCCCTCACTCATCCATTCCTTTATCTACAGAGACCAGGTCTCACTGTGTCACCCAGGCTGGAATGCAGTGGCGCAAATCATAGCTCACTGCAGCACTGTCCTCCTGGGCTCAAGTGATCCTCCCACCTCAGCCTCTTGAGTAGCTGGGATTACAGGTGTGCACCACCACACCTGGCTAATTTTAAAGCATTTTTATAGAGATGGTGTCTCGCTAGTATTGCCCAGGCTGATCTCAAACTTCTGGGCTGAAGCCATTCTCCTGCTTTGGTCTCTCCAAGCGTTGGCCTCCACTTTCCAAAGCATTGAGCCACTGCACCTGGCCTCTTATTATTTTTTTTTATATGTATGTATGTATGTATTTATTTAGAGATGGAGTCTTGCTCATCACCCAGGCTGGAGTGCAGTGGCGTGATCTCGGCTTATGGCAACCTCCGCCTCCCAGGTTCAAGAGATTCTCCTGCCTTAGCCTCCCGAGTAGCTGGGATTACAGGCACCTGCCACCACGCCCGGCTAATTTTTTGTATTTTTAGTAGAGACGGGGTTTCACTATGTTGGCTAGGCTAGTCTCGAACTCCTGACTTCGTGATCCGCCTGCCTCGGCCTCCCAAAGTGCTAGGATTACAGGTGTGAGCCACCACACCTGGCTTCTTTTTTATTTATTAAGAGCTCACACAGGACTGAGAATTCCTGAAACACATAATTACAAAGTGAATGTTCATGCAACTACTACCTATGTCAACAGTTAGGAGAAGGCTAGGGGCAGTGGCTGATGCTTGTAATTCCAGCACTTTGGGAGGCTGAGGTGGGCAGATCACTTGAGCCCAGTAGTTCAAGACCAGCCTGGGTAACACAGAGAAACCCTGACTTCACAAAAAAAAAAAAAAAAAAAAAAAAAAAAAGAAATTAGTCAAGCATGGTGGCATGTGCCTGTAGTCCCAGTTACTTAGGAGGCTGAGAATGGAGGACAGCTTGAGCCCAGGAATTTGACACAGCAGAGAGCTGCGATCCTGCCACTGCACTCCAGCCTGGGCAACAGAGCAAGACCCTATCTCAAATAAAATAAAAAGGGACATGTGGATACCCTGGAAGTTTCCAGAGACACTGTGATATAACTACCATCCTGAATTTTGTAATAATCATTTTCTTACCTTGAAAAAAAATTGAGGTGAAATTCACATAGCATAAAATTCACACTTTGAATTGCGCAATTCAGTGCGTTTAGGTACATGTACGATATTCTGCAACTATCACCTCTACCAAGTTCCAAAACATTTTCATCACCCCCAAAAGAGGCCCTGTTCCCATTAGCAGTCACTCCCCACTCTCTCTCACCAGACCCTCGCAACCACTAATCTACTTTCTGTCTCTGTGGATTTGCCTGCTCTGGACATTTCATACAAATGGAATTATGCAATACTTGACCTTTTGTGTTTGGTTTCTTTTACTGAGCATTGTGTTTTTGAGGTCCTTGACTTTTTAAAGTATTCAAGTATCATCCTCAAAAAATATAATTTAAGGTAGGGCGTGGTGGCTCACGCCTATAATCCCAGCACTTTGGGAGGCTGAGGCGGGTGGATCACCTGAGGTCAGGAGTTCGAGACCAGCCCGGGCAAATTGCTGAAACCCCGTCTCTATGAAAAATACAAAATTAGCCGGGGATGGTGATGTATGCCTGTAATCCCAGCTACTTGGGAGGCTGAGGTGGGAGAATGGCTTGAACCCGGGAGGTGAGGTTGTGGTGAGCCAAGATTGTGCCACTGCACTCTAGCCTGAGAAACAGAGTGAGACCCTGTCTCAAAAAAAAAAAAAAAAAAAAAAAAAAGAAAAAAAAAAAAAAGAAAAAAAATATATAGTTTAATTTTGTCCACTTGAACTTTGCATGAACTGTATGGACTTACATTGCTAGCTCCTGCCTCCTTCTGTGCCATGTTACGTGGGTGAGATTCATTCCTGTTGTTAAGCATGTGGCTGTTGTTGGTGGACTTTCATTGTTGCAGAGTATTTCATTATATAGATATGCCACAAAATATTTATCTGTTCTACAGCAAAGGGATACATGGATATTGGGACTTGGAACTATTACAAACAAGGCTGCTCAGGTCATTTTAAAATTTTTCTTTGTTTCTTTTCTTTTCTTTTCTTTTTGAGATGGAGTCTCATTCTGTCGCCCAGGCTGGAGTGCAGTGGTGCAATCTCAGCTCACTGCAACCTCTGCCTCCCCGGTTCAAGTGATTCTCCTTCCTCAGCCTCCCAAGTAGCTGGGATTACAGGCAGGCGCCACGACGCCTGGCTAATTTTTGTATTTTTTTCAGTATAGATGGGGTTTCGCCGAGTTGGCCAGGCTGGTCTCGAACTTCTGACTTCAGGAGATCCACCTGCCTCTGCCTCTCAAAGTGCTGGGATTATAGGTGTGAGCCACTGCGCCTGGTCTACTTTTATTTCTTAGAGATGGGGTCTCAGTCTCTTGTCCAGGCTAGAGTTCAGTGGTGTGATCGTAGCTCACTGCAGCCTCAAGCCTCAAACTGCTGGGCTCAAGCAATCCTCCCACCTCAGCCTTCTGAGTAGCTGGGGCTACAGGTGTGCACCACCACATCTGGCTGTTTTTTTTTTTTTTTTGTAGAGACAGGGTCTTGCTATGGTGCCTGGCTGGTTTTCAACTCCTGGGCTCAAGCAATTCTGCTGCCTCAGCCTCCTGAATAGCTGAGGTTACAGGCATGAGGCATCACACCCGGCTTTCTTTTCTTTTTTTTCTTTTCTTTTTTTTTTTTTGAGACAGAGTCTCACTCTGTCACCCAGGCTGGAGTGCAGTGGCGCGATCTCCGCTCACTGCAAGCTCTGCCACCTTCTGGGTTCACGCCATTCTCCTGCCTCAGCCTCCCGAGAAGCTGGGACTACAGGCACCAGCCACCAGGCCCGGCTAATTTTTTTGTATTTTTTAGTAGAGACGGGGTTTCACTGTGTTAGCCAGGATGGTCTTGATCTCCTGACCTCGTGATCCGCCTGCCTTGGCCTCCCAAAGTGCTCTTTTCTTTCTAATGGAAAGAAATTGGTTTTATTCTTTAAACACTTGGTTCATTTATGTAGGGAAGGTTTGTTTGTTTGTATGTATTTTGTTTTCTCCAACAACATAATTTTCTATAATGGCAGAAAACAGTACAACATTCAGTTATTATAAATTATTAAGCCTTTCTGAGACCAACAGGACTGTGCTAAGTTATCAGGGCTGCCCTGGGCCAGGCAATCTCCACTTATTTGTGAACAACCTTAATTTCACTTCCAGCTGCAGAGACATTCTGGCCTGTGTCTCCTAGGTATCTGGGTGAGATTTTCTAGGATGAATTCTTAGCAATGGAATGCTGGGTCATATCTCCATCTTGTAGTTTCCACCCTGGTTTGATGAGAAGGATTGGATGTAGATTATTCTCAAGGACTTAGGTTTTGTATTGACTAGTGGGTTCCTGGGTGTTCATCACATTTAAAAGTAAACTAATTAACTGAGCAATTCACAAAATAACAATGGACCATAATGGCTCCATAATGCCAGAGTGTTGTAATCTAACAATTATACTTCTTCTACTCCACGTGACTGAGCTCCAAAGGAAAAAAAGAAATAGAAATCATGATGATGTCCTATTTGTAATCCTGAAGTTAGGTACTTAGTTGGAGCGACACAGGCAACCCACCTAAGGCATGGCTTTTCTCCCAACTTGGAAAACTTGTCTTATGTCCCCTACTTAGCTTTCCAACGGGGGTCTATACGTTTTCCTCCCGCTGGCAGTGGTTGAGGGTTCTGGGTACCCTGTATCCTTGCCAGTATTTGGGATTGTTTTCTCATTCCTTCTGCATCCATCTGAGTCTCTCATATTCAGGGGTGACTTTACCTTTCTCCCCTTAATGTGTCCAAGAATCTGTCATTCCAGGCAAGAGCTGGAGAAATGAACTGCTTAGAAACAAGAGCACTTACCCCACAGTCAAAGCAGTTGAAGGAAGAGTGGAAGTAAGGCCGCGTCCCAAGCCCGTACATTTTTATAAACATTTCGGACATAAAGAGTCCTAAGAAAATGAATTCTGCATAGTCTAGAAGGGAGAAGGAGGAAACAGAGAGGAGGTTAGGCTTGCTGAGGGTAGGGGTTCCAGGTGGCTCTGACTTTTCTTTTATTATCATTTTTAAACTTTTTATTTTTTGTAGAGATGAGGTCTTGCTATCCTGTTAGGCTGGTTTCAAACTCCTGGTCTCAAATAGTTTCCCCAATTTGGCCTCCAACATGCTAGAACTACAGGTATGTGTCACCATACCCAACTTCTGACTTATCTTTTTTTCTTTTAAAAATTTTTATGTGGAGATGGGGGTCTCACTGTGTTGCCCAGGCTGGTCTTGAACTCCTGGCCTCATGTGATCCTCCCAGTTCAGTCTCCCAAAGCGCTGGCATTATAGACATGAACCACTGTGCCCACGCCTTGTCCAAGGTGTCCTTCCCATGGGCCTCAGTTTCCGCTGTTAAAAAGGAAGAGCTGGCTGGGCATGGTGGCTCACGTCTGTAATACCAGCACTTTGGGAGGCCTAGGTGGGCAGATCAACTGAGGTCAGGAGTTTGAGACCAGCCTGGCTAACATGGCAAACCCCACCTCTACTAAAAATATAAAAATTAGCCAGTGTGGTGACACATGCCTGTAAACCCAGCTACTTGGGAGGCTGAGGCATGAGAATCACTTGAACCTGGGAGGTGGAGGTTGCAGTGAGCCAAGATTGGGCCACAGTACTATAGCCTGGGTGACAGAGCAAGACCCTGTCTAAAAAAAAAAAAAAAAAAAAAGAAGAACAACAATTGTGCCCTCCTACCCTCCAACCAACAAGCCAACCAACCTTAGGCCAATTTTAAAAGGAATGAGAAAAAGTTCTGTGGGTCTCCATCTTGTAGTTTTTGCCCTGGTTCGATGAGAAGGACTGGATGTAGATTATTGCCAAGGACTTAGCTTTTGTGTTGACTGGTAGGTTCCTGGGTGTTTATGATATTTAAAAAATAAACTAATTAACTGAATAATTCACATAATAACAATGGACCATAACAGCCCCATAATGCCAGGGTGCTGTGATCTGACAATTATACTTATTCTACTTCTACGTGACTGGGCTCCAAAGGAAAAAAGGAAATAGAAATCATAACGATATCCTATTTGTAATCCTGAAGTTAAGTACTTAGTTGGAGCGACACAGGCAACCCAACTAAGGCATGGCTTTTCTCCCAACTTGGAAAACTTGTCTTACGTCCCCTAGAAATCCTGTGTTGTGAGTGATCTAAAAGTCTTGAGCAAGACAAAATCTTTCGTTCTTTGATGAGCAAGCATAAAAGTGCAAATGCCTCAGGGAGGGGTAAAACATGGATATGTATTTGCTCCAGCAAATAAATGGCTGACATCAGATCCTTTTCTGAGAGGGTTTTCTTGGTGGGGTAGGAAGATGAGGAGTTAGGAAGGGCGTGGGTACTTGCTTAATGGATAGAAAGGAGAGATGAGGAGGGTTTCTGAGGAGCAGAAAGCATACAGAAAGGAAAGAGACAGAGGATTGAAACTAACTTCCATGAATTTCATATAGCTAATTAAGGCCACAAAACTAATTGTCTTTGGTGGTTGTGATGGTTTAAATGTTTGTGTCCCCTCCAACGTTTATGTTGACACTTAATTGCCAATGTAACAGTATTAAGAGGTGGGGCCTTCAGGAGGTGATTAGGTCATGACAGTAGAGCTCTCATGAATGGGATTAGGTGCCCTTATAAAAGAGCTTGACAGAGGAATTTTGTCCCTCTTGCTCCTCCACCTTCTGCCATGTGAGGACCCAGTGTTCCTCCCTTCCAGAGGATACAGTGTTCAAGGTACAATCTTGGAAGCAGAGAGCAGCCTTCACCAGACAAGGAAACCTGCCAGTGCCTTGATCTTGGACTTCCCAGCCTCTAGAATTGTGAGAAAATAAATTTCTGTTCTTATCAAATTACCCAGTCTCAGGTAATTTGTTACAGCAGCACAAATGAACTAAGACATTTGTCAAGGGTGTTTCCTATATCACGCTTTTAAGAGGTGTTCTGAACTAACCGTCAAAGTCCTTCACACTTATTTATCACCAAAATTTCTCTTTATTTATAGGACACTAAGGAGATCCTAGTGTCTGAGGGGAACTCTAAGGTTCCTAGGACAAAAATATCAGCAAAGGAAGTCTGTTTGTAACATCTGATACATTCCAAGACCCACGAGAAGTAACTCTGGGAGGACTGAAGAGTTTCTGAGATCTTGTTCCTCAGTTACCATGGAAACATGATAGCAAGTGATGCACAAGACTTGAAAGAATTACTTATCCCTAGCATTGTTGGATCTGGAAGAACTTTCAGGACCATCAAATCCAGTTTCTACCACATAGTTGTGGAGTCTGAGACCCAGAGAAACAACTACACCTCATTGATCCCAAGATGTACATTTTTGTTCACATTTTGACATCTCTGAAATTAACGTGTATTTTTTTTTTTTTTTTTTTTTTTTTTTTAGATGATGTCTAGTTCTGTTGCCCAGGCTGGAGTGCAGTGGCGCGATCTTGGCTCACTGCAACCTCTGCCTCTCGGGTTCAAGCGATTCTCCTGTCTCAGCCTTCCAAGTAGCTGGGATTACAGGTACCTGCCATCATGCCCAGCTAATGTGTGACCCTGGGCAATCTACTTAACCTCTCTGTGTCTCAGTTTTCTCAAATGGAAAGTGGGAATGAGTAAAGGACCTTTATAGACACTGAGGGCCCAGGCAGGAAGTCTCAGTCCCTTGTTCCTGAACCAGGACAGACTGTACAAGATCATTAGTGGAGAGAATATAGGAGATTAAAAATAGAGTATTAGAGGAAGTTAAAACAAGAAGTAGAGTCCTCATTTATAAGAGACTCCAGAGGGACCAAAAACAATTACTAAGTTTGAAACTAGGTCAGGGCCCTGGGAAGGAGAACTGGTTCCTGAGGGGTGTCCTGGGGGGTCAGCCAACGTGACTGGGAACAAGGAGGGTTATAAGAAGACAATGGCCTGGACTAGGCTCATGGGCCTTTCTAGGTCAAAGACTAGACTGTCTCTTCTTGCTGTCCTAAGTCAATTCTGAACCAGGTCAGAAGGGCAGTGAAAGCCAGTAGGCAAAAGACGTTTTGGGAAGTCCTTACTTGGGACCTGCAAGCCAAAGCCAGGGCATCCACCTGCCCACCTCACTGCCCAATCACTACTCTTTTAATTTAATTTTATTTTTTGAGACAGAGTCTCTCTCTGCTGCTCAGACTGGAGTACAGTGGCATGATCTTGGCTCATTGCAACCTCCACCTCCTGGGTTCAACCAATTCTAGTGCCTCAGCCTCCTGAGTAGCTGGGATTACAGGTGTGCACCATCATGCCTGGCTAATTTTTGTATTTTTTGTAAAGACAGGGCTTCACCATATTGGCCTGGCTGGTCTTGAACTCCTGGCCTTAGGTGATCCACCCACCTCAGCCTCCCAAAATGCTGGAATTATAGGTGTGAGCCACCGTGCCTAGCCCCAGTCACTGCTCTTGTTGATTCCTCAGAGCTCTTTACTTTTTAAATCCTGCTCAGACATCTCCCCATCTTTTGCTGCTTTTCCTCACCCTCACTTGGCCCTCAATTTTGATACTATCTCATGCTAACTCATATAGAATCTGGGAATAGGCCCAGAGGGCAAAGCCTTGGTGGTCCTTGTACCCTGAGGGAGCAAGATGCTCTCACAGATACTGGAGGGAATGTTCTATGAATGAATAAGAAAGCCAAAAAGGGCAGGGGAGGAAGTATTAGGTTGGTGCAAAAGTAATTGTAGTTAAAAAAAAAAAAAAAAGGCAAAAAACGCAATTAATTTTGCACCAAACAGGAAAGAAGCAGAATGTTTGAAAGAAGAGAGAAGCAGTCAGAAATAAGCAGAGAAAATGAGGGCAACATATGAGCCACTCCTTATTTCTAAGGCATCCTCTATCTCTTAACCATAAGTTATGAACTTTTCCAGAGATGTACACAGAAATTATTTTTTTTTTTTTTTTTTTTTTTTGAGACGGAGTCTCACGCTGTTGCCCAGGCTGGAGTGCAGTGGCGCGATCTCGGCTCACTGCAAGCTCCGCCTCCCGGGTTCCCGCCATTCTCCTGCCTCAGCCTCCTGAGTAGCTGGGACTACAGGCGCCCGCCACCGCGCCCGGCTAATTTTTTTGTATTTTTAGTAGAGACGGGGTTTCACTGTGGTCTCGATCTCCTGACCTTGTGATCCGCCCGCCTCGGCCTCCCAAAGTGCTGGGATTACAGACTTGAGCCACCGCGCCCGGCCAGAAATTATTAATACATGTTTCTTTTTCTGTCTATCTTATGAGCTCTGTCTTTCTCTGTCTCTCTTCCAACATCCCCTTCACCAGCACCCCTCTGTCTCTCTCTCTTAGAAAGGAGCATTTGTTGGCCTGAATTCCAGCTTCTAGCTCTCAGGCCTAAGGGAGATGGATTCCATTGTCATAGCAACAGCAACATTGGCCCCAGTGACAGTTATAGAAATGGCTAAAGGAAAGGGCAGATTCAAGGAGGACCAAAGAAGACACACATACTAAAAGAGAAAGTGGAAAAAGGGTGTGAGGGAGGGATCACAGAGTTGGCAGGGGTGGGGCTGGGCGATACTCACAAAGGAAGTCGGAGAGCCACTCGGGCTGGTTGTAGTGAACAATAGCAACACACAGCGTGTTGAGAGCTACCAAACTGAGTACAGTCCAGTAGAAGGCCTGAGTTTTGACCATGCGGCGGATGTAGAAACGCATCCTCCTCTCTTTTTTGTGAAAAAAGGTCGAGTTCTCCAGCTTGGCACTTTTAATGCTGGCTCGGGCGAAGGGAGAACCTGCCAGGGAAAAGATGGAGAATGTCAGGCTTAGGCTGTTCCTGTGGAAGAAATTAACCAGTGTGCAGCCCAAGCACAGATCTTAGCCAGGGGATCCATTAGTCTCTCCAGCAAGCCCTCTGGCCTGAGGGAACCATCATGACCCATGGGCTTAGTTTTGCATAGATGGAGCTTATGAGAAGACAATGTCCCTGAAAATAACAGAATCAGAAATAACCAATGAGTAAGCAGGATGTTGATAGCTCTCTGTTGCAGGAGCCAATTTTCCATGACTCCCACTCCCAGGCACATCTGATACCTCTGGGAGTCACACCACAGGGCAGGATAAAGCAGGGCCTCCATTCCCTGATGCAGGGGCAGGCAACAGAGCTGCACGGAGCATGTTTGGAAGGCCTCCAGAAAGAGATGTGGATAAGACTCTAGTTTTCCATGGACATTTCACTTTAGAAGTGATCACTGAGGAATGAGCTGGGTGTGTCCTCTGCCTGCATATAGTTTTGCTCTTATGCATTTATTGAGTACCTATTTTGTGCTAGCCTCTGTTCCAGGGGCTCAGGATACATTAGGCAATAGAGCCTGGACTTCCTGGGTCTGACCTTCTAAGGGGAGGAGACAGACAGTGGACATAATAAGTAAATTAACAGTGGGATGGAAAATGAAAGGTGCTATGAAAAAAAAAAAGTTGGGATGGGTGCAGTGGCACATGCTTGTAATCCCAGTATTTTGGGAAGCTGGAGTGGGAGGACTGTTTGAGGCCAGGAGTTTGACACCAGCCTGGGCAACATAGCGAGACATGTTTTTTAAATAACAATTGTTTTTTTACAGAGAAAAAGTAAAGCATCACAGAGGGACTGGGAGCCCTAGGAGAGTCCACGGGGTAGGCTACAGCATTAAATTGCAAGGTCAAGGTGAGTGTATTGACTTGTCACTTCAATATCTTAGGTAGAGGAAACAGCAAATTTAAGGTCCTGAAGCGTGAATGTGTCTGCCCAACAGTTTTGGGGAACAGCACAAGGAAGTCAGTGTGGATGGAGTGGAGTGGTTGAGGGGAAAAGAGAAGGAGGTGAAGGCAGGGAGGTGATAGGCAGATCATGCAGGGCCTGGTGGACCACAAGGAGGACTTTGGCTTTTACCTTGAGTGAGGTGGGAGCCATGGAGGGTTCTGAGTACAGGAGGGATGGAACCTGACTTGGGTGTTCACAGGCACCCTCTGGCTGCCGTGGGGGACAGTAGACAGTGAGAGGTGAGGACAGGAGCTGGGAGACCAGGCTGGAGGTGACTGACCCATCCAGGCAAGTGATGATGATGATGGAAGGGAGCTGGAGTTGGGTGGTAGTTAAGCGGGGAGAATTTGGGATGAATCATTTAAGACAGATTCAACATTTGCTGATGGAATGGTGTGAGTATAAGAGACAGGGATGAGCCAAGGTTTTTGGTGAACCCCTTGAGGGATGGAGCTCTCATCCACTGAATGGGCACAGGTTTAGGGGAAGGTCAGAGCTCAGTTTTGGACAGATTGAATTTACCTTCTAAAATACCTCTATCTTTTTTTTTTTTTTTTTTTTTTTTGAGACAGGATCTTAATTTGTTGCTCAGGCTGGAATGCAGTGGCTTGATCATAGCTCACTGCAGCCTTGAACTCCTGGGTTTAAGCGATCCTTCTACCTCAGCCTCCCGTGTAGCTACAACTACAGGCATGTACACCACCATGCCCACTTAATTAAAACAATTTTGTTTTTGGTAGCAATGAGGTCTCCCTATGTTGCCCAGGCTGGTCTTGAACTCCTGGGTTCAAGCAATCCTCCCGCCTCAGCCTCCCTAAGCATTGGGATTACAGCATGAACCACCATGCCCAGCCTTAAGATACCTTTTCTTTTTTTTTTCTTTTTTTTTTTTTTTTTGACGCGGAGTCTTGCTCTGTGCCCCAGGCTGGAGCGCAGTGGCGCGATCTCGGCTCACTGCAAGCTCCGCTCCCCCGGGTTCACGCCATTCTCCTGCCTCAGCCTCCCGAGTAGCTGGGACTACAGGCGCCCGCCACCTCGCCCGGCTAATTTTCTTGTATTTTTAGTAGAGACGGGGTTTCACCATGTTAGCCAGGATGGTCTCGATCTCCTGACCTCATGATCCGCCCGTCTCGGCCTCCCAAAGTGCTGGGATTACAGGCTTGAGCCACCGCGCCCGGCCAAGATACCTTTTCTTATAAACCCTCAGTTGCATTCATTTTTAAGTGGTTCTTCATTGATTCATTCATTCATTAGTACATTCATTCTTTCATCCATCCATTTGTTCATTTATTCATTCATTCTTTCACTATTCTTAAATTCATTAGCACATTCATCATTCATCCATTCCTTTGTGTGTACATCATTCATTGGCTCATCCATTCATCCATCCATTCATTATTCATTTGCTCATTTGTTTCTCCATTCATTCCTCCATTTATCCATTCACCCATTCATCCATCCAGCACACTTATCAAAACCACCCCACTTGCCAGACACAGGACACAGCAAACACCTCCAAGGAGGCCACTTCCTATCAGCAAAATTTTCACCGGAGATTTTGAGTTGGCACCCTAGGGGCCATACCGACTCATACTGGGTTTGTGAAAGCTGAAATTATTGGTCCACATTTAAAAACTGGGAGATTTTCCATGAAAATATGGATTTCAGCTTCCCCTGAATGAAAATAACAGCTGACGTTTATGGAACATTTAGCAGGCACCAGGCACTGCAGGGAACATGTTTTACACGACAAGCTACTTGCTCCTCCTCAGAGTCCTAGGAAGTGGGGACCAGTGTTATCCCCATTTTACAGCCAAGGAAACAGGCTGAGAGGGGTCTAGTAACTGGTGAAGATGTGTCAAGATAGTTCAGAGGGTGTGCTCTGGGCCACCACATCGCACACCTGGGGCATGTGGCCATGAGGCAGGGGCACAATTCCACTAGGCTGCAGTTGGCCAGGCCCGGTGGCTGTGACCTCCTTACAGGGACACTTCTCCTTTCTGCAAATACCATTCCCCTCGGGTTCATCACCTTCTCGAGCCCAGGGGCAGCTCCTCATGACCCTGCCCAGCATTTCTGGCCCTAGTCCCTGAAACTCTCAAAGATGTGTCCAGATCTGCAGGTCTCCAAAGGGCTTGGCCAAAAGAAATAAGACCCTTGGGACCTTGGGGGTCAGAGGGGATGTTCCACAGATCGAGAGAGAGAGAGAGATAGAGAGGAAGAGAGGGGGGGAGAGAGAGAGAGAGAGAGAGAGAGACCAACCACAACAGGCAGAAGGTCCCCAGCCCCCACTCCTGCTGAAGCCACACTGAAAACCTAGCTTAATCACCAACCAGCAGATGACCTTGGGCAAGCCACCTTGGTACACTGGAGACAACCACAGTTCCTACCTCAAAGGGCCATCCAAAGGCATAAATGAATTAATACATCTTAGCATGATGCCTGATACCTTATGATTATTGGATATAAATCTTCTAGTATAACCTCAAGAGCTGAAATAATGACTAGGTTCACGTGCCAGCCATTGAGAAAGTCTTTCCTGATCACTCAGCCTGGAGACACATCCCCACAACAGGTGTACCCTTCACTGGGAAGGGAGAGGGAAATGAATATTAATGGAACACCTACTAAGTGCTGGACCCCACGCTAGGTACTGTTACTTCTATAGTTGAATTTCATGCTCACTTTGACTCATGTTCCCTTTTTCTATACATTCCTGTCTCTCATTTTTCTCTATGGTCTGGAATTATAACTGTAGACAGTTTCTGGATTTTTAAAAATCATTTTCAAGAGATATTTTATTCAACCCAATACATCCAAAATATTACCATTTCAACATGGAATCAATATTAAGATGGATTCAAAAGATATTTTATACTCTTTCTTTTTGTACTAAGTCTGATGTGTTATTATGAAGTATATCTTAGTTCATGGTCAGCCACATTCAAGGGATCAAGAGCCAGTATAACTGGTACCAGTCCAAAATGTTCTTTTCATTTTTTTTTTTTTTTGAGATAGAGTCTCATTCTGTCACCCAGGCTGGAGTGCAGTGGCATGATCTTGGCTCACTGCAACCTCCGCCTCCCAAGTTCAAGTGATTCTCCTGCCTCAGCCTCCCAAGTGGCTGGAACTATAGGTGCCCACCACCACACCTGGCTAATTTTTGTATTTTTAGTAAAGATGGTGTTTTGCCATGTTGGCCGGGCTGGTCTTGAACTCCTAACCTCAAGTGATCTGCCCACTGCAGCCTCCCAAAGTGCTGGGATTACAGGCATGAGCTACTGGACGTCTGGGCCAGTCTGCAATGTTTTATGGTGAGGGAAGGGGTATGTCACCGCCAAGGATTCATCTGGTGATTTCTGGCAATTTGTATACCCTTAAAATTATATGTAAATTGTAATACAGCCATATTTGGCTTAATAAGGGAAACATGTTCTGAGAAATGCAGTGTTAGGCAATTTTGTCCTTGTGTGACCATCCTAAAGTGAATTTACACAAACCTAGATGTTGTAGCCTACTCCACACCCGGGCTATGTGGCTTGCAGCTCCTCGGCTACAAACCTGCCCGGCATATTACTGTACTTAATACTATAGACAACTATAACATCATAGTATTTGTGTGTCTGAACATATCTAAACACAGAAAAGGTACAGTAAAAACAGTATAAAAGAGAAAAGATGTTCAGCTGCATAGGGTACTTAGCATGAACGGAGCTTGCAGGACTGGAAGTTACTCTTGGTGAGGGAGTGAGTGAGTGGTGAGTGAATGTGAAGGCCTAGGACATTATTGTACACTCCTGTATATATTATAAACACTGTATACTCAGGCTACATGACATTTACAAAAAAATAAAGTAATTAGGGCCAGGCACGGTGGCTCATGCCTGTAATCCCAGCACTTTGGGAGGCTGAGGAGGGCGGATCATGAGGTCAGGAGTTTGAGACCAGCCTGGCCAACATGGTGAAACCCCATCTCTACTAAAAACACAAAAATTAGCCAGGCGTGGTGGTGCACACCTGTAATACCAGCTACTCGGGAGGCTGAGGCATGAGAAGCGCTTGAACCCGGGGGGCAGAGGTTGCAGTGAGCCGAGATCGTCCCACTGCACTCCTGCCTGGGCCACAGAGCAAGACTCTGTCTTGGAAAAAAAAAAGTAACCGTGCTCATGCTACAACATTATGACAGCTATGATGTCACTAAGTTATTGGAATTTTCAGCTCCATCATATTATCTTATGGGTTCACAATCATATATATTATCTGTCATTGACCAAAATGACATTATGCAGCATATGACTGTAGCTGCTGCCCATATTGTGGGTTGAACTGTGTCCCCCAAAAAGGTTTGTTGAAGCCCTAACCCCTGGTACCAGCAAAAGTGGCCTTATTTGAAAATAGGGTCTTTGCAGGTGGTAATCAAGTTAAGATGAGGTCAAACTTAATTAGAGTGGGTCGTAAATCCAACGACTGGTGTCTTTAGAAGAGGAGAAGCAGGCTGGGCACTGCGGTTCACGCCTGTAATCCCAGCACTTTGGGAGGCCAAGGCAGGCGGATCACTTGAGGTCAGGAGTTCAAGATCAGTCTGGCCAACCTGGCAAAACCCTGTCTCTACTAAAAAATACAAAAATTAGCTGGGCGTGGTGGTGCACACCTGTAATCCCAGCTACTCAGGAGGCTGAGGTGGGAGGACTGCATGAGCCTGGGAGGTTGAGGTTGCAGTGAGCTGTGATCGTGCCATTGCATTCCAGCCTAGGTGACGGAGTGAGACTTGTCTCAGAAAAAAAAAAAAAAAAAAAAAAAAAAAAGGAAAAGAAATGGCATAGAGACTCACAGAAAGAAGACCATATGACAACAGAGGCAGAGATTGGAATTACGCATCTATGAACTGAGGAACACCAGGGATTGCTGGCAGCACCAGAAACTAAGAAAATGGAATGGAACAGATTCTCCCTTAAAACCTTCGGAGGGATCATGGTGGCTCTGCTGACACCTTGATTTCAGTTTGGACTTCTGGCCTCCAGAACTGTGAGAGAAGAAATTTCTGTTGTTTTAAGCCACTGGGTTTGTGACACTTTGTAATGGCAACTCTGGGAACTCAATACCACCCATATAGAGCCTGTATTATTAAAACCATGTAAATAGATCCCCTTTTCCCCACATCCTCGCCAGCACTTGTTAGGATTTGTCTTTTTTTTGTTTTTTGAGATGGAGTCTCACTCTGTCACCCAGGCTGTAGTGCAGTGGCGTGACCTCTGCTAACTGCAACCTCTGCCTCCTGGTTTAAGCAATTCTCCTGCCTCAGCCTCCTGAGTAGCTGGGACTACAGGTGTGCACTACTGCACCTGGCTAATTTTTGTATTTTTAGTAGAGACGGGGTTTCACCATGTTGGACAGCCTGCTTCTCCTCTTATGAAGACAGCAGTCGTTGGATTTAGGACCCACCCTAATTAAGTTTGACCTCATCTTAACTTGATTATCACCTGCAAAGATCCTATTTTCATGTAAGGCCACATTCGCAGGTATCAGGGGTTAGGACTTCAACAAACCTCATTTGTCTTTTTGATGATAGCTACTCTAGGCTGAGCATGGTGTCTCACACCTGTAATCCTGGCACTTTGGGAGGCCAAGGAGGGCAGATCATTTGAGGTCAGGAGTTCAAGACCAGCCTGACCAACATAGTAAAACCCCATCTCTACTAAAATACAAAAGTTAGCTGGGCATGGTGGCGTGTGTCTGTAATTTCAGCTACTCAGGAGGCTGAGGCAGGAGAATCCCTTGAACCCAGGAGGGACAGGTTGCAGTGAGCTGAGATCATGCCACTGCACTCCAGCTTGGGCGACAGAGCGAGACTTCCTCTCAACAAACAAACAAACAAACAAACAAAAAAGATACAGCTACTCTAACAGGTGTGAGGTGATAGCTGATGGAGATTTTGATTTGCATTTCTCTGATGATGAGTGATGTTCAACATTTTATTCATATACCTGTTGGCCACTTGTATGTCTTTTCTTTTGGGATACGTATGTTCAGATCCTTTGTACATTTTTATTTCGAGACAGGGTTTCATTCTGTCGCTCAGGGTGGAGTGCAGTGATGCAATGTCAGCTCACTGTAACCTCCTCCTCCCGGGCTTAAGGGATCCTCACATCTTAGCCTCCCGAGTAGCTGTCTTTGCTCATTTTTAATTGGGTTACTTGTTTTCTTGCTGTTGAGTTGTTTGAGTTCCTTATGTATTTTGGATATTAGCTCCTTATCACAAGTATTGTTTGCAAACATTTTCTCACATTCCTTAGGTTGTCTCTTCCCTCTGCAGAATGTTTCCTTTGCTGTGCACAAACTTTTTAGTTTGATACGATCCCATTTGTCCATTTTTGCTTCTGTTGCCCGTGCTTTTGAGGTCCTGTCCAAAAAAATCATTCCCGAGACCAATGCCATGGAGCTTTCTCCCTATGTTTTCTCAGAGCATCTTTACCATTTCAGGTGTGACATTTAAGTCTTTTCAGAACATCTGCACTCCCACGTTCGCTTCAGCATTATTCACAATAGCCAAAATACGGAAGCAAACTAAGTGTCCCGCAATGGATGAATGGATAAAGAAAATGTGGTATATATACAAATAGAATATTATACAGCCCTAAAAAGAAGGAAATCCTGTAATGTGTGACAACATGGATAGAAATGGAGGAGTAAAATAAGCTGGCACAGAAAGATAATTATGGTATGATCTCATATGTGGGAGCTTAAGACTAAAAAAAATCGATCTCATAGAAAGAGCAGGAAGGTGGTTCCTGGAGGCTGCAGGGGAGGAGGAGGGATTGAGAAAGAGAAGATGTTGATCAAAGGGTGTAAGTTAGACTGGAGGAGTAAGTTTTAGTGACCTATTACATTGCATTGCATTGCATTTAGTGATACATTAATACATTACTGTGTATTTATATTGCATTATTAATGTGTTGTGTATTTCAAAATTGCTAAGAGATTTTTAATGCCTTCCCTACACACAAAAAAATGGTGAGATGGTGAGGTGATAGATGTGTTAACTAGCATGATTGAATCATTCTATGATACATACATAGATTAAAACATCACACTGTACCACATAAACATATACAATTACCATTTGTCAGCTGCAAATAAATTAATTTAAAAATCATGCCTGTAATCCCAGCACTTTGGGAAGCCAGGGCAGGAGGATCACTTGAGACCAGGAGTTTGAGACCAGCCTGGGCAACATAGCCAGAACCCATCTCAACAACAACAACAACAAATTAGCTGGGTATGGTGGCACCTGTAGTCCCAGCTACTTGGGAGGCTAAGCTGGCAGGATTGCTTGAGCCCAGGAGCTCCATGCTGCAGAGAGCTATGATCATACCACTGCACTCCAGCCTGAGTGACAGAGCAAGAACCTACCTCTAAAAACAAATTTAAAAAATCATCTAAATGGGATCTGGTTTTCCTAAAAAAGCAGAGTTACAATGGCAGCTTCCATTCATAATGGCTCAACTTTTTTTGTTTTGTTTTGTTTTGTTTTCATATGTTCCACATTTTACTTATTTATAATTGTTTTTTTCCTCCTCCCTCCTCTTCCTCTTCTTCCTTCTTTCTTCCTCTTCCTCTTCTCCTCCTCCTCCCCCTCCTCCTCCTCCTCCTTCTTTTTTTAAATACAGGCTAGGTACATTGGCTCACACCTGCAATCCTAACACTTTGGGAGGCCAGGGCGAGAGGCTTGTTTGAAGCCAGGGGTTTGAGACCAGCCTGGGCAACGTAGCGAGACCCTGTCTCTATCAAGTATTAGCTGGGCACTGTGGCATGCGCCTGTAGCCTCAAATGATCCTCTCACCTTGGTCTTCCAAAACGTTGGGATTACAGGCGTGAACGACCACACCTGGCCTGTATTGTTGCATTCTTTACAGAAATAAATAAAGGCTCACTCTATTACCCAGGCTGGAGTGCAGATCTTGGCTCACTGCAACCTCCATTTCCCCGATTAAGTGATGCCTCTGCCTCCCGAGTAGCTGGGATTACAGGTGCCCACCTCCATGCCCAGCCGATTTTTGTATATTTATTAGAGACAAAGTTTCACCATTTTGGCCAGGCTGCTCTTGAACTCCTGGCCTCAAATCATCTGCCCGTCTTGGCATCCCAAAGTGCTGGGATTACAGGTGTGAGCCACCACGCCCAGCCATACTGTTATTTTTCTTTTTAAAATTATTATTCATTTATTATTATTCATAAAATTGCCAGATACAGGCTGTATCTATTTATAGTGCACAACATGATATTTTGGCCATATGTATACACTATGGAATGGCTCAGTTGAGCTCGTTAACATATGCATTACCACATATGCTTATCACTTTTGTCATGGTGAGAACGCTTAAAATCTACTCTCTGAGCAATTTTCAAGTATACAATACATTGTTATTAATACAGTCACCATGCTGTACAATAGATCCCTTGAATGTATTCCTCCAGTCTAAATGAAATTTGATATCCTGCCAGGCGCAGTGGCTCACACCTCTAATCCCAGCACTTTCGGAGGCTGAGGTGGGCAGATCACTTGAGGTCAGGAGTCTGAGACCAGCCTGGCCAACATGGTGAAACCCCATCTCTACTAAAAATACAAAAATTGGCCAGGCCTGGTGGTGTGCACCTGTAGTCCCAGCTACTTGGGAGGCTGAGGTGGGAGAATCACTTGAACCTGGAAGGCGGAGGTCACAGTGAGCCGAGATCGCGCCACTGCACTCCCACCTGGGTGACAGAGTAAGACTCCATCTCAAAAAACAAGAAAAAAAAAATGGATATCCTTTCAGTAACATGGCTCAACTTTCCATGTCAATGATTCAAGTTCCTTATTTCAGCAGTAAGTTCATCAATTAGAAATGAACCTGCTTTATAGTGCGTTTATCCACTGATTCAACAACACAGTAGAATCACCAATTATATAAGACTCCGTGTGGATCAAGTGTGGTGGGTCACGCCTGTTATCCCACTGCTTTGGGAGGTGGAGGTAGGCGTATTGTTTGAGACCAGGAGTTTGAGACCAGCCTAGGCAATATATCGAGAGCCCATCTCTTAAAAAATATAAAAAACTTAGCTGAGTGTAGCAGTCTACACCTGTCGTCCCAGCTACTAGGGAAGCTGAGGTGGGAGGATCACTTGAGTCCAGGGGTTTGAGGCTGCAGTGAGGTATGACTGCACCACTGCACTCCAGCCTGGGCAACAGGGCAAGACACTGTCTCAAAAAAAAAAAAAAAAAAAAAAAAAAAGGACTGTGCGTATTGTGGTGCAATGTGAATGTGAACGCAGACACCATAAAGCTCTCACCTTACTTTGAAATATGCATTACTGTATTATTACATTCTTTTTTTTTTTTTTTTTTTTTGAGATAAGGTCTCTGTCATGCAGGCTAGAGTAAAGGGGCATGCCGCGGCTCACTGCAGCTTTAACCTTCTGGGCTCAGGTGATCCTCCCACCTCAGCCTCACGAGTAGCTGGGACTACAGGCGTGTGCCACAATGCCCAGCTAATATTTGATAGAGATAGGGTCTCACTATGTTGCCCAGGCTGGTCTGAAACTCCTGGCCTCAAACGATCCTCCCACCTCGGCCTCCCAAAATGTTGGGATTACAGGCGTGAGCCACCACACCCTGCCTGTATTATTGCATTCTTTACATAAATAAATAAAGGTAAATGTGATTCCTTGCCAGAATCCTGGAATTCCAGAGATCTCTTTTGGAGTGGTCTAGAAAACCACTGGCTAGATTGGGGGCTCCTTTCTTTGTCTTTTTGAGTAATCAGGCTGATGAGGTGGGTTTTGGTGGATTTGCCGGTAGCAAACGTGGCTATGAACTAACAAGCCACTGGCCTGGGTTTTGGGTCTGTTTAGAAAGCTGCAATGTCACCTGCCTTGTTAACGGAGGTAGAGGCTGCAGTGGCAGTGAGCTGAGATGGTGCCATTGCCCTCCAGCCTGGGTGCTACAGCAAGACTCCATCTCAAAAAAAATATATACACACACACACACACACACACACACACACACACACACACACACGCACGCAGATTTTTTTTTTTTTTGATGGAGTTTCACTCTTGTTGCCCAGGCTGGAGGGCAATGGCATCATCTCAGCTCACTGCAGCCTCTGCCTCCCAGTTTCAAGCGATTCTCATGCCTCAGCCTCGCAAGTAGCTGGGATTACAGGCACACGCCACCACACCCACTTAATTTTTGAATTTTTAGTACAGATAGGGTTTCACCATGTTGGCCAGGCTGGTCTCCTACTCCTGACCTTAAGCAATCCGCCTGCTCAGCCTCCCAAAGTGCTGGGATTACAGGCGTGAGCCACCACGCCCGGCCAACAAAGCAGATTTTTAAGAATTAATGTTACTTATTTTTTTTAGAGACAGGTCCTCACTCTGTTGCCCAGGCTGCAGTGAAGTGGCACAATCATAGCTCACTGCAACCTTGAATTCCTGGGTTCAAGAAATCCTCCTGCTTCAGCTTCCCAGGAGGTGGGACTACAGGCGTGTGCCATAATGCCTGGTTAAGTTTTTAAACATTTTGTTTTTCAGAGATGGAGTCTTGTTATGTTGCCCAGGCTGGTCTTGAACTCCTGGCCTCAAGAGATCCTTCTGCACTGGCCTCCCAAAGCAGTGGGATTATAGGCGTGAGCCACTGTGCCTGGCCATAAAACAGATTTTAAAACAATGGAAGTAACCTAACACGTGAGACAGACATAATTGATCAAATACACAAGACACCGACTGAGCGCTCCAATTCTTGACATTTGCTTACAGGAGATTAAACAGATGCACACACAAGTGTAAGTAGAACGAGTTCTCCATTACAAGAAAAAGCATGTTTTGGCTGGAAATTAAAAATGCAAATGAAAACAAGCTTTCAGGTTTCATTACAAACCCACTTAACTGGGAAAGGAAATTAAATTGGTAATATTCGATGGCCTGGGTGGGGAATCCACGAACATATGCATACTTGGCAGGGTTTATAAATGGGCTCCATGTTTTTGAAACTCAGAATGGCTCTTTGAATAATGAGTTGAAAAGCTGTTAATATCTTTGATCCTATAATTATCTCCAAGGAAATACGCCCAAAGGGTGGGGGGGGGGAGTCATTGTACGTAAATGTGCACAGCAGTGCTCTTCGTAAGAGAAATGACTGGAAACAACTCAAACACCCTATAAAGGAACTATGGCTAAACAAACCATAGTGTATCCAAGTGTATCCACCCTACGAGATATGTGATCGCAATGGAAATTATGCCTAAACTCAGCAATAAGGTTATAAACTAGGGGTGAGTGAAAAAAAGGGAATATGAAATAGACCAGAAACTATGGATCAGAAACACATGGATGTGCTAACTTCTCTCCTTCCTCCATTTCTCTCCCTCCCTCTCTTCCTCCCTTCCTCTTTCTCTTGCCATCCTTTCTTCCTCTAAATTGCGGCCACACAGTTTTCTAAGCAGCCTAAATTCCTTATCTCCTCAATCTTATTCCAGTCTTATTTCCTCTGCCTGGATGCTTTTCCTTCCATTAAAAACAAAGATCCATTAAAGAACAACAACAATACATTCTCACTTTAGAAGGTCACGATCAACATAGTCCCAGTCAATGAATCAACAGGACAGAGGAATGAGAAGGGAAAGAATAAATGTTCCCTCTTTCCTCAAACTCTGGCTCTTGTGGTGGCAAAGGTCTGAGCCCTGCCTCTCACACTGTTCGTTCTGCTATTACCACCACCGTGATCTCCTACCCCATCCTTCAGTTTCCAGCTTAAACATCACTTCCTCCGGGTAGCCTTCCCTGACTGCTCCCCATCCTTCCAGAGCAAACTAAGCCCAGAGCCTCTCCCTGATGTGCCATTACCATTACAGGTTTATTTGTGTAATTCTCTGTTTAATTTCTATTTCCTGCACTGGACTGCAAGCTCCATGTAGGTAGGGATTTGGTTTGTGTCTTTTTTTTTTTTTTTTTTTTTTTTTTTTTGAGACAAGATCTTGCTCTGTTGCCCAGGCTGGAGGGCAGCGATGAGATCTCAGCTCACCACAACCTCTGCTTCCCAGGTTCAAGTGATGCTCCCGCCTCAGCCTCCCGAGTGGCTGGGACTACAGGCTAAGTTTTTGTATTTTTAGTAGAGCCAGGGTTTCACCATGTTGGCCAGGCTGGTCTCGAACTCCCAACATCAGGTGATCCGCTCATCTCAGCTTCCCAAAGTGTTGGGATTACAGGCGTGAGCCACCGCGCGCTGGCCCATTTGTGTCTTTTTTTTTTCTGTGCCCAGGCTGGAGTGCAGTAACACAATAATGGCTCATTGCAGCCTCCACTTCCCAGGCTCAAGTGATCCTCCCAGTTCAGCCTCCTAAATGCCTGTGTCTTATTTGCAATCAGGCACCTAATATAAGCAGGTCCCCCATGAATACTTCCCGAGTGAGTCACAAACATTCACCAACATGACTGGGAGCTTGGTCCCTGCCAGGTGCCGGTTCGCCATGCTTTACGGGGATCATTCAGTAGAATTCCCACCAAACAACGAGAAGCTGGCCACAGATGTTATTCCCATAATGATGTAATCTGCCCCAGGACACACGCACAGGCGGGAAGGGGTGGAGCTGAGACCCAAATCCAGGCAGCACAGTTTGCAAGCCCTCTGCCCCCACCCCACTCCATCTCTTGGACGATAGGCGATGAACAACCGATAGGTGGCAGAGGAAGGGACTCACCCACAGAGGCTATATCAGCCAGCTGATCCTCAGCCTCTTCGGGGTTGAGCAAATCTGTCTTGCTTTTCTTTATGGTGGCTCTCCGCAGAGCTCCAACAATGGAAACATGGCAAGAGAAAAAGACGTTACCCTTTTTGCAACACAGACCATACGGACACAGTGTGTCCTTGGATTTAACTCTCACGGCAACTGTTCTCACAGGAACTAAGAGTATACCCATTTTTCAGATGTGTAAACTGAGGTTCAAGGTGGCACTATCACTTTGCTTAAAGGGGTAAAGACAAGAATCTAGTCGGGTTCAGTCTGACTCCAGGTCTGGGCCCTCGGCCACTATTTTCCCTCTGGTTTATTTATTTATTTATTTATTTATTTACTTATTTTTGAGACAGAATCTCGCTCTGTCACCCAAGCTGGAGTGCAGTGATGTGATCTTGGCTCACTGCAACCTCCGCGTCCCGAGTCCAAGCGATTCTCCTGCCTCGGCCTCCTGAGTAGCTGAGACTACAGGCGTGCACCACCATGCCCGGCTAATTTTTGTATTATTAGTAGAGATGGGATTTTGCCATGTTGGCCAGGGCTGGTCAAACTCTTGACCTCAAGTGATTTGCCTGCCTTGGCCTCCAAAAGTGCTAGGATTACAGGCGCGAGCTGCCACACTCAGCCTCTATTTTCAAATTCTAAGAAACCTAACTTTCTTATGAAAACAGTTCACCCCTTGACCAGTAGCATACTTGCTAGGCAGGCTGCAATTTTGGGATTCTACCCTAGTATTCAAGCTATATACCCCTAGGGCCTCCATAGCAGACAGTAAGTTCAGGTGTAGACTTCCAATAACAAGATTTAGGCAACCCATGGGTAATCTCCCCTCCCCAGCTAAAACTGTAAAATTCATTTTATAACCTTCTGGGACAGAGTGCCAGTTCTTTTATTTCCCTCAAATCCCTGGGATTTTAAATCAAAAGTCATCACCCTGTCTAGCCAGTTTTCTTTCTTTTTTTTTTTTTGAGACAGAGTCTCGCTCTGTCACCCAGGCTGGAGTGCAGTGGTGTGATCTCGGCTCACTGCAACTTCCGTCTCCCAGGTTCAAGCAATTCTCGTGGCTTAGCCTCCCGAGTAGCTGGGATTACAGGCGTGTGCCACGACACCTAGCTAATTTTTGTATTTTTAGTAGAGATGGGTTTCACCATGATGGCCAGGCTGGTCTTGAACTCCTGGCCTCAAGTGATCCACCCGTCTTGGCCTCCCAAAGTGCTGAGATTACAGGCGTGAGCCACCACACCCAGCCCCTGTCTAACCAGCTTTCTAAAGTGTGAGAAGATAAATCTCGAGCAACAAATTGCGTGTTTCAGGGAGTACTATTATCTTTCTCATTGCTCTTATTATTATATTGCAGGCATATCCTTCTGGCCTATCTCTAAACTCTTTTTTTTTCTTTTGAAACAGGATCTCACTCTGTCACCCAGGCTGGAGTGGAGTGATGCCCGCTGCAACCTTGACCTCTTAGGCTCAAGTGATCCTCTTGCCTCAGCCTCCCGAGTAGCTGGGACCCTAGGTGCGTGCGTCACCACATCCGGCTACGTTTTTATTTTTTGTAGAGACAGAACCTCACTGTGTTGCTCAGGCTGGTCTTGAACTCCCAGGTTCAAGTGTTCCTCCTGTCTCGGCCTCCCAAAGTGTTGGGATTACAGGTGTGAGCCACGGACAGACCACATCCAGCCCTATCTCTAAACTCTAGGAAGCTTTACTTTCATGAAGCCCCAGGTTGGATACACAGTGACTCTTGCAGTCTGTCCCCTGACTTCCAGCTATGCTGGGCAGGTTGGGGTTTTCGACCTGTTTTTAATGGTCCTTCCTTTCATATTCAGGTTTCCAGGGGACCATGAATTGACATCTATACTCCCAGCACTTTGGGAGGCCGAGGTGGGCAGATCACTTGAGGCAAGGAGTTCAAGACCAGCCTGGCCAACATGGCGAAACCCCATCTCTACCAACAATATAAAAATTAGCCACGCATGGTGGCACATGCCTGTAATCTCAGCTACTCATGAGGCTGAGGCAGGAGAATTGCTTGAACCTGAGAGGCAGAGGTTGCAGTGAGGTGAGATCATGCCACTGCACTCCAGCCTGGGTGACAGAGCGAGACTCTGTCTCAATTTAAAAAAGAAAAAGAAAAAAAAGAAAGTCAGTCATGGTTCTGTCTGGTTAAGTTTCTGACATGGGAGACAGCAGCCCTTCACAGTAAACTGGACTTTTGGTGGGATTATTATTTATTTAGCAAGCAGAAACATTCTGACCCTATCCTAGGTGTTATTTTGCCATAATGAATATCATTCTGAGAAACAATCTCATGATCTAGGGTATTGTTTATATCATACCCATTTTGCAGGTGAGAAAAACCAAGGCACAAAGCAGAAAAAACCAGGTCCATGGTTAAAACAAAAAAGTGGAGGCCAGAATAGAGAAACTCTGCATGGAAGTCCTAAAATTCTTCCAGGAGGAACGTCCACCCCCTGGAGGATCCTTAGAACCAGTCACCTGCTCTCCCCCAACCCCCCACCACAGCTTCTCCCTTCTCCCCTGGGACCCACCCCCGAGGTGGGTTCAGAGCGGTTACCATCAAAGGGATGCCTCTGCTCCCCGTCAGTTTCATCCTCGGCGAGGATCACCTCTTCTGAAGAGGAAGAGCACAGAGTTAAGATCCCGGATTTGGAGGATGAGTTCTCTCTTGGACTGGGAAGGAGAAAGGTCAGCTCGGCCACCCCCATTCTCCCCTGGCTGATGATGACAGCTCAACCGGCCAAAAAACATGCTGCTGGGTGGTTTCTGACCTCAAGCCCCACCTCCGCCACAGTGGCAAAAGCCAACATTCTCCCCACGTCGCGCAAAATAAAAACCAGTATCCACACCACAGCTTATAAGCCCCTGCTTGATCTGATCTCCATCACCTTCCTGTCTTCCTCTCCTCCGACTCTTCCCACCTCTCACTCCGTTTCACCTGCACTGGCTTCCTTGCTGTGTCTCAAATACGCTCCGAGCTCACGGCCTTTGTACTTGTTGCCTCTGCCTGGAATGCCCCTTCCCTTGATGTCCCCACAGCTTCCTTCTTCACGTCCTTCAGGTCTCTCTACTCAAAGGTACTTTCTTAGAGAACCCTTCCCTGACCACCTTGCCTCCGACTTCCTACTCTTTTTTATTCTCTGACACGGAGTCTTGCTCTGTCGCCCAGGCTGGAGTGCAGTGGTGTGATCTCGGCTCACTGTAACCTCTGCCTCCTGGGTTCAAGTAATTCTCCTGCCTCAGCCTCCCGAGTAGCTGGGATTACAGGCATGCGCCACCATGACCGGCTAATTTTTGAATTTTTAGCAGAGACTGGGTTTCACCATGTTGGCCAGGCTTGTCTCGAATGCCTGACCTCAGGAAATCTGCCCGCCTTAGCCTCCCAAAGTGCTAGGATTATAGGCGTGAGCCACTGCGCCCGGCCAACTTCCTACTCTGTTTTATCTTCCTAGTCTTTTATCTTCCTTCTCTGAATTTGGGAGTTCCCAATATGAAATGTATTTGTTCGTTTTATCTCTCTCACTAGAATATCTGAGCTCTGAGGGCAGGGATTTGGTGTGTATTACTTACTCCCATATCCTCAGTGCTTAGATCAGTGCCTGGCACACAGCAGGTACTCCCTAAATGTTTATTAAATTGCTGAACAAATAAATATGTGTCTACTGTGTATCAGGCGCTGCTCTCCCCAAGTAGCTTAGCTGAGATTATTTTACTAAATACTCCAATAGTACTATGACGTAGGCACTATCATTGCCTCCATGTAACAGCTGAGGAAACGGAGGTACAGGGATGTGTAGTGCACGGGTAAAAAGTGGCAGGGCTGGGATGTAAACCAACGTCTGATTTCAGAATTCAAGTAATGTGATGTCAGATCCTGGCTTCATCCTAGACTTTTTCATATCAGACCCCGGATTCCTGTTGATAAAATTTGGGACTACCAATTCAGGTTCTCTTTCTCCTCCCATCACAACCCTCCCAGCTTAGCCTTCTCCAAACTGCATGACTCTCTTTGTGCTCCGTGGCCTGGGATCTCCATCCCTGGGCCCCAGGATGAAAGGGCCTCACCTGCTTTTGAGATCCACTCCATGTACCCATTGAGCTCACGTTCAATCTGTTGTTGCCGCCTCAGCTTCAGAAAAGCCCGCCGGTTCTCCACCCGTTCCCTTTCTTTGGCAAACTCCCTGCAGAAGCATAGAAAAGCCAGAGTATGGCTGTTTTGAAAATGTTAGGAAACGTGTGTGTGTGTGTGTGTGTGTGTGTGTGTGTGTGTGTCTGGGGATTCAGAAGTCTCTGGAGGTTAGGAGTTTTCAACAGGAGGAGTCAGGTCTTCTGGGAAAAGACTGGGATATTATAGGGATGAGTGCTTCTGCCAGCTTCACATATTTCCCAACAACTGCGCCTAGGTAAAGAAAAAGGCCAGGCACAGTGGCTCATGTCTGTAATCCCAGCCCTTTGTGAGGCCGAGATGGGTGTATCATTTAAGGCCAGGAATTTGAGACCAGCCTGGACAACATAGTGGGCCCCATCTCTATGAAAAATAAAAAATTTAGCTGGGCATGGTGCATACACCTGTTGCCCTAGCTACTCAGGAGGCTGAGGCAGGAGGATTGCTTGTGCCTAGGAGTTCTAGGTTACAGTGAGCTTTATGATCGCCCCACTACACTCCAGTCTGGGTAATAAAGCTAGACACTGTTTCTAAAAAAAAAAAAAAAAACAATAAAAAAGAAAAAAAATGAAAGGATAAAACCATGCCATGCCAACCACCACTGGCTGCATACCTCATTCTCATTCTCTTCATACTCTTGGCTAATAATTATTTCAGCTCTCTTTTAAGTTAGACCAATAAGCCCTACAGCAGGTTGGCTTCTCTGCCATAGGTCCCACCTCTTCCTGTTTCCCTTCTTCCTTTTCCTGTTTGGAACATGAAGTGGCCATCTTGAGGGCATGCAGCAGCCATCTTAGGACCATGAGGTATCCATGAGATTGGAAGCCTCTGGTAAAGATGTCAGAATGGAAAGCTGGAAGAATCTGGGGTTGCTGATGGTGCTATGGAACCACCATACAAGTGCCCAGACTTCTTATGGTAAGAAAAATGAAGCCCATTTATGATTAAGCCAAAAAACTCTTGGGGATAGAGGATAATATGGGTCAGGAAAATATACTGTTAGAGCACATGCTATGATTTTATATTTGGAAAATGGGGGAGAAGTAAACCCAAACTACTGGTTTTTTCAAAAAAATGTAAAGAAAGTAAAGCCCATATGAACTCCCTTACTGGGTACCCCTAGCAGTACACAACCTCTGCACCTGTACATGGCTTGCTAATAACAGTCTGGTAACCCAAACAAGGGGAGAAGCCTTTTCTCTGTCTAGTGAATGAAAACAAAGCTTCAATGGCCTGTCCTTGGGAAGAAGTTGGCCAAGAGGAGTGAGTGGGATGGGGTGGGGAGTAGCAGAGACTTACCCTGACAGCACACCCAGCACAAGGTTCAGCATAAAAAAGGAGCCGATGATGATGAGGGGGATGAAGTACAACCAGTTCCAAGTGTTCCCTGAGGCATCGTTGCTCTGTAGGGTGTGAGGAGGGAAAGCAGGTGAGAGTTGACTGGGACTCAGATAGAACCTGACAGGTGAGGGATGGGGAAGCTCTTGTTCTCTTGTGGCTCTGTCTTAAATGTTCTTGGCTAGTGGAGTTCTGGGGCTGTGGCATCCCAGAGGGTGAAATGGAGAAACATTTTCTGGAGAAAACATCCAAAGGGAAAAGCTCTCTCTTAATTATGTTGTCCTCACATAACATAATTGACCTAGGAATGAGTAAGAAACACAAAAGGACTTCCCAGACCAGAGTCCAGGAGAAGAAAGAAAAAGAAAAGAAAACAAAACACAAAACCTACTGAAATGGATTAATTAATCCCTGGTTCCTTCCCTTCTCCCAACACAGTCACAGACTCTCCTTAGAGGAGATGCATGACCACAGGGTCTGATGACCTGGTGAAATCACCAAGCCAGACAGATGGCCCATGAGCCTTTTCCTTAAGTGTCTCCCTGCTGCATTCCTTGCAGCCTTAATGTCAATCACAAAAAATTCTCAGAAGTTTCAGTTCAATTTTCAAGGGGAAAAAAGTCCACAAATAGAATACTGTCTGAAACAGAAAACAGAATGCTATAGCAAGAAGGAAGTAATATGAGGGGAAGAAAATCAAGGAGAGGTGTGTGTGTGTGTGTGTGTGTGTGTGTGTGAGAGACACAGAGAGAGAGAAGGAGAGAGAGAAGAATGATAAAAACCAGCACTGAGAGAGAGAGAGAGAGAGAGACAGAGAGAGACAGAGAGAGACAGAGAGAGAGAAAAGAATGATAAAACCCAGCACTTACAGAGTATTTATGGTGTGCTGGCACCCTCCTAAGCACATTATGTATGTTAGTGCACTTAGTCATTTAATCCTCATGATGCCTCTATGTTATAATGTCCATGTTACCATTGAGGAAACTGAGGCTCAGAAAGACAAAATCATCAGCCCAAGGTCACAGAGCTATTCAGTAATAGACATGCGATTTGAACTAGCCAGCTGGGCCCCAGAGTCCATGGGCTTAACCTCTGTGCTGGGAAGCCTTGCCTCCAGCTATCAGGGCAGGGGTAGCCTTTCAATGGTTGATCACCCTGTGACACCTGCAGAATGCAGGCTCTCAAGAGTGGCTTTAAAAGCCCACCTTTAAAAGCATATATGACACTGCTGCTGCCTAGGAGAAAGGCTAAAATGAGAAAGAAGTTAAGATGAGGTCATTACTACTAGGTATCTGTGAAACTGTAGAGCAACAGGAACCCTCATAACCTGCCAATCGGAGGGTACCATGCTGTATTCATCTCCTGTGGCTGCTGTAACGAGGAACCACAACTTAGGTGGCTTAAACAACAAAGATTTATTGTCTTACAGTTATAGAGGCCAGAAATCCAAGATCAAGGTGTTAGAAGGGCTGGTTCCTTCTAAGGGCTGTGAGAGAGAATCTGTTTTATCCCTCTCTCCTAGCTTCTGGTGGTTTGCTGGCAATCTTTGCTGATTCTTGGCTTGTAGAGGCATAATCCTGATCTCTGCCTTTGTTTAAGCATGGCATTCTTCCTCTGTGTGTGCCTGTCTCTGTGCCAAAATCTCCCCTTTTTATATGGACACCATCATATTGGATTATGGCCCACCCTAATGATCTCATTTTGGCTATTATGCAGTTTTAAAACTGCAATTACTTTGGCACCAACCTAACAATTACATGTGCAATGAATCCATTTCCAGATAAGGTCACATTCTGAGGTGCTGAGGGTTAGGACTTCAACATATGAATTTTGGGGTGAGACAATAAAACCCATAACACATGGTACAACTACTTGAAAAATTGGTGTTGAGAGTTTCTATACTAAGAGTGATTAGGTCATGCTTAACAATGGGCATATGTTCTGAGAAATGTGTCATTAGGTCATTTTGTTGTGCAAACATCATGGAGTGTACTTACACAAGCCTAGATGGTATAGCCTACTACACACCTAGGCTGCATGGTCTAGCCTATTGATCCTATGTTATTCTATGGAATACTGTAGGCAACTGTAACTCAATGGTGTATCTAAAAATATCTAAAAACAGAAAAGCTATAGTAAAAATACTGTGTGATAATCACTGTTATATATTCGGTCCATTATGGGACCACTGTTATATATTTGATCTGTTGTTCACCAAAATGCCATTATGCAGTGTATGACCATATGTACCTTTGCCAAGACCCAGTAATTCTTGGATGGTTACCTATCCAAGATCATTACAATTAGAGAGTAATTCTGAATAGTTACCCAACAGAAAGCACACACAAGGACATTCATAGCAGTGGTATTCATCATAGCCCCAAACTGCAAACAATCCACATTGTTATCAACAGGAGACAGAGGATACATGCAATGAACAATGTCACAGGTCACATGAGATCTTAAAAAGTTAATGCCAAGCAAAAGAAGCCAGACAGAAAACAGCATACATGTAAGATTTCACTTACGCAAAATACAAAAACAGGCTAAACTAGTGAATGATGCTCAAAGTCCTGGTAGGGGTACCCTTGCGGGGAGGTAGTGACTAGGAACTGGATATGATGGGGGGCTTCTGGGGCTGAGAAGGTTCTTTTCATCATTTGTGGGCTGGTTACATGGGTGTGTTTAGTTTGTGACAATTAATCAAACTCTTCACTTATAATCTGTGGATTTTTCTGTATGTTTATTCTACTTCAATTTTTAAAACTTTTTTTTTGTTTTTTTTTGAGATGGAATCTCGCTCTGTCACCCAAGCTGGAGTGCAGTGGCGTGATCTCAGATCCCTGCAACCTCTGCCTCCTGAGTTCAAGCAATTTTCCTGCCTCAGCATCCTGAGTAGTTGGGATTACAGGTGACCGCCACCACACCTGGCTAATTTTTGTATTTTTAGTAGCGATAGGGTTTCACCATGTTGGTCAGGCTGGTCTTGAACTCCTGACCTCCTGAGCCGCCTGCTCTAGCCTCCCAAAGTGCTGGGATTACAAGCGTGAGCCACTGAGCTCGGCAAAATTTTTTTTTTTTAATAGTCAACTTTACCTTAAAAAGAAAGAAAATACTGATACGTGCTGCAACATGGGTGAACCTTGAGGGCATTATGCTATGTGAAATAAACCAGTCATAAAAGGGAAAATCCTGTATGATTCCATTTATAGGAGGTCCCTAGAGTCGTCAGAATCATAAAAATAGAAAGTAGCATGGTGGGTGCCAAGGGCTGGGGGAGGGGGAACAGGAAGTTGGTGTTTAGTGGGGACAGAGTTACATTTGGAAGATGGAAACGTTTGGGAGATGGATGGTGGTGATAGTTGCACAGCAATGTGAATGTATTATACTTAATGCCACAGAACTGTATCCTTAACAATGGTTAGGATGGCAACAGTATATTAATGGTTTCGAATAGCTAGAAGGAGGAGCTTGAATGTTCCTAACAGAAAGAAACAATAAAGGTCTGAGAAGATGAATACGCTAATTACCCCAATCTGAGCACTATGCATTATATGTATTGAAACATCACTATGTACCCCATGAATAAGTACAATTATGACTTGTCAATTAAAAAATATTAAAAAGTTAAAAAAAATAATTAGGATGGTAAATTTTATGTCTTGTGGGTTTGCCACGGATACCGAAAAAAAAAAAAAAAAAGCCCTGAAAATAAAACTAACCAAGCCAACTTTAATCATGGACACAGACAGGTTCTGGGGACAATGAACGTGCCAGCCACCAGCCCACATCATTGTTTTAACAGGCCCAGAAATGCGAATGCTTCGCTTCTGGAAGGTTCTGGGAGAAAGAACCGAGTCAGCAGAACCACGGCTGGACAGAAGGCAGCACTGGCTTTGTGCTTCTCTCTCTGTCACTGTGGCGGCTGAGGGCTTCTCGTTCCCATTTCTCAGGGCTAAATATAGCCCAGGGAATGAAACTCTGCACCGGCCACCAGTAGGGAGACTGTGAGCCGTCACGAGGGGCAGGCTCAGATGACAGGGACAGGGTGGAGGATGGGGGAGAGGGACAGGACTGAACAGGGAAAAGCAGCCAAGGCCCTTCCATGCCAAGGCAGCCCGTCCATCTCAGATGCTGCCAACAAGACTCGAATCTGCCCTTGTCCGGGTCCCCGACAGGCTTGGGGACCTCTGGGCACAGGACACGCTACCCAGCACCACAACAGACACACATGGAGGTTTGGACTGTTTGAGCTCATTTAATCCTCTCATGAACCCCAGGAGTGGGTACATAATCATCCCCACCCTCCCGGGTGAGAAAACTGAGGCATAGAGAGATCTTTTTTTTTTTTTGAGATGGAGTCTCACTCTGTCACCCAGGCTGGAATGCAATGGTGCTATCTTGGCTCACTGCAACCTGCACATCCTGGGTTCAAGCAGTTCTCCTGCCTCACCCTCCCAAGTAGCTGGGATTATAGGTGCTTGCCACCATGCCCAGCTAATTTTTCTATTTTTAGTAGAGGCAGGGTTGCACCATGTTGACCAGGCTGGTCTCGAACTCCCAACCTCAGGCGATCCACCCACCTCGGCCTCTCAAAGTGCTGGGATTACAGGTGTGAGCCACCGCGCCTGGCCGAGAGATCAAATTACATGCCCACAGTTCTGTTGTGGGTTGCAGTTGGTCCCCGCAGAAAGATGCATTGAAGTCCTAACCCCTGGTACCTATGAATTGGAAATAGGGTCTTTGCAGATGGAATCAAGTTAAAATCAGGTCATTAGGGTGGACCCTTATCCTACCTGACGGGTTTCTTTATAGGGGACATCTGGGCAGAGCGCAGTGGCTCACATCTGCAGTCCCAGCTACTCAGGAGGCTGAGGTAGGAGGATTGCTTGAGGTCAGGAGTTTGAGGCTGCGGTGAGCTATGATTGCGCCACTGCACTCCAGCCTGGGAGACAGAGCAAGACCCTGTCTCTAAAATAAATAAATAAACAAACAAATAAATAATAAGAAAAGGAGAAACCTGGGCACAGAGACAGCCTCGCACAGAGGGAGAAGGTCATGTGAAATGGAGATGAAGGCGGAATTAGGGCGATGTGTCTACAAGAGAAGGAACACCAAGGATTGTTGGCAAACCACCAGAAGCTACAAGAGAGGCAAGAAGGGACTTCAGACCAGGTCTCAGAGGCACCATGGCCCATCTGACCTTGATGATCTTTGGACACCTGGCCTCCCGAACTGCGAGAGAATAAATAAATTTCTGTTGTTTTCAGCTACTGTATTTGTGGTTCTTTGTTATGCAAGCTACGGGAAATAAATGAAGTCACTCAGCTACTAAATGGCAGAGGGGGCCTCCAACCCTCCCACCTCTCTGCTTTTATCTCCTCCCCTTTTCCCTTGCTCACTCCGTTCCAGCCACCTGGCTTCCTTGCAGTTCCTCAACCATGCCAAGCACAGTCCTACCTCAGGGCCCTTGCACAGGCTGTTCCCCCTGCCTGGAATGCTCTTCCCTGAGACTACTACATGGTTCCCCCTCACCTCCTTCAGGTTTTTTACTCAAATGCCACCTTCTGAGGGAGGCCTCCCCTGATGGCCCTTTATAATTGCATCCCCCATTTCTGGTCCCCACTTCCTGTTTCTTTTTTCCCTTTTGCATTTCACCACTTACACACTTTACTTATTTCTCTTGTTCTCTCGTCTTCCTGGCTGGAATGTCCATTCAACAAGGGGGAGGGGCTTTGTCCTTTTTGTCCCCTGCTGTATTCCTGTATTCCCAGCCCCCTAGGACAACATCTGGCACACAGTTGGTGCTCAATAAGTGGTGTCTGTTGAATGACTGATTGAGAGTTGGGTCCAAGTTCCCTGCATAGCTCAGTCGTCAACCCCAAGCCAAGTTCCCTCCTGAATTCTCATCTGCACCATCCTCTCTGGGGAGTGGGCTTCTGCTGCCTGATTTTAGAGACACTTTTTCTCTTTCAGACTCATTCAATTATTCAATTCCATACTCTGGATTCAACAATTCACAGGGAAGAAGCTGGTGGAAGGCTGGGTGCAGTTTTGGATTAGGAGATGGGTTTTCCCTGGTTTGGGGGTGGGGGTGGGTGGATTTTGTTCAGGAGCAAAATGAAAAGTACATTTTACAAGCACGAAGACTGGAGATGCCATGGCTGTTCTACGATAATTCATCAGCAAAGATGGGGTCACAGATCTCCTCTCCTGGTTCTCATCTCTTCTTTGGCAGTTCAAGTAAAGGGAGGGATATGCACAAGTCTGGATTCAGGGAGGAGAGTGGGGGAGGATGGCTTGCTCATTTGTTAAATTCATTAATAATACTGGGAAGGATGTGCTCGAGACATCGCCTTTTCTTTCTTCCAAGGGCTCAAAGAGTTCTGCTGCCTGGAACACTGTTCCCCATTAATGCTGCCATCAAATATTTCCAGCAATATGGCGGGATGGTCCTTCCTGGTCCCTTTGGGGTTGGCTGAGGACATGCTAAGTGCTGGTCAATGAGGAGTGAGTGGAAATAGCTATCACTTTGGAGCCAGAGCAGTGAATTTTTAGTGTAGGACCTTCTGGCATTCCTTTTTCCCTTCTAGAAGAGCAAATGGCAATGTTCTAGGTGATTAGCTAGGTCCCAAGTGACTACACTGAACAGAGCCCCCCTTCTTCCCCACTGCCAACCTGCACTGGACATGTAGCATGAGCAGGAAATACATCTGTTGTTAAAAGTCATGGAGGCTTTGGGGATGTTTGTTACTGCAGCATAACTTGGCTGCCCTGACCAATACATCTTTCTAATTAATTTTTTATATTTTGTAGAGAGGGGGTCTCTATGTTGCCCAGGCTGATCTCAAACTCCTGGAGTCAAGTGATCCTCCTGCCTCAGCCTCCCAAAGTGCTGGGATTACAGGCATGAACCACCACAATCAGCCAGATTGATACAGTTTGATATCTCCATAGTTTGCTCCTTCACCTCCTTTTTTTTTTTTTTTTTCAGATGGAGTCTTGCTCTGTTGCCCAGCCTGGAGTGCAATGGTGTGATCTCAGCACACTGCAGCCTCTACCTCCTGGGTCCAAGCGATTCTCTGCCTCAGCCTCCTGAGTAGCTGGGATTAGAGGCACCCACCACCATGCCCAGCTAATTTTTGTATTTTTTAAAATAGAGACGAGATTTCACCATGTTGATCAGGCTGGTCTCGAACTCCTGACCTCAGGTGATCTACCTGCTTTGGCCTCCCAAAGTGCTGGGATTACAGGCATGAGCCACCGCACCCAGCCTCCTTCTGGTCTTTCTTAAATGCCAACTTCTGATTGACTCTTTTATGGATCCCATGAGGCAGGTGAGAAAGTGTCTGTCTCCTGCATGTCTGATGGAGAACATACATTCTTCTCATCAGCACCTGGACATTTTCCAAGACAGACTGCATGTTAGGCCACAAAACAAGTCTCAACAAATTCTAAAATACTGGAATTCTGTCAAGTATCTTCTCGGACTACCCTGGGGTAAAACTAGAAATCAATACCAAGAAAAATTCAGAAACGATGCAAATATATGACTATTAAACAACATGCTCCTGAATGACCATTGGGTCAGTGAAGAAATTAAGATGGAAATTTAAAAACTTTTGGAAATGAATGAAAACAGAGACACAACACACCAACACTTGTGAGATGCAGCAGAAGCAGTGCTGAGGGAAGTTTACACTTGACCTTAGCTAAAGGGCCAAGAAGCAATTAAGAGGGAAGTTTATAGCATCAGATATCTACATCACAAAAAACAGAGGCCGGATGTGGTGGCTCACGCCTGTCATCCCAGCACTTTAGGGGGCTGAGGCAGGAGGATCTCTTGAGCTAGGGGTTTGAGATCAGCCTGGGCAACACAGTGAGACCCCGTCTCTAAAAAATAAAAATAAAAAAAATTAGCTGGGTGTGGTGCTGTGCACGTCGTCCCAGCTACTGGGGATGCTGAAGTGAGAGGTTCGCTTGAGCCCAGGAGGCAGAGGTTGCAGTGAACCAAGATCACGCCACTGCACTCCAACCTGGGCACCACAGTGAGACTCTGTCTCAAAAAAGTAAAAAAACAAAACAAACAAACAAAAAAAACTACAAAGTAAGAACCCAACACGTACCTCAAGGAGCCAGAAAAGCAAGAACAAACCAAACCCAAAGTTAGCAGAAGAAAGGTCAAGTTCAAGATCACAATCAGTCAATTATTTCTGTCCTCTGAACCTCTGCCTGGAGCAACTCTGCCTTTAGGTCTTTGCTTGGCCAATTTCTTCTTATCACTCAACCCTTAGATCCACTGTGCCCCCGTCAGAGAAGCCTTCTTGGACCTCTCAATCAAAAGGACTTGCCCCTTCCTGCAGCTCAGCCAGACATCTCATTCTCTTCCCAGCACGTTCCACTGTCTGAATCATCTTGTCAACTTACGCACTTCAAGATTGTCATCTTGAACATCAGCTCCTCGACGGCAGAAATTTTCCTGTCTTAATCCCAGTGTCCAGATCAGCACCAGGCACATAGTAGGTGCTTGCTAAGCATTAGTTGCATAGTCAATACAAATGTTCCTGGGGTTTCTGTTGGTGGATCATTTTATTTATTTATTCATTTTTTTGAGACACAGTCTCACTCTGTCACCCAGGCTGGAGTGTGGTGGCACGATCTAGGCTCACTGCAACCTGTGCCTCCTGGGTTCAAGTGATTCTTGTACCTCGGCCTCCCAAGTAGCTGGGATTACAGGCACGCACCACCATGCCCAGCTAATTGTTTCATGTTTTTTTTTAAGAGTAAATACGGGGTTTCTCCATGTTGGCCAGGCTGGTCTCGAACTCCTGGGCTCAAGTCATCTGCCCTCCTCAGCCTCCCAAAGTGTTGGGATTACAGGGGTGAGCCACCACGCCCAGTTTGGTGAATCATTTAAATAATAAACACAGACAGGAAGTGTGTTTAGCCCAAATCCAAATGATTAAGCTATTTTTCTGGGAAAGGAGAGGCAGAAGGCAGAATTATGGTCACATCAGCCAAGTCTTTTCGGCTGATGAAATACTCCCCATATCTGCCTCGATTCCTACCACTTCCGTGCCTTGGTGGATGGAGAAACTGAGGCTGAGAGAGGCAATGTGATGTGCCCGGATCACACAGGGTGCAGATGGCATGGGTGGGATTAGACCCGTTATTCTGGCTTACAACCGACTGATTTTTTCCCACTTCACCCCTTCTCTGTACTTGCATAGTATTTTAAGTGTATATGGGCCCAAGAGAGTTCCAAGGGTAAGGGATGTTACTGATTCATCCCAGTATTGCTGGTGGCGCCTGGTGCTTAGAAAGCGCTCCATAAATACTCATCAAACAAATGAATGGCTGAGTCCCAGCAAAATCCTTAAGTGCCTTCTGTTTTATGGTTTATTTTCCTCTAATTTTTTTGAGCATGGTTCATGCAGAAAAAGTATACAGGATGTTAAAACAAACAAACAAACAAAAAAACACGATAAACTCAGCTCACGAGAACACCCAATTCTCCGGTATATGGGATAAACATGGGGGTGGATTTGACCGTGAAAAAGCGGAAGTCTGACGGTGACCATGAGGGAGGCTGCGTGTCCCACTTTACACCCGTTTTAGATCATGCCAGGCCTGTTAATTATTTTTTCAGTCCTCTTTTTCCCCTTTCACTCTCAAAACTGCGCTGTTTTGGATCATACGTTATATAGGCTGTCTGTTCATGAAGTCTTTTTTTTTTTTTTTTTTTTTTTGGGACAGAATCTCACTCTGTCACCCAGGTTGGAGTGCAGTGGGGTGATCTCAGCTCACTGCAACCTCCACCTCCTGGGTTCAAGCGATTCTCGAGTCTCAGTTTCCCAAGTAGCTGGGATTACAGGTGTGCACAACCACACCTGGCTAACTTTTTTGTATTTTTTAGTAGAGACGGGGTTTCGCCATGTTGGCCAGGCTGGTCTGGAACTCCTGACCTCGTGATCCACCCGCCTTGGTCTCCCAAAGTGCTGGGATTACAGGTGGGAGCCACCATGCCTGGCCGATCCATGAAGTATTTTATCACCTTCCTTCATCAGCTCCTTCCTTCATCCTCACTCACTCCCCTCTGGATACCTGGGCAGCCACGTATCCTCACAAATGCCAGGAACATCCTGCCTGAGGGCTTTTGCACTGGCTCTTCCATCTACCTGGGCTGCTCTTCCCTGAGATACCTCCATGGCTCCCCTCATCTCTTCATGTCTTTTTAAAAAACCTCAAGCAACTGCTGGCCTCAAACTATGGTCTCCTGCCTCAGCCTCCCAAAGTGCTGGGATTACAAGTGTGAGCCACCACACCCAGCCAGGGACATGCATTTACGATCACTAACTAAACATAGTTTTGCTGCTTCATTATTTGACATTCACCAAAGGAGAAAAGGAGAGAAATGTTTATTAAGGAAAACTTTAAATTGATTATATATATATATATATATATATTTTTTTTTTTTTTTGAGACAGAGTCTTGCTCTGTTGTCCAGGCTGGAGTACAGTGGTATAATCTCGGCTCACTGCAACCTCTGTCTCCTGGGTTCAAGCAATTCTCGTGCCTCAGCCTCCCAAGTAGCTGGGACTACAGGTGCCTGCCACCATGCCCAGCTAAGTTTTTGTATTTTAGTAGAGACGGGGTTTCACCATGTTGCCCAGGGTGGTCTCGAACTCCTGAGCTCAGGCAATCTGCCTGCCTTGGCCTCCCGAAGTGCTAGGATTACAGGCATGAGCCACCATGCCAGGCTGATGGATGTATACATTTTTTGGATACATATGATATTTTAATGCATTCATATGATTTGTTCCTTCAGGTCTGTGTTTTCTTTCTTTCTTTCTTTTTTTTTTTTTTTGAGACAGTTCTTGCTCTGTCATCCAGGCTGGAGTGCAGTGGCAAGATCGGCTCACTGCAGCCCCAACCTCCCAGGCTCAAGCAGTCCTCCCATCTCAGCCTCCCAAGTAGCTGGGACTACAGGCATGCTCCACCATGTCCAGCTAATTTTAAAATTTTTTTTTTGTAGAGATGGGGTCTCACTATGAGCCTAGGCTGATCTTAAACTCTTGGGCTCAAGGGATCCTCCTGCCTCAGCCTCCCAAAGTGTTGGAATTATAGATCATAATGGCCACGGTGCCTGGCCATTCAGGGTGTATAAGGATAACAACCTTTCATCTTGAGGACGCACAAACTCTCTACTGTTTTATTCTATTCCTGACCTCTCACCACCCTCTAATACTATTTCGAAGGCAGCGATCCACAAACTACAGCCCACGAGCCAGCCACCTGTTTTTATAGGTTAAAGTTTAATTGGTCAACAGCCATGCTCATTCACTTGTGTGTTTTATCTGTGGTTACTTTTATGCTACAGAAGCAGATTGACTCATTGCGATGGAGACTGTCTGGCCCACAAAGCCTAAACTATTTAATGTCTGCTCTCTGCCCTTTTTATCTCAATTGATCACTGACTTTCCCCACTCGCACGTCAACTCCTCTGTGTCCAGAAGAGTGTCTGCATACAGTAGGCATTCAATGGTGGTTGTTGAATGAACCAGTGATTTACAGTCCAAAATCGAATGCTTTGATTTTGGTCAAGACAAACATCTATGAATGAAAAAGGGCTTGGGTCAAAGGTGATTCCAACCATTAGTAACCACTTGCCAAGGGACATGCATTTATTTATTTATTTTTAATTATTAGGTTTTTTTTTTTTTTTTGAGATGGAGTCTCGCTCTGTCACCCAGGCTGGAGTGCAGTGGTGCGATCTCCACTCACTGCAAGCTCTGCCTCCCGGGTTCATGCCATTCTCCTGCCTCAGCCTCCCGTGTAGCTGGGACTATAGGCACCCGCCACCGCGCCCGGCTAATTTTTGTATTTTTAGTAGAGACGGGGTTTCACCGTGTTAGCCAGGTGGTGTCGATCTCCTGACCTCATGATCCGCCCGTCTTGGCCTCCCAAAGTGCTGGGATTATAGGTGTGAGCCACCGCGCCTGGCCCCCAATTATTAGTTTTTTCTGAGACAGGGTCTAGTTCTGTCACTCAGGCTGGAGTACACTGGTGCAATCACAGCTCGCTGCAGCTTCAAACCCTTGGGCTCAGGCAATCCTCCTGCCTCAGCCTCCCGAGTGCCTGGGACTACAGGTACATACCACCATGCCCAGCTAACTAATTTTTTCTTTTGTAAAGACAGGGTCTTGCTTTTTGACCAGGCTGGTTTTGAACTCCTGGTCTCAAGCAATCTTCCTGCCTCAGCCTCTCAAAGTGCTGGGATTCCAGGCATGAGCCACCACGCCTGGCCAGGGACATGCAGTTATGATCACAAATTAAACACGGTTTTTCTGCTTTCCTAATTGACATTCACCAAGGCAGAGAAATAGAGAAGAGACACTCACAGAGAAAAGCACAAAGAAGGGTGAGGAAAAGGGAGAGAAGGAGAAGGAGGTGGAGAAAGAGAAGGGAGGGAGAGAGAGCGAGCGAGAGAGAGAGAGAGCACAAGAATAAAAGAGACAAAGGCTGCGCGTGGTGGCTCACGCCTGTAATCCCAGCACTTTGGGAGGCCAAGGCAGGCAGATCACTTGAGGTCAGGAGCTTGAGATCAGCCCAGCCAACATGGCGAAACCCTGTCTCTGTTAAAAATACAAAAAATTGGCCGGCACTGTGGCTCACGCCTGTAATCCTGGCACTTTGGGAGGCCAAGGCGGGCGAATCATGAGCTCAGGAGATTGAGACCATCCTGGCCAACCTGGTGAAACCCTGTCTTTACTAAAATACAAAAAATTAGCTGGGCGTGGTGGTATGCACCTGTAGTCCCAGCTACTGAGGAGGCTGAGGCAGGGGAATCACTTGAACCCAGGAGGCAGAGGCTGCAGTGAGCCAAAGTCGCGCCACTGCACTTCAGCCTGGTGACAGAGCAAGACTCCATCTCACAAAACAAAACAAAACAAAACCCCCCAAAACTAGCTGAGTGTGGTGGCACATGCCTGTAATCCCAGCTACTTGGGAGGTTGAGGCACAAGAATCGCTTGAACCTAGGAGGTGGAGGTTGCAGTGAGTTGAGATTGCGCCACTGCACTCTAGCCTGGGTGACAGAGTGAGACTCTGTCTCAAAAAAAAAAAAAAAAAAAAAAAAAAAAAAAGAGAGAGAGAGAGAGAGACAAAGAGAGGGAAAAAGAAAGAGTTAGAGAGAGACGGATGAAGGGTAATGAATTGTGTCCAGAGCTGTGTGTGAACCCTGGCTTTGTCACTCTTGACTAGGGGATTGGCAGGTCACACCACCCGTGTGGGCCTCCGTTTCCTCATCTGGAAGATGGGGTTAAAAATATCTTTCCTCACAGGACTGTTTTACAGATCAAGACACAATGCAAAGCTGATGCCAGACACAAAGAAGCCCTCAGCTAAAGGCAGCCCCAAATTAACTCAAGACACCCTGGTCCTGCCAGGTCCCCAGCCCCTCCACATCCCCTCCCTGGGGCCAACCAAGAGAGGGCAGGTCCTGTCCCTCATGAAGTGATCCCAATTTGCCTTGGCCCAGCTGGCAAAGAGGGTGTCGGGGACCTTCCCCTGTGAGGGTGGAGACAATTTCTGGCTTTTCTGAGCCACATGGGGCACATATGGTGAGGGGGTCCCTGTGAAATGAGGCCACCTGTTGCTAGAGCAACACAGAGCCACCAGCTCTTGTCTCTAGCACACAGTTTTGTTGCAGTACTCATGGGGTTCCCCATTCCATCCCCGTGAGCTCAGAGAAGCAGCCCTCAATCCTGTTTGCTGTGGGAGGCTGTAAATGGCAGAACCTGAGGATGCTGACACTGAGTGAGACAGAGCTGAGTTCCGACTCTCAATCGCTGTGCACAGCTCTGGGACTCGTTTCTTCATCTGTAAAATGGGGATATTAAAGGCCCTAGCTCAGAGGGTTTTATATTTTTACCATCAAGGAATCCCAGGCTGATGCCTGGAGAAGTAGCCAGAACAGGGTGGCACAGAGGAAGTGGCCAGTCACCCATCTTGATTCCACAAGGCTACCCAGAGCCTGCTCTGGCCCAGGAAGGTCCAGGGAAGAGGCCCGTCTAGTGGGCATGGGAGCCGTGTGGATACTTTGGAGCCTCCAGGTCAAGAGCAGAGATGGGCTGTGTTGATGGAGATTTGTTTTGTAGCAGTTAGAAGTGACTTGGACTTCACTTTTAGCACAGAATCTCCAGTAAACCTGCATTTGTAGTCCTTGGGTATGGACAGAAACTCACACCGTCCCAAAGCTCTTAGGGGGTAGGTTCACCTCGATGCCCAGCCAGTACCCCAATCCTCCTTCCTCCAAGAGGCTTGGCCTCCTAGAGCAGAGTCTCTCAACCTCAGTACTACTGACATTTTGGGCTGGATAACTGGGTGTGATGGGGGCTGAGCCAGACACGGACGGTGAGAACTCCAGTTACCTGCTAAACTATCACCTCTTCTGAGGGGTTTTCCAGCCACAGTGACTACAGAAGCCACTGGCAAGATTCCTTCAGTCTCAGCTTGGGGAGGAAATGCTTAGGGGTCTGTGGATAGAATTGAGGAGTCCCTGAATTTAGATAGAAAATAATTACCCCTTTACTTCCTCTCACTTTCACTGGAAGTGGAGCATTTTCTTCCAGGATGATCGGAGGTGGCAAACCGCAAAATCAGTGACCCCCATCACCAACAGAAATCACATATAGTTCACAGATATCATGCAAAGTCTTTTAAGCTTAATACTCCCAAGAAATCACAAGACTTATCCAACCCATCACTGGGACTTGTTGATGTGTTATAAAGAATCATCTCTTAAACAACATCAAAAATCCTTAAAAAAAAATATTCTAGGCTGGTCTCAGTGGCTCATGCCTGTAATCCCAGTGACTCTGGAGGCTGGGGTGGGAGGAACACTAGAGGCCAGAAGCTTGAGGCCAGCCTGGACAACATACTGAGACCATTTCTCTACCAAAAAAAATCCAACTAGCTGGGCGTGATGGTGTATGCCTATAGCCCTAGCTACTCAGGAGGTTGAGGTGGGAGGATCGCTTGAGACCAGGAGTTTGAGGCTGCAGTGAGCTATGATTGCATCATTATACTCCAGCTCAGGAGACAGAGCAAAACCCCAAAAAACAGGGATTACGAGTTTTTGGGAAGAACACTACATAGGCATAAAATCAAGGGTTACATAATATCCACATCCCCGGGAGATACTAATCTTCATCATTTGGTTAAAGTGGTATCTGTCTGTTCCTCTACTATAAAACTTCTATTTTCCCCTTTACCTACTCTATTCTTTGGAAATGAGTCACTAAGTCCAGCCTACCCTCAAAGAAGGGGAGACTAGTCTCCACCTCCTGGGGCAGTGGGGAGTGAAGTCTACATACTTTAAATGGAATTCTGTTATAAGAAAGATTTGCCTGTTTTTCATTTATCTTGTGTATTTAATAATAAAATAAAAATGATCATTTATTTATTTATGTGTTTATTTAAGAGATGGGGTCTTGATGTTGCCCAGGCTGGAGTGCAGTGGCGGGATCATAGCTCACTGCAGCCTTGAACTGCTGGGCTCAAGCAATCCTCCTGCCTCAGCCTCCCAAGTAGCTGGGACTATAGGCATGTGCCACCACACCTGGTTAAGTAAAAAACATTTTTTTTTGAGACGTGGTTTTGCTCCTGTTGCCCAGGCTGGAGTGCAATGGCCTGACCTCAGCTCACTACAACCTCTGTCCCCCAGGTTCAAATGATTCTTCTACCTCAGCCTCCTGAGTAGCTGGTACTACAGGCGCGCGCCACCATGCTCGGCTAAGTTTTGTATTTTTAGTAGAGATGGGGTTTCACCATGTTGGCCAGGCTGGTCTCGAACTCCTGACCTCATAATCCACCTGCCTTGGCCTCCCAAAGTGCTGGGATTACAGGCGTAAGCTACCGTACCCAGCTAATTTAAAAAAAAAAAAATTTTTTTTTAAAGATGAGTCTTGCTGTGTTTCCCAGGCTGGTCTCCTGGAACTCCTTGTTCAAACAATCCTCCCACCTCGGCTTCCTAAGTAGTTGGGATTACAGATATGAGCCACCAAGCCTGGCCACTTAGTATTGATGTATCAATCAATCAATCAATTATTTATTTTAGTGTGGACTCTCTGGACAGATTATATAAGATAAGGATACCCAGGACACTGTTTGCCCAAGAAAGGTTCATTCTCCTCCCTTTCTCCCTGGTCTAGGAATGATCCCAGACCTTTTTCCCCCCACCTCACCATTTAGCAAGACAAGTTTAATTGGCTCGCACCAACTTGGGAGGCTGAGGTTGGTGGATCACTTGAGCTTATGAGTTCGAGATCAGCCTGGCCAACATGACGGAACCCAATTTTTACTAAAAATACAAAAAATTAGCTGGCCATGGTGGTGCACGCCTGTAGTCCCAGCTACTTGGGAGGATGAGGCAGGAGAATCACTTGAACCCGAGAGGTTAGCCGAGTGAGCCGAGATCACGCCACTGCACTCCAGCCTGGGCAAGAGTGAGACTCCATCTCGAAAAAAAAAAAAAAAAAAAAGGAAACTGTGATCATCATAGAGAAATTTGAAGATACAAAGAAGTATTGAGAAAATCAAGATTCCCAAATCTCACCACCCGAAGGTCAACCTGGTAAAGTGTCTTCCAATTTTTCTTTACTTACGTTTTCATATTTGTACATTTGAGATCATAAGGTTTACCTCATCTTGATTCCTTTTTAAAAACTCATTTTCCCTTCTCATCAGTTTTTCTTTTCTAGTGCGGGTGAGCTGCCACTGTTCTCCATGCTGGGAATGATCTTTCCAAAACATCTGCCTAGCTCCTTCCTTCTCTGCTCAAACATTGCCTCCTCTGAGGAGTCCTCCCTGATTGCCTGACCTAGACTAGGGAACCACGCATCACTTGTTCTCTTGTGCAGTTTTTGCTCTGTTGCCCAGGCTGGAGTGCAGTGGTGTGGTCACAGCTCACTGCAACCTCCACCTCCTGGGCTCAATTGATTTTCCTGCCTCAGCCTCCCAGGTAGCTGGGATTACAGGCGCCCGCCACCACGCCCGGCTAATTTTTGTATTTTTTGTAGAGCTGGGGTTTTGCTGTGTTAGCCAGGCTGGTCTCAAACTCCTGACCTCAGGTGATCTGCCCACCACGGCCTCCCAAAGTGCTGGGATTACAGGTGTGAGACACCATGCCTGGCCTCCTTGATCCCTGTTTAAAAACTCGCTTCTCCCACTCATCATTTTTTGTTTGTTTGTTTGTTTGTTTTATGACAGGGTCTTACTCTGTTGTCCAGGCTGGGGTGCAGTGGCATGATCACAGCTTATTGCCACCTCTGACTTCAGGGCTCAAGTGATCCTCCTGTCTCAGCCTCCTGAGTAGCTGGGACTACAGATGTATGCCACTATGCCTGGCTAATTTTTGCATTTTTTTTTTTTTTGGTAGAAATTGGGTTTCACTATGTTGCCCAGACTGGCCTCAAACTCTTGGGTTCAAGTGATCCACCCTCCTCAGACTCCCAAATTGCTGGGATTACAGGCATGAACCACTGTGCCCAGCACCCCCCACTCATCATTATATGGTGACCCTTTCCCCTGTATCCTTAATATTCTCCCAGCAGACGATTTTTAATGATGACATAATATGCCATCATACGGAAGGATCATACGGTATTTAACCGATCTATTGTCAGGCTTTCAATTGCTTCCAGTTCTGTTCTAATTTTGTAAATAACTCTGGGATGCATATCCTGATATAAACCTTCGACAGCATCGCTGATGAGTTGAGCTTAGATTTCTTCAAAAGGCATTTAAACCAGGAAGCCAAGGGAGAAAAACAAGAAACGAATACAAAATCTGGAAGGGAATCAAACACGTCCCGTAGGTGAGCTGCCACTGTCCTCCATGCTGGGGATGCTCTTTCCAAAACATCTGCCTGGCTCCCTCCTTCTCTGCTCAGACATCACCTCCTCTGAGGAGCCCTCCCTGATTGCCTGACCTAGACTAGGGAACCACCCGTCACTTGTTCTCTTGTACAGCTTTCGTTCCTACTGGGCTTCCCATAGTACACACACATTTCCTTAGTGTCTCCTGTTTTCTGAGTGGTTTATTATTTATCATGTTTACCATTTGCGTCTGTCTCCTACCAGGGTGGAGATTTTAGTCTGTCTTCTACCTTGCAGCGTCTCCAATCACCTAATCATTGCCCGGCACACAGTAGGTGCTCAATAAATAATTACTGGATAAGTGAAAGGATGTTAAGAGAATAAATATGGTGCTAGGATCTTACAAAAGGGTGCCTACCCAGGTGGGCGGCCTCAGCGGTACATCTGTGTCTATGGATTCCAAGACGCTTGGAGCGACTGTCTCTGGACTCTCCGTTGATCTCAACTACTAGCTTGTTGAGAACTGGGTAAAAGGAGTTGGCTGGCAAGGCCACACCCACTGGCTTCGGCTCCAGCACTAGTCATGGAGGACAAAGATTCCAGACACTCTGCTTGCCTATGGCCAAACAGAGCGAGGTGCATTCTAGGACATACCAGGGCAGCGCTAGCCCAAGGGAGACGGCTGGGCACGAGGGCAGAACCCAAGAGTGCCCCAACGCAGCAGCTGTGTCCTCCTCAGCAGAAACTCAAAGATGGGCACCTTAGCCCCTGCGCCCTGGCATTGACAGACGCTATTGGTTGTTTTAGGGGTGGAGAGAAAGGTTATCTCACTTTGGGAAGCCCCAGACAAGAATCCACATGCAATTCGTTTATTTAGGAGGTGTTATAAATGGAATTGTGTCCTCCTGCTACACACACACAAATGCTTCCGTCCTAACCCCCTGGCACCTCAGAATGTGATCTTATTTGGAAATAGGGTAATTGCAGACGTAATTAGTTAAAATTAGGTTGGACTGGAGTAGGGTAGGTTCTGATCCAATACAACTGATGTCCTTCTAAGAAGAGGAGAAGAGACACAGACATACCAAGGGAGGATGCTATTTTTTTTTTTTTTTGAGAAGGAATTTCATTCTGTCGCCCAGGCTGGAGTGCAGTGGCATGATCTCGGCTCACTGCAACCTCCACCTCCCGGGTTCAAGTGATTCTCCTGCCTCAGCCTCCCAAGTGGCTGGGATTACAAGCACCCGCCCATCATGCCTGGCTAATTTTTGTATATTTAGTAGAGACCGGGTTTCACCATGGTGGCCAGGCTGGTCTCAAACTCCTGACCTCAAGTGATCTCCCCACCTTGGCCTCCCAAAGTGCTGGGATTACAGGCATAAGCCACTGCGCCCGGCCTGGGAGGGTGCTATTAGATGACAGAAGACTGGAATGGAGAATGAAGGCTCTAGAAGCCAAGGAATCCCAAAGATTGTGGGAAATCAGCAAAAGCCAGGAAGAGGCAAAGAACGATCCTCCCCCGGAGGCTTTTGAGGGGCGTGTTGTCAGCTCTGCTAACATCTTGAGGTTGGACTTCTGGCTTCCAGAACTGTCAGACCATAAATTCCTGTTGTTTTAAGCTACCCAGTCTGTGGTGCTTCATTATAGCAGCCCCAGGAAATAAATCTAAAAGTTCATCCCAGGAAATACCAGGCAGGGAATGGAAGGTGGTAAGTGAAGGGTGTGTAAGTGACCAGGTTAACCCTGCAGGAAACCAGAGCCTGATCCCACTGGAAAGATGCAGGGCAGAGCAAAACGCCTGATGGGGAGGGAGCTGGGGTATTTATCCACTGACTTCTCCAGGCACTGGCTGGAGGCTGCTCCTAGGGGTTGTCCATGCAGGCCAGGGGATCACAGCAGCCCCAGAGAGAGGCAGAGAGTGACAGGTGATTGCAGTATAAGGCATCCCTGCCCTCAAAGAACCTCAGTCTTCTGGCCAAGGGTTTCCTGACAGAAACCTTACTGACATTTGGGCTTGGATCATTCTCTATGTGGGGCAGAGGTGGGGGATGCTGTGCATTGCAGAATGTTGAGTAGCATCCATGACCTTCACCCACTTGATACCAATAGCATCCTCCTTCCCATCCAGTTGTGGCAATCAAAAATGTCTGCAGACACTGCCAAGTGTTCCCTGGGGGCAGAAATCATCCCTGGGCGAGAAGCTGTGTTCTAGGTTCACATTAGGGCTAAATCATTGTATGGGCTGCTAACCAAAGGACGAGGGTGGGATGTAAATGCGTGGAAAGTGCTAGAAAGCTACTCTGAGTTAGTGGTTAATAGCAGGGCCAGGGAGGGGAATAAAGTAAGACCTCTCACACCTCACTCCACTTCCTCAGGCGCTGCTGGAGCTGTTATGATGAAAAATTCATGCACGTTTCTAAAAGGAACACCATTCAGGGTGGGGAATTTGATTTACACGGAGGTCACCCTGGGCCAGGATCAGTTCTAAATACTTCATGCGAATCCACCTTACTCAATCCTCATGCCTTGTGAGGTGGGACTATGCTTCTCTTTGTTTTGCACATGTGGAAATAGGGGCACAGAGAGGCCAAGCACCTTGTCGAAGGCTGCACAGCAAGGAAGTGGAAGAATCGGGAGGAACCCAGGCAGGCTGACACCTGAGTCTCTGCTCTTAACCACTCAGTTTGTGTCCCCAGAGGTGGCTTAGCTCTAAGCTTAGAGGCTTCCAGGGCAAACACCCTTTGGACAATGATACTTATAACTGAGCCCTCTGGAAATTCACGCTTCCTGTCCCACCACTGGGCACACCCCCAGCATCTTAACCTGAACCCCCAGATGCTTTCTCTGGTCATCCAACCCTGTGACATATCCCTTTTTTATGCTCACAATTTTTTTCAGCTCCCAATCCCCACTCCCATTCTCTCCCTGAGTTCCCTAGCCTTCAGGAGGGTTCATTTCCTGCTGGAGCTCCTCTCACACCAGCCTTGCAAAGTAAAAACCTAGAACCCATAAAAATTCCCCAGCGAGTTCTGGCCAGTTGGGTCTGACCCTTTGTCCAAGCTGTTCGCAGGTGAGGGCCAAGAGAGGGCCTGAGCTCGGATCTGCCGCCTGTTCCCAGAGATGCTACACTCAGATGAGGTTTTCATGCAAATTAGAACACCATGTCCCTTCCCCACATCCTCTTTTCTGTCAATAAATTATCATGATAACAGCAGAAATCGTACGTTGTCTATGATATGAATGACATTCTTGTGCAGTGCGTGACAGGCACAACTGTTCATGGGGCTCCTTTTGCTGCCTACTCCCAACTAAAACGGGCCTTTGTTGATCAGGATTACAAGGATGAGTTTTTGCAAATCTCCCTCCACCCACAAGTGGGGAAATTCCTTAACCCATTTATGCTGGAGGTTGCAATTTTTTTGTGTGTGAAAAATCAGATCTTAGCGATGACCTTGAGCAGCAGGATGTAAATAACTCCCACAAAACTAGCATTCCAATAATGGAACACTAGGCATAAATGGGTTGTTAAGGAACATACACTAGAGCCAAGAGGAAAGTTCAGCTTCTCTACGTACAGGAGGAAGCCAGGTATTACTCCCTAGGAAGGCCAACCCCTGGCCTAACCTTAAATGGTAATTTTGGCCCTTACAGCTGGTGAAGATAAGATCTCCACAGGTCAACAGAGCTGTGTGTGTGTGGAGAAGCCCCAGGGTGCTCTACGGGGTCACGACACTTGTGGCATCCTTGTGTTTGATCCTGAATCCTTGGCTCTGCCCCACTCCAGCTGCTGACACGTGACCTGCTTGGGGACTGCTTACCTGCATCGTAGGTGAGGGAAGGTGAACTGTGGTGAAGACAGAGTGGGGTTTAAAACTTGCACACCTAAATATCTATCAGAATTATAAATGCATTTAGGCTGGGTGCGGTGGCTCACACCTGTAATCCTTGCACTTTGGGAGGCCGAGGCAGGAGGATTGCTTGAGGCCAGGAGTCTGAGAGCAGCCTGGGAAACATAGTGAGACCCCATCTCTATAAATTTTTTTTTTTTAATTAGCTAGGCATGGTGGTGTGTGCCTGTGGTCCCAGCTACTCAGGAGGCTGGGGTGGGAGGATCACCTGAGCCCAGGAGTTCAAGGCTGCAGTGACCTATGATTGCACCACTGTGCTCCAGCCTGAGTGACAGAGGGAGACCTTGTCTCTAAAAAAACAAAACAAAAATCTTTCCCCAAACTAAAATTATAAATGAATTTGGTCTTTGATCCTGCAGTCCCACTTCTGGGAATGGACACCCTCCAACCCCCTAGCTATATCTGCAAAAGTATGACGAGGTACATGCAACATTGCTCCTGGCACAGCAGCATCACGTTCGATGTCAGTGGATAGGAAGCCAGTCAAGCATTTCTCTTCATGGCAAACAAATAAATTATGGGCAGCTACACAATAGAACGCTATGCAGCTGTGCAAAAGAATAAAGAAGGCCAGGCGTGGTGGCTCACGCCTATAATCCCAGCACTTAGGGAGGCTGAGGCGGGAGGATCGCTTGAGCCCAGGAGTTCCAGACTAGCCTGGGCAACATGGTAGAACCCTGTCTCTACAAAAATTAGCGGCGCATACTAGTGTGCACCCATGAAGAGACCGTCCATGTCCTGCAATGGAAAGATCTCTAGAATGTGTGGTTATGAGGAAAAAAAAAATCACAGAATTGAACAGCATGTATAGAATGCTATTCCTTGGGGTAAGAAAGAGGGGGGAGGATATAGATTTGATTATGTTTATAATTGCATAAATAAACACTGGAAGGATATTCTGAGGAACTAAAGGGGTTGCATACTGGAGGAAGAGGAAATAGAATGCAGGGATACATCTTTCCAGAAACATCCCTAACATTTTTAAGATCTAGGGCAAGAGTACAAAAAAAAGACCATATACTACGGGGAAATATTTAAAAGGTAACTAAATAAAACATGCTTTATGCTTCTACTTTGCAAATATACCTTCCTTTACACTTTGGAAGGTCACGGTGGAATTTAGAATCTGGATATCTGCACTGGGTCAAGGTGTGGGGAGAGCCAGCCCTGTTCCTTTCTCTTCCTAGTCATGGCTATGTCCTGCCAGAGGGGCTCCACACACGTGTGGGCATTCCAGCTTGTACATCCAAGCTGGCCACATTTGTGCCAACAGCCACCCCTCGGATGTCCTTGGCCCTCAGGTGGGTTACTAACAGATCCATATGAGAATCACATGCAAGTTCATGGAATCTGGGCATGAACAGGAATTCTGGGATCCTGGTAACTCCAAACATGGTCTAGAAAGTGAGGCACAAGCTCTTGGTAGACACATTCCCTTGGCTCCAGGAACTTCTCATCCCACGGGGACTGGTATGGCCGGAGGAGGGCCAGGTGAACCTCAGTGCAGGGCCCCCTTGCCTATGTCCAAAGATATTACTCTACCTTTTATCTGTGTTGATGTTGGATCACATAACCTTTCCATATTCAAAAATCTAAAATTTTACCTAAACACCTGCACAATGAAAAATGATGTTGCATCTGGGGGCCCTCCAGACTTCTACGCCCTATAGTTAGAGTTCTGCTCGTGAGTCCCTGTAATCTTCCAAAGCCTGAGCCTCAGGCCAGCTTCACGGGGGCTGTGTTATCCTTGGGCTGCCTCCCCCAGCTCAGGGTCCCTCCATTGCAGCCTTGGAGTCTCATTGGTCCCAGGAGGTCACCTCCCTGAGACTCTGATTGTCCACACACACCGTCCCAGCATCACTTACATTGTAGAGGAGATCAGTCCACCCTTCCATGGTTATGCACTGGAAAACAGTCAGCACTGCAAACAGGATGTTGTCGAACTGAGTGATCCCGTTGTTGGGCCCTTCCCAGTAGGGCTGACATTTGGTCCCATTGGGGCAGGTGCGGGCGGGCTCTTCTGTCCCACATGGAGCCGGAGACTCACCCTGAATGTCATCTACAAAAGGGAAGGGGAGAAAAGTCAGGGGAAGGAGCAGGAAAATCAGCTCTGAGAAATAGGGACCCAAGTGACTCCACAATGTTGCTGGAACAAATAACTATTGGGACAAATGTGATCAGTCTTCAAAGAAATCAGTGTTTGGCTTTGTGGGTCTATTAATTGTTTTCTATTGATTAATTTCTTGTCTGAGTTTTACTACTCTTCTCTTTCTGTTTTCCATGACTTTTTTTGTTTTGTTTTGTTTTGCTATTCTTTTCCTAAACTTTTGAGATGGATGAATTAACTGCCTTTAAGGCTATAAATTGCCTTTAAGTGTGGCTTTACCTGCATCTCAAAAATTTGTCATGCATTATCATTATTGTTCAAGTAAAATATTTTCCAATTTCCATTCGTATTTCTTTTTTGACCTACAGATAATTTAGATGTATTTGTTTTTTAAAAAAACTTATTAGAGATATATACCTAATATATATATATGAAGACAGAGTGGGAGAGGGAGGGAGAGAGAGAGAAGGAGAGGCAGGGGGGAGGGAGAGAGAGAGAGAGAGAGAGAATAGTATAGAACAGTATAATGATTCACCATCTACCTATCACCAATTTAGACACTTACCTACTTACTTCTGGCCAGTCTTTTTACATCTATATCCCCTCCAAACACTTTGCCTTGCCACTAGAACTTTTTTTTTTTGAAACGGAGTCTCATTCTGTCATCCAGGCTGGAGTGCAATGGCGCGATCTTGGCTCACTGCAATCTCTGACTTCTGGGTTCAAGGGATTCTCCTGCCTCAGCCTCCCAAGAAGCTGGGATTACAGGTACCTCCCACCACAACTGGCTAATTTTTGTATTTTTAGAAGAGATGGGATTTCACCATGTTGGCCAGGCTGGTTTTAAACTCCTGACCTCAAGTGATCCGCCCGCCTCGGCCTCCCAAAGTGCTGGGATTACAGGCATGAGGCACTGCGCTCAGCCTAGAATATTTTTAAAGCAAAGCTCAGACATCATATCATTTCATCTGTAAATGAGAGGCGTGTCTCTTAATCTGCAAACACTTTTAGAGTTCTCTTTTTGTTACTGATTTCCAGCTTCATTGCATTATGGTCAGAAAATATGTTTTGTATTTTTTCAGCTTTTTGACCTCCGTTGAGACAAACGTTATGGTCCATAATACAGTCAGTTTTTGTAAATGTGCCGTGTGCATAGTGCAGCTGGTAAGTGCAGCCTTCTTCCGACATCCATTAGGACAAATTTGTCAAGTGTGTTGTGTTATTCTCCTATAAGCCTTGCTGATTTTTTTCTTCTTGGGATGTACTGGGCTCAGGGAGCTGTTCTGGGGGTGAGGGACACCAGTACACACAGTTCCTACCCTTGCCTAAGGGTAAGGAAGAGGAGCTGAGCTTTCTCCCCAAATAGCAGGAGGCAGGCTGTGAAAATGCCACAAGGAGAGAGAAACGTGCCAATAGACACCCCTTTAGCTGGAAACCAAAGACAGCTTCCTGGGAAGGTGGCAGTCGGGCTGAACGCTAAAGGTCAGTCCAAATCTTAAGGTATTGATGAGGTAAGGGAGGCAGGAAAACTCACATCCTGGGAGTGTCCTCATTTTACCAGCGCAGCGGGTCTCAGAAGACCTTATTCTGTGAGTGATGCTCTTGAAGGTTTTCAAAGACGGCCGTGGCATTGTCGGACAAGAAAACAAACAGCTGAGTGTGTGTAAACTCAAGCTTCCTACTCAACAAAAATCTCTCTCAATGTATGTGCTATAGACTTTGCAGCACCAATTCTCTGCTCCCTTGACTGAGTACACAGCAGAGGGAAATAAACCGATGCTGAATGAATGAATCTTGTTGGCGTTTCAAGCTGTGGCTAAATAGAAACTCCAAGTCTAGCCTCGCCACGGACTTAAGTTGTTGGAAACGCCTTCCTCACTTAGGCTGGACTCGGTACATGAACTATTATTCGATAAATACAGGTTGGAAGGCAAAAATCTTTGAAACATAAGGCTCAGGGCAAAGAATAAAATAAATCCATGGGCTCCTATAATAAATGAGAACTATCGTTTGGGATGGCACCTGTGCCTGGAATCTTCTCTGTCTCCACCCCATGTCCAAGTCTGGCTCAATTCCCACCCTCCATGTAGCCTCTTCGTGTAGCCCAGTTAACACGGCCCCAGCCCCTCCCTCCTTCCCTCCCTCCCTCCATCTCTTCCCTCCTTCCTTCCTTCCTGTCTCTTTCTCTCTCTCTCTCTTTTTTTTTTTTTTTTTTTTAAGACAGGGTCTCACTTGTCACCCAGGCTGGAGTGCAGGCACCATCATAGCTTACTGCAGCCTCACAGCCTCCAATTCCTGGGCTCAAGTGATCCTTCTTCCTCAGCCTCCTGAGTAGCTGGGACTATAGGCATGTACCACCATGCATGGCTAATTTTTAAATTTTTTTTTTTTTTTTTTGAGATGAAGTCTCACTCTGTTGCCCAAGCTAGAGTGCAGTGGCGTGATCTCAGCTCACTGTAACCTCCACCTCCCAGGTTCCAGTGATTCTCCTGCCTCAGTCTCCCAAGTATCTGGGACTACAGGCGCATGCCACCATGCCTGGCTAATTTTTTTTGTATTTTTAGTAGAGACAGGGTTTCACTATGTTTGCCAGGCTGGTCTTGAACTCCTGGCCTTGTGATCCACCTGCCTTGGCCTCCCAAAGTGTTGGGATTACAGGCGTGAGCCACAGCACCCGGCCGATTTTTGATTTTTATTTTAGTAGAGACAGGGTCTTGCTATGTTCCCTAGGCTGGTCTCAAACTAACGGCCTCAAGGGATACTCCCACCTCAGCCTCTCAAAGTGCTGGGATTACAGGTGTGAGTCACCGCACCTGGCCCCTTTCAGGCATACAATAGCTACTGAATTTTCATATTTAGGGGGGCGTGGGTATAATCACACATTAGCCTTCACTGTTAAAAATGGCTGCAAATGAGGGGTCTTGTGTCTTCTAACTATTTTGGAAGCTCTTAGAAAGCAGGAAGACTTCCATTTTATCTTTGCTTCCTTCTAAGCGATTGGCACGGTGCTGGGCGCACAGGAACTGGGCTCCCGACACTGAGGAATGCTACTGAAAACGGGTCTATCTTTAGCAGCTTTGCGATCCCCCTCAACCCCCCAACCACCGACATGAAACACTCTGAGCGTTGCTTCTAGAAAAACAACCGTCCAGAGTGTCTGAGGAATTCGGTTATAAATACATTTTAAAATTAACCCACTGCCTGGGTGTCTGTATATATCTGTCTCTTACTCACACGTCTTATATTTTTAATCGTGAGCTAGCTTTTCAGTCTTTCTCCTAAATCGAGGCTTCCTCCCCTCTGGTGGCACCACCCACATCTGTCCCCTCAAAACCCCACTCGGACCCAAGTCAACCCTGTGGCCTCTTCTCCTTTAACTAGTCTAGGGTAGAAAAAAATAAAATAAAACCTCACGGAAACCTAGGATCCAGGAGTCCTGGTTTCTCGGCTCAAGGCTGATTTTTCCAAGAGGCCCTACCCCGTAGTCACATTCTCTCTCTCTCTCTCTCTCTGTGTGTGTGTGTGTGTGTCTCTCTCTCTCTTTCTCTCTTGCATTTCCGCCTGGGTGACGAGGCCAGGAGCAGAAATAGCTCTGCCTCAATTAACACCTTCTTCATCGGGGAAAGAAATAATTAGGACATTCCATATTGAGCAAACTTCACAAGCCCAGGAGAGAAGGAGACAGGAGGAACAAGAGAAAAAGAGGAAAAAAAAAAAACCCCACAAAAAAACCAAAACCTCCAACCACTGCAAATAAACCTTCCCCAGTGGGTTTTCCCTCCCCCTGGGGAGGAGTGGGGAAGGAGGGCTCAGGGGCTGCCTCTGCGAATCCACTTGGGGGTCACTGGATGGAGAAGGTGGGTGGAAATCGACTCCCAGACAGAATCTTCTGTGGCTGCCTTTCCCAAATAAGGGGCCTGAAACCTCTTTCTGTGCCCACCTGGGTTCCCCTTGGGGCTTCTTAATTCATTCTATCCACTCCTTCCATTCTCTGCTCCCTTGACCCAAATCATCAGAACCAGCCTTGCCATTCAGTCTGTCTGCACCCAGACGGCCAGTGGTCTAAATATTGAAATACTGAAGGCATCCCTTCCTACTTGGTTCCATTTCATTCTGGAGCTTTACAGAGCAAGCAGCTAGAGTCTGGACAGGCAAAGATTTAACTGAAAACATATCCAAGGGCTATTTGGTTCCTGAGTGTGGATCGTGGTGGACACACTGCTTCCACACTGCTGGTTCAGAGCTGAGCCCTGGGAGTGTGTCTCTGGGCTGCCTGGCTTTTCCCCTGCTCACCCCACCCCTGGACCCAGCCACTGAAGGGTTAATGTGGGCATAGTCAGGGAGGGGCAGGACGCTGCTGAGTGCTAGGTTCTGACTGGTTGGTGCCAGGACTCCCAACTGGGATATCTCTGATACATCCTGGGGGTTGGGGGAGACCAGGAGGACTCATCTAGTACTCTCACCTTCTGTAAGGTACCACTCACAATGCATTCAGGCAATAACCCTTTTCTGGCCCAACTCTCCCCACTTCTTGCTTGCTTTAGAAGTCAGGACTGGCTGAGGTCTGAAAGCACCCAGAATACCTGTTCCACTCAGTCAGATGTGCCAGGCATTCATTCCCACTCTAGGAGCAGTCCTCACCAATGTCAGAAAGAAGCTGGTGTATAAATACCCCAGCTCCCTTGCCCCTTGGCTGGGACGGCTCTAAGGTGTGCGTTCTTTACTTATTTATTTATTTATTTATTTATTTATTTATTTATTTATGATGGAGTCTCGCTCTTTCGCCAGGCCAGAGTGTAGTAGTGCGATCTTGGCTCACTGCAACCTCTGCCTCCCGGCTTCAAGCGATTCTCCTGCCTCAGCCTCCCGAGTGACTGGGACTACAGGTGCCCGCCACCATACCCAGCTAATTTTTGTATTTTTAGTAGAGATGGGGTTTCGCCATGTTGGCCAGGATGGTCTCTGACTCCTGACCTCAGATGATCTGCCTGCCTCGGCCTCCCAAAGTGCTGGGATTACAGGCGTGAGCCACGGCACCCAGCTGAGTTGTGTGTTCTTTGCTGTCTCACGGAGGTGCCTAGGGGGATCCAGTCCCAGTTGTAACTGATAACCCACTTGATAGCACACCCTTTCACGGATCCCTTCCTTTCTCTGTCTCACTTCCTCATTCCCCTGATGGTGCTTCCTGGGATCATTCCCAGATAAACTCTTTCTCTGCTGGGTCACCTTCTATGGAACCCCAACCCTTTCAACAGCGAAGATCTCAGAGGCTATTGAACCTGCTGCCTCTCCTGCAGCGCTCTCTGAAGGAGACGATCCTCCCAGCTGCCAGGAGAAAGAACCACACCCCTGCCCAACCCTCCCAAGAGCTTGTCCCTGAAGGAGAAAACTGGAAAGACGCATCATGCTCTGTGGACCTACCTGTCCCCTCTTCAAAGCAGGTGGTATGAAATTTTCCCATATAAAATTCTAACCCTATGATTGCAAAAATAAGGATTGCAAAAAATAGGAGGAGGCCGATCTGCAGCAAAGGGATCATCGCCTTCATGATCGACTTCAGGACGACTTGTAAACCTGGGGGGACACAGAGAGAGGTCCCATAAGCCCACGAGCAAGCACCCCCAAACCCCGCCACCAAGACGCCAAGGTCTCTCCCAAACAAAGCAGGTGTGTTCCCGAGGGAACCTCAAGCACACAGGAGCCTGGGGATTGGGCAATGGTAAAGGAAGCACCACACGGAGGCTGGTCCTTATCACAGGAACAACCCTTCCTAGGTTTTTTTTTTTCTTTCTTTGAGACAGGGTTTTGCTCTGCTGCCCAGGCTGGAGTGCAGTGGCCCAATCACAGACTCCCAGCAGCCTTAACTTCCTGGGCTCAGGCGATCCTCCTGCCTCAGTCCCCGGAATAGCTAGGACTACAGGTGTGCATCACCATGCCTGGCTAAGTTTTACAACTTGTTTGTAGAGATAGGGTCTTGCTATGTTGCCCAGGCTGGCCTGAAACCCCGGCCTCCGAGCACTCAAACCCCTCCGCCTCCTAAAGTGCTAGGATTATAGGTGTGAGCCACCATACCTGGCCCCTATTATTATTATTTTTCACTTTTTATGTTTTTATTTTTTTTGAGACGGAGTCTCGTTCTGTCGCCCAGGCTGGAGTGCAGTGATGCCATCTCGGCTCACTGCAAGCTCCGGCTCCCAGGTTCATGCCATTCTCCTGCCTCAGCCTCCCAAGTAACTGGGACTACAGATGCCTGCCACCACGCCTGGCTAATTTTTCATATTTTTAGTGGAGACAGGATTTCACCATGTTAAGCAGGATAGTCTCGATCTCCTGACCTTGTGATCCGCCTGCCTCGGTCTCCCAAAGTGCTGGGATTACAGGCGTGAGCCACCGCGCCCAGCCTTATTATTTTTTAAAAAGCACTTTTAACTTTAAAGTATTTATTCATGTATTTTAATTAGCCAGGCATGATGGTGCATGCCTGTAGTCCTAGCTACTCTGGGGACTGAGGCAGGAGGATCACTTGAGCCCAGGAGGTTAAGGCTGCAGGGAGCTATGACTGTGCCACTGCACTCCAGCCTGGGCAGCAGAGCAAGACGCTGTCTCAAAGAAACATATATATGTATTTTATAGAGACAAGGTCTCACTATGTTATTCAGGCAGGTCTCGAACTCCTGACCTCAAGCGATATTCCCGCCTCTGCCTCCCAAAGTTCTGGGATTACAGGCACGAGCCACCGAGCCCAGCCAACTTTAAAGTATTTAATAAAAGTAATTGACATGCTGTTCCATTTGACGATCTTTTGGGCAAGAAAGGGGTGGGAATCCATTACTTTCGGAGCCGTATTCCTGGGTGTTGGGCAACTTGCACCCAGAAGAGGAAGCCATTTTCTTTTTTTTTTTTTTTTTTTGCTGCCAACAGGGGGCGTCTTTTCCTAATTCATAAAAGGGCGCCCATATAGGCTGGTTGCTGCTCTGGGTAGGGAAAGCGGTTGGTGGTCTCAATTTCAACCCCAAGGAACCAGACTCAACACTATTTCACTGGCTTCTAGCGACAAACCCCTGAGGTGGCCATGTATATAAAGTCACTCCCATTTCCCACAGAAGTGGGAAGCAAGGCTGACAGAGATGATATGATTCACCCAAGAGAATGCATGAGAAATAGCAGAACTAGGCAGGGTGTGGCGACTCACGCCTGTAATCCCAGTACTTTGGGAAGCCGAGGCCAGCAGATCACCTGAGTTTAGGAGTTCAAGACCAGCCTGGCTAACATGGTGAAACCCCATCTCTACTAAAAATACAAAAAAGTATCTGGGCACGGTGGCCAGCGCCTGTAATCCCAGCTATTTGGGAGGCTAAGGTAGGAGAATCGCTTGAACTTGGGAGGCAGAGGTAGAAGTAGCCAGGATTGTGCCACTGCACTCCAGCCTGGGTCACAGAGTAAGACTCTGTCTCAAAAAAAAAAAAAAAAAAAAAAAAAAAAGGCCAGGCGCGGTGGCTCACGCCTGTAATCCCAGCACTTTGGGAGGCCGAGATGGGTGTATCACGAGGTCAGGAGATCGAGACCATCCTGGCTAACACGGCGAAACCCCGTCTCTACTAAAAAAATACAAAAATTAGCCGGGCCCAGTGGCGGGTGCCTGTAGTCCCAGCTACATGGGAGGCTGAGGCAGGAGAATGGTGTGAAACTGGGAGGTGGAGCTTGCAGTGAGTGGAGATTGTGCCACTGCACTCCAGCCTGGGCGACAGAGCGAGACTCCGTTTCAAAAAAAAAAAAAAAAAAAAAAGCAGAACTAGGATTTGAACCCAGGTCCATCTGATGCGAGGCCCCATGTTCGCCCATGTGCTGATGTTGCTTTCTCTGTTCTGAGCAACCCAATTCAGAAAGATGGTGGTGATAAGGAGGCAGGGGGCCGGGGGCCGTGGCTCATGCCTGCAATCCCAGCACTTTGGGAGGCTGAGGCGGGTGGACCATGAGGTCAGGAAATCAAGACCATCCTGGCTAATACAGTGAAATCCCATCTCTACTAAAAATACAAAAAGATTAGTCAGGTGTGGTGGCGGGCGCCTGTAGTCCCGGCTACTTGGGAGGCCAAGGCAGGAGAATGGCGTGAACCCGGGAGGCGGAGCTTGCACTGAGCCAAGATGGTGCCACTGCACTCCAGCCCGGGCGACAGTGCAAGACTCTGTCTCAAAAAAAAAAAAAAAAAAAAGAAGGCAGGGAACAGTCCCCGAAGGGACACAGTGGAACAGAAGACACACCTAAGTGGGCATCTGAAGACCTGAATCTGGGGGTATTGTCATCAATCAGGCACCCCATGTAAGCTCTCATCCTACCAAGCTCAGCCTCCAGTAGCCTCTCATCTAACAAATGGTTCATTCATGGTGGTTGAATGACTCTGGGCTTCAAATCCTTTTGGGAGAGGAAGGGGTTAATACTGAAATTCCCATCCTACACTAAAAGTTCCACTGTTGTAAGACTCGGAGAATGTTCATAATAATAATAGCCGGCCAGGAGTGGTGGCTCACACCTGTAATCCCAGCACTTTGGGAGGCTGAGGCAGTTGGATCACTTGAGCCCGGGAGTTTGAGACCAGCCTGAGCAGCATGGCGAAACCCTGTCTCTACAAAATACAAAAAAAATTAACTGGGCATGGTGCTGTGTGCCTGGAGTCCCAGCTATTTGGGAGGCTGAGGTGGTAGGATTGCTTGAGCCTGGGGAGGCTGAGGCTGTACTGAGCTGTGATTGCACCACTGCACTCCAGCCTGCCGACAGAGCAAGAGCCTTAGTTAGTATTTCTTTGCCCATCATTGGCTTTTTTTTTGAGATGGGCTTGCTCTATCACCCAGGTTGGAATACAGTGGGATGATCACGTCTCACTGCAGCCTCGACCTCCTGGGCACACGCGAGCCTCCTGCCTCAGCCTCCTGAGTAGGTGTGACTACAGGCACACTTCACCATGCCTGGCTCCACTACCATTTTTTTTTTTTTGAGGCTATTAATGCAGGTCTGAACGATGTCAACATCCTATGTCTGTAACCACTGTGCTATCTATTAAGAAAGTCTGTGGTCAAAATGAAGGTTCAAACATATAGATTGGAGCTTTGCTTCTTGATTGGAGAAACTTCCCATGGCTCTTGATGGGTGGAGACCACAGTAAGAAAGGGAAACTGTCAGGAAAGCTTGAGGGGCCATGCCACTCCAAGGGCTTAAAAATGCAATGTGGGTGCTAACAGACGCAGTGTGGTGCAGTGGTTAAGGTGCTGGATACTCTTGGTGTCTGGCCAAGATCCCATTTTCTTTCTGATGTACCCGCCCTCCAGCTGCTATGGATGTTGGTTACCAATGCCTCCCAGCTGCCCCTCTTCTTAGTAGAATTGCCCTTGGTGATCAAAAGCTATCTCACCAGGGAGCTACTGCGTCTCTGCCTCCCATCCGCAGTGACTGACCATAGAAGTACAAAAGGCCAGCATCCTTGTCACACACTTTGGAGGACAACTCTGGTGTCACACACATTCCAGCTGAAATTGCATCCCTGCTCTATCCATTCCCCTGCCCCACCCTGCTGGCCTTGTGCTGTTTCTCCCGAGAGCCGTCCCCGAATAAAGCAGGTGCGTCTGAACACCCACCTACGTACCCGCTTCAAGGGAACTTGATATAGTCATCCACTTACTAGTGAATTCCAAACCTCAGCTTCTCCATCTGTAAATGGGGACTGGAATAGTATCTCCCTCACAGGATTAAATGAGAGAGTTCATACACAGTGAAGTACCTGGTAAGTCATAGGTGGTCATTAAACAGAGACTCTTGTTACTATTGCTACTATAATATATATACATATATATATATATTTATATTTATTTATTTATTTATTTATTTTTTGAGACAGGATCTCTCACTTTGTTGCCCAGGCTGAGTGCGGTGGCACCGTCACAGCTCACTGCAGCTTCAAACTCCCAGGCTCAAGCGATCCTCCCATCTCAGTCTCCGTCCTATAGCTGAGGTTACTGGTACACACCACCACACCTGGCTAGTTTTTGTATTTTTTTTAGAGACAGCGTCTTGCTTTGTTGCCCAGGCTGGTCTTGAACTCCTGGCCTCAGGCAATCGTCCCACCTTGGCCTCCCAAAGTGCTGGGATTACAGGTGTGAGCCACTGCACCTGGCTCTTTGGACTATTAGATTTGGGATGGCCCTTCATTTAATATGATGCAGGCATCTGCCGAGATCTTGCAGAGACCTTGGATAGAAGTGTCTTCTTTCTACGAAAAGACCCTGCTGGGGATCCTCTGGGAAATCTTACGCTTCAAACCTGGGTAGCAATGAGCCTGAAGAACGAAGCCAATAAAATGTAAAATGGTGATAATAAGAGAAACTACCTCACAAGTTTGTTGGGAGGATACATGACTTTAAAAAAATGGAAATACTTAGAATAATGTCTGGCACATAGTAAGTGTGTTTCATTTTTTTTTTTTTTTTTTTTTTTTTGAGATGGAGTTTCACTCTTTCACCCAGGCTGGAGTGCAGTGGCATGACCTCAGCTCACTGCAACCTCCACCCTCCGGGTTCAAATGGTTCTTCTGCCTCAGCCTCCCAAGTAGCTGGGATTATAGGTGCCCACCACCACACCCGGCTAATTTTTGTATTTTTAGTAAAGATGGGGTTTCGCCATTTTGACCAGGCAGGTCTTGAACTCCTGACTTCAGGTGATCCGCTCACCCGCCTTGGCCTCCCAAAGTGTTAGGATTACAGGCGTGAGCCACTGCACCCAGCCTATACATTGTTTGTTTGTTTTTAAACTTTTTGTTGTATGGTTTTGTGAGACAAGGTCTCACTCTGTTGCCCAGGCTGGAGTGCAGTGGTGCTGTCACAGCTCACTGCAGCCTTGACCTCCTGGGCTCAAGTGATCCTGTTGCCTCAGCCTTTTAAGTAGCTGGGACTATGGGTGTGCACCACCATGCCTGCTTTTTTTTTTTTTTTCCTGTAGAGACGAGGTTTTGCCATGTTGCCCAGGCTGCTCTTAAACTCCTGAGCTCAAGCTATCTGACCACTTCAGTCTCCCAAAGCGCTGGGATTTCAGGTGTGAGCCACTGCGCCCAGCCAACCTGGCTTATTTAAAAAAAAAAAAATTGTAGATATGGGGGGGGCGTCTCACAATGTTCCCCAGGCTGGTCTTGAACTTGTGGCCTCAAGTGATCCTCCCAAAGTGCTGGGATTACAGGCGTGAGCCACCATGCCCGGCTAAATTATTATTATTAACCAAGACAAGAAGACAGAAAAAGGACAGCCCTGTTTTATTTTTGCTTTTTACATTTTTTTCGGCTCAACCTATACTTAATCTTGACCCTGCATATGGCAGCCACCCCTAAAGGGGGAGGAGATGCATCTGTGGAGCATGAGAAAGCAGCAAGGAATGGGTATGAATTTTAGGGCTCGTTAGTGTCCACTGTAAGAATTCAGGTGAGTAATTTAACCTCCTTGAGCCTCAACCTTCTCATCTGTAAAATGGGTGTTCACTGGATGACTGTGAGGATGAAATAAGGTAATGCATGTAAAGTCCTCCTGCAGTGCCCTGTATACAGCAGGCACTCAGCAAATGGGAATGGTCATTGCCCAGGCTTGGAGTCACACTTGCTCCTAGTTCTGCCACTTCTGAGCCACAAAACCCTGCTCCAATTTTTCCACCACTCTGAGCCTCAGTTTCCCCCTCCATAAAATAGAGACATCAGTCCTATCGACTTCATAGGGCTGTGAGCATTGAATGAGATCACATGTGGTGCTTAGCATGGCTCTTGATAGACAGCAGGTGCTCAATAAATGGGCGTGGCTCCTAGCTTGCTTTCAGGAGCTCATGGGGAGCTACAGTCACGTTCCTCGGGGTCCCCTACAGGGAGTCCCAAAGAGGAGACTGCCCTCACACAGGCTGGTGGTGGGATGTGGCCTCCTGAGATGCTCTACACAGGGGAAACTGAGGGCTCCTGGGGCCCCTGAGCAAACCCCTTGTCAGGGTCGGAAACTCACGCACTTGGGATTCCAGACACCAGCTTGAGCGGCCGCAGCACTCGAACTGCCCTCAGCGTCCGTAGGTCAAACTCCGTCCCAACTGTCGCCAAGATGCTGAAAGAAAGAAGCCAGAATGGAGAACAGAGGGTGGGTTTCGGGGGTCAGACAGCAGGGCGGGGGTGCTTGGGATTCCAAGTCGTCTTATATTGGCTGGGTGACCACAGGCAGGTGACTCGACACCACTGGCCTCAGTTTTGTCACCTGTAAAATGGTCTTAACAGTACCTGCCTCATGGGATAAAAGGTGATTTACAAAGACCCCCAACAGATGGTTCACGTTCCACAAATGTTGCAGTGAGAGAAATGGAAACTTCCCGATGGCTCATGGTTAGGGTGACATTCAGTATATTTCACAACATACAATGACAATAGGTTGTGGGGTGGCCTGGGGCCCTGGGGGAATGACAGACCTTTCGGGGTTTGTGACTCTTTATTTTATTTTATTTATTTATTTTTTTGAGACAGAGTCTCGCTCTGTTGCCCAGGCTGGAGTGCAATGGCGCGATCTCAGCTCACTGCAACCTCTGCCCCCGGGTTCAAGGGATTCTCCTGCCTCAGCCTCCCGTGTAGCTGGGATTACTAGGCACCTGCCATCATGCCTGGGTGCTTTTTTTTGCATTTTTGTAGAAACGGGGTTTCACCATGTTGGCCAGGCTGGTCGTGAACTCCTGACCTCAGGTGATCCACCCGCCTCAGCCTCCCAAAGTGCTGGGATTACAGGCGTGTGTCTGGCCTGGTTTGTACCTCTTTAACAAATGGCAGGAAAGCAGTTCAGTGTTAAGAGCCCAGCCTGCATGGGTTCAAATCCCAGCTCTGCCACTTTCCAGTTGGGTGACCTTGGGCAAAGAACGTCCCTGCTCTGTGCCTCAGTTTCCCCCTTTTGTATAACCTCGATAACAATAGTATCAATACCTCTAAGGGCTGTGAGGATTCAGTAAGTTGATAAAAAGTGGTCAGCACAATGCCAGGCACACAGGTGGTATGCTGTGCTAAGCTACTCAGGAATAAATAAGAAAACAAAAAAATGGGTGTGATCTTGCCTGTGTGGACCAGCCGGCATCAGTCGGCTAGAAGGCAGCTACAGACCCCAAGCCTCTGGTCAAAAAGAGTCCCTTTTGTAAATGCAAGTTAGTAAGGATGATAGTGGTAGGTGGGATGAGGCTTCTGTAGAAACCCTCCGGGCAAGACCCTGTCATAAGACCTCATTTGTAAAAGTATTGCTGTTGAAATACAGGGTCCCTCCTGGCCCTGTTTCCTGAACATGTCCATTTCAGAGCTAAGTGATGTACAGTGCATGGTCAAGGCACAATACAATAAAAGAGATTGTCATCAGAACTTCATATAATGGACAAGAAATGCCGAATACCAGAGGGTCTGTGGTTAATGGAAGGTTGGCAAATAACTTGGGGATTTTTCAGTTTATTTTTATTTTAGACATGGGGTCTTGCTCTGATGCCCAGGCTGGAATGCAGTGGTGCAATCATAGCTCGATACAGCCTTGAACTCCTGGGCTCAAGCAATCCTCCTGTCTTAGCCTACTGAGTATCTGGGATTACAGGCGGGAACCACCACACCTGGCTTGATTTTTCAGTTTTATACAGGGGCTTGGGTGTTAACACTTCAGTCTGTGGCCAACTGGTATCTGTACCTCTTGCCTCAGGGCTTTCTCCAAAGCTGAGGCAGGCCCAGGGAATGAACTTTAAGGGAGCAGCCCTCAACCAAAGATTGCTGGGAGTTGGTGGATCAATACCCCAGCTCCCTACCCCTCATTCTAGATCACTTAAGATGTAAGTTCCACATGGGCTCCCAGTGGGACTGAGCTCAAATGCCCACAGGACAACTCATCCTTCTTTGCCCCACCTCCCCTCTTCCTCTCCAACCCTTTCTGGGGTCACCTCTCAGATGAACTACTTGTACAAGGATTGCCCTAAATTCTTGTTTCAGGGTCTATTCTGGGTCATCCTAAACTAACACGAAGCCTGTGCTCAACTTTTTTTTTTCCTCAAGATTACTCCTAGAGGAGAGATGGGCATATTAGGTTGGACTGACCTACTTTTCCACCATCCACAAGTGGGCGTCTGAGCACATCCTATATGCTGGGTAGAGTGACACACGAGACTATCCCTGCCCCACGGAGCTGATGCAGAAGAGAAGCACTTAAGAAAAACATGCACACAATGAATGAATCTGTTGCAGGTGTGATGCCTTCTCAGCTAAGAAGACAATGGCTTTGAGGGGCACACAGCAGGTTGTGTTAACTAGTCCGGGGCCTGGGGATACCCCCTACTTCAAGTCAAGTTCCCAGAGATGAGGAGAAATCTGGCCAGTGGGGAAAGAACTTTCCAGGCTGAGACAGCGGCCATGACAGAGAGCTTGGGACTGAAGGAGGCTTGGAAAATTCAAGAAATGACATGGTGTCACCACTGGGATTTGGATGGTGAGGTTCAAGCAGCAAGCCATGAAGCCAGAGTAGGCAGGGGCCATGACATACAACTTTACAAAAAATGAATTTATTTATTTTTATTTTTAGAGACAGGGACTTATTGTCACCCAGGCTTGAGTACAGTGGTGCAGTAACAGCTCACTTGCAGCCTCAATCTCCTGGGCTCAAGCGATCCTCCCACCTCTGCCTCCTAAGCAGCTGGGACTACAAGTGTACAACAACACATTCAGAAAATTTAAAAAATTTTTTGTAGAGATGGGGTCTTGCTATATTGCCCAGGCTGGTCTTGAACTCCTGGCCTCAAGTGATCCTCTCACTTTGGCCTCCCAAAGTGCTGGGATTATAGGTATGAGCTACTGCACCTGGCCCATTCAACTTTTAATTTGATTTACTTTATTTTTCTCTTCTCCTACCAGCTTTCTGATACTAACTTGGGTTCCTCAAATTCTGACTTAGAGATCATTATTCTCTTCTTGCACCTTGTTTTCTTCTGTGCTGGCAGATAAAAGCTGTCAGGTGTTCACAGCAAAGAACAGGCAGTGGCTAAGTCCTTACTTTTTCACTTCACAAACATTAACTGAGCACTAATAACAAGCCAGGCCCTGTCTCTGTGTGGGGGGAGACTGAGAGTAAACCCAATAAATACAAGCAGGCTTTGTTTTGTTTTGTTTTGTTTTAGAGATGGAGTCTCCCTGTGTTGCCCAGGCTGGCCTCCAACTCCTGGGCTCAAGGGATCCTCTTGCCTTGGCCTCCCAAAGTGCTGGGATTATGGGTGTGAGCCACCACACCGGCCGAGGCAGACTTCATTTCACGGTACTTTGCTTTACTGCAATTTGCAGATATTGTGTTTCTTACAAATTGAAGATTTGTGGCAACCCTGCATCAAGGAAGTCTATCAGGGCATTTTTTTCCCTAACAGTGTGTGCTCACTCGCGTCTCTGCGTCACACTCTGGTAATTCTTACAGTATTTCAAACTTTTACATAATTATTACATCTGTTATGGTGATCTGTGATCAGTGATCTTTGATGTGACTACTGGAATTGTTTGGGGGTGCCACGAACCACATCCATAGAAGATGGCAAACTTGATCGATAAATGTTGGGTGTGTTCTGACTGTTTTGCCAACTGGTTATTCCCCCATCTCTCCTGCTTTCCTTGGGCCTTCCTATTCCCTGAGACATAACAATATTGAAATTAGGTCAGTGTATAACCTTACAATGGCCTTTAAGTGCTCAAGTGAAAGGAAGAGTCTCATGCCTCTCACTTTAAATTAAAAGCTAGAAATGATTAAACACAGTGAGGAAGGCATGTCAAAAGCCGAGACAGGGCCAGGGATGGTGGCTCATGCCTGTAATCCCAGCACTTTGGGAGGCTGAGGTGAGAGGACGGCTTGAGCCTAGGAGTTTGAGACCAGCCTGGGCAAAATAGGGAGACTTCATCTCTACAGAAAATTAAAAAATTAGCTGGGTGTAGTGGTACACACCTGTGGTCTCAGTTATTTAGGAGGCTAAGGTGGGAGGATCACTTGGTCCTAGGAAGTTGAGGCTGCAGTGAGCGGTGATCGCACCACTGCACTCCAGCCTGGGCAACAGAGTGAGACCCTGTCTCAAAAAAAAAAAAAAAAAAAAAAAGGCCATAAGCTAGAGGTGAGCCAAGTTGTGAATGCAAAGGAAAAGTTACTGAAGGAAATTAAAAGGGCTACTCCAGTAAACACGTCAATGATAAGAAAGTGAGACAGGCTTGTTGCTGACATGGAGAAAGTTTTAATGGTCTAGGTAGAAGATCAAACCAGCCACAACATTCCCTTAAGCCAAAGCCTAATCCACAGCAAGCCCCTAACTCTCTTCAATTCTGTGAAGACTGAGAGAGGTGGGGAAGCTTCAGAAGAAAAATCTGAAGCTAGAAGGTCTTGGTTCATGAGGTTTAAGGAAAGAAGCTGTCCCCATAATCTAAAAGTGCAAGGTGAAGTGGCAAGTGCTGATGGAGAAGTTGCAGTAAGTTATCCAGAAGATCTAGCTGAGATTATTAATGAAGCTGGTGACACTAAACAACGGATTTTTAATGTAGACAAAATGCCCTATTGGAAAAAGATGCCATCTAGGACTTTCATAGCTAGAGAAGAGAAGTCAATGCCTGGCTTCAAAGCTTCAAAGGACAGGCTGACTCTCTTGTTAGCGGCTAGTGCTCCTGGTGACTTTAAGTTGAACCCAATGCTCATTTACCATTCCAAAAGTCCTAGGGTCTTAAGAATTATGCTAAATCTACTTTGCCTGTGCTCTATAAATGGAACAATGAAGACTGAATGACAGCCCGTCTGTTTATAGCATGGATGACTGATATTTTAAGTCCACTGTTGAGATCTACTCAGAAAATATACATATATAATACAATATATATATTTTGGACGAAGTTGCACTCTTGTTGCCCAGGCTGGAGTGCAATGGCACGACCTTGGCTCACTGCAACCTCCGCCTCCCAGGTTCAAGCGATTCTCCTGCCTCAGCCTCCGGGGTAGCTGGGATTACAGGCACCTGCTACCATGCCTCGATAATTTTTTTTTGTATTTTTAGTAGACTTGGGGATTCACCATGTTGGCCAGGCTGGTCTTGAACTCCTGACCTCAGGTGATCCACCTGCATCGGCCTGCCAAGGTGGTGGGATTCCAGGTGCAAGCCACTGTACCCAGCCAGAAAAAAGATTTCTTTCAAAAATATTACTGCTGACAAATATTACTGCACTGGTTATCCAGGACCTCTGATGGACGTGTACAAGAAGATGAATGTTGTTTTTATGTCTTCTAACACAACATTCTTTTTTTTTTTTTTTTTTTTTGAGGCAGAGTCTCACTCTGTCGCCGCAATGGTGTGATCTTGGCTCACTGCAACCTCCGTCTTCTAGGGGGTTCAAGCAATTCTCCTGCTTCAGCCTCCCAAGTAGCTGGGATTAAAGTCACACACCACCCAGCCCAGCTAATTTTTGTATTTTTAGTAGCGATGGGGTTTCACCATGTTGACCAGGCTGGTCTTGAACTCCTGACCTCAAGTGACCCACCTGCCTCAGCCTCTCAAAGTGCTGGGATTACAGGTGTGAGCCACCATGCCCAGCCACAACATTCATTCTGTAGCCCATGAATCAAGAAGTAATTTTGTTTTTCAAGTCTTTTTTTTTTTCTGAGACGGAGTCTCGCTCTGTAGCCCAGGCTGGAGTGCAGTGGCCGGATCTCAGCTCACTGCAAGCTCCGCCTCCCGGGTTCACGCCATTCTCCGGCCTCAGCCTCCCGAGTAGCTGGGACTACAGGCGCCCGCCACCTCGCCCGGCTAGTTTTTTGTATTTCTTAGTAGAGACGGGGTTTCACCGTGTTAGCCAGGATGGTCTCGATCTCCTGACCTCGTGATCCACCCATCTCGGCCTCCCAAAGTGCTGGGATTACAGGCTTGAGCCACCGCGCCTGGCCGTATTTCAAGTCTTATTATTTAAGGGATACATTTCATAAGGCTATAGCTGCCATAGACAAATTCCTTTGATGCACCTGGGCAAGGGAAATTGAAAACTTTCTGGAAAGGATTCACCATTCTAGATACCATTAGGAACATTTGTGGCTGGTTCCAGTGGCTCATGCCTGTAATCCTAGAACTTAGGGAGACCAAGGCAGGAGGATCACTTGAGGCCAGGAGTTCAAGACCAGTCTGGGCAACATGGTGAGACCTCAACTCAACTAAAAAAAAAAAAATCCACAATGAACAACAACAAAAAGAACATCTGTGATTCATGGGAACAGGTCACAATATCAACGTTAATAGGAATTTTGAGGAAGTCAACTCCAATCCTCATGGATGACTTTGAGGAGTTCAAGACTTAACTGGACGAAGTCACTGCAGATGTGATGGAATAGCAAGAGAACTAGAATTAGAAGTGGAGCCTGAAGATGTGACCGAATTGCTGCAGCCCTCATGATCACACTTCAATGCATGAGGAGTTACTTGTTACGGAAGAGCAAAGAAAGTAATTTCTTGAGATGGAGACTACTCCTGGTGAAAATTCTGTGAACACCGTTAAAATGACAACATGGGATTTAGAATATGACATAAACTTAGTTGGCAAAGCAGTGGCAGGGTTTGAGAGGACCGACCCCAATTTTGAAAAGAAGTTCTACTGTGGGTAAAATGCTGTCAATGAGCATCTCATACTAGAGAAATCTTTCGTAAAAGGAAGAGTCGATGGATGCAGAAAATTTCCTTGATGTCACAGCCACCCCAGTCTTCAGCAACCACCACCCCGATCAGTCAGCACCCATCGACATTGAGCCAGTGACCCTTCACCAGTAAGACGAGGACTCGCTGAAGGCTCAGATGATTGTCAACTTTTTTTTTTAAGTAATAAAACATTTTTATTTATTTATTTTTATTTTTAATTTTTTTTTTTTGAGACAGTCTCACTCTGTCACCCAGGCTGGAGTGCAGTGGTGCAATTTCGGCTCACTGCACCCTCCCTCCACCTCCCAGGTTCAAGCAATTCTCATGCCTCAGCCTCCCCGGTAGCTGAGCTTACAGGTGTGCGCTACCACACCCGGCTATTTTTTGTATTTTTAATAGAGACGGGGTTTCACCAAGTTGGCTGGGATGGTTTTGAACTCTTGACCTCAAGTGATCCACCCACCTTGGCCTCACAAACTGTTGGGATTACAGGCGTGAGCCACTGTGCCCAGCCTTTTTATTTTGTAATTTTTGTTGAGAGATACGGTCTCACTCTGTCTCCCAGGCAAGAAGAGTGCAGTGGTGTGATCATAGCTCGCTGCAGCCTCAATCTCTCGGGCTCAAGCGAGCCTCCCACCTCAGCCTCTCATGTAGCTGGACTCACAGGCATGTGCCACCATAAGCAGCTATTTTTAAAAATAACTTTTTGTGTAGAAACGGGGTCTCACTTTGTTGCTTGGTTTCAAACCCCTGGGCTCAAGCAGTCCTCCTGCCTTGGCCTCCCAAAGTGTTGGGATTGCAAGCGTGAGCTGCTGTGCCCAGCGCTGATGCATTTTAAAATTAAGGTATGTACTTTTTTTTTTTTAGACATAACACTGTCATGCACTTAATAGACTATAGTGTAAGCATAACTTTTATGCGCACTGGGAAACCAAGAAAAGGCACATGACTCACTTTATTACAATATTCGCCTTATTATGGAGACCTGGAACCAAACCAGCAGTGTCTCTGAGGTGTACCTGTACGACAGATGTTAGGGTGATGAGTACTTAGGAGAAAGTCGCCAAAGAGCAAGGGGAAAGGATGTGTCAGTGACATGGGGCTGGGGGTGTGAGGGGAGTGGTGACATTTCTTTTTTTTTTTTTTTTTTTGAGACGGATTCTCGCTCTGTCACCCAGGCTGGAGTGCAGTGGCCGGATCTCAGCTCACTGCAAGCTCCGCCTCCTGGGTTTACGCCATTTTCCTGCCTCAGCCTCCCGAGTAGCTGGGACTACAGGCGCCCACCACCGCGCCCCGCTAGCTTTCTGTAATTTTTAGTAGAGACGGGGTTTCACCGTGTTAGCCAGGATGGTCTCGATCTCCTGACCTCGTGATCCGCCCGTCTCGGCCTCCCAAAGTGCAGGGATTACAGGCTTGAGCCACCGCGCCCGGCCGGAGTGGTGACATTTCTATCAGTAAAGGCACCTGCTCTTTACCACCTGGAAGGGAACCACTTCAGTGTTAAAAGTGTTCAGGGCCGGGCGTGGTGGCTCACGCCTGTAATCCCAGCTACTTGGAGGCTGAGGCAGGAGAAAAGCTTGAACCTGGGAGGCAGAGGTTGCGGTGAGCTGAGATCACGCCATTGCACTCCAGCCTGGACAGTAAGAGTGAAACTTAGTCTCAGAAAAAAAAAAAAAAGAAAGCCAGGGGCAGTGGCTCACGCCAGCACTTTGGGAGGCTGAGACAAGCGGATTGCAAGGCCAGGTGTTCGAGACCAGCCTGGCAAATACGGTGAAACCCTATCTCTACTAAAAATACAAAAATTAGCTGGGTGTGGTGGTGGGCCCCTGCAGTCCCAGGCTACTTGGGAGGCTAAGGCAGGAGAATCACTTGAACCTGGGGGGCAGAGGATGCAATGAGCTGAGATCGAGCCATTGTACTCCTGCCTGGCAACAGAGCGAAACTCCGTCCAAAAAAAAGTGTTCAGACTAGCACTGCCCAGGAGAAATCTATTAAGAGCTATTTACGAAATTTTATGGCCAGGCGTGGTGGCTCATGCCTGTAATCCCAGCACTTTGTGAGGCCAAGGCGGGCAGATAACCTGAGGTCAGGAGTTCGAGACCAGCCTGGCCAACATGGTGAAACCCCATCTCAACTAAAAATGCAAAAAATTAGCTGGGCCTGGTGGTGGGCGCCTGTAATCCCAGCTACTCGGAGGCTGAGGCAGGATAACTACTTGAACCTGGGAGGTGAAGGTTGCAGTGAGCCGAGATCATGCCACTGCCCTCCAGCCTAGGTGACAGAACATGACTTTGTCTCAAAAAAAAAAAAAAAAAAAAATTTAAATTTTCTATTAGCCACATTAAAAAAGTAAAAAGAAACAGGTAAAGTTAGTTTATTAGTTTATTTATTTATTTATTTATTTATTGAGACAGGGTCTCCTTTTTGCCCAGGATGGAGTGCAGTGACTCGATCTCAGCTCATTGCAACCTCCGCCTCCCGGGCTCAGGTGATCCTCCTGCCTCAGCCTTCTAAGTAGCTGGGACTACAGGCATGAGCCACCACGCCCAGCTAATTTTTGCATTTTTTTGAGAGATGGGGTTTCACCATATTGGCCAGGCTGGTCTCGAACTCCTGAGCTCAAGCAATCCACCTACCTTGACCTCCCAAAATGCTGGTATTTGAGGCATGAGCCACTGCGCCCAGACTGAATCATTCTAATAAAATTGTAGACCTGCTGGGCACAAAAGCTCCTGCCTATAATCTCAGCTACTCGGGAGGCTGAGGCAGGAGGATCACTTGAGGCCAGGAGTTCCAGACCAGCCTGAGCAACATGGCAAGACCTTGTCGCTAATAATAAAAATAATAATAATTTTAAAAATTGGCATGGCATTGTGGTGTGTGCCTGTAACCCCAGCTACTCGGGAGGCTGTTGGTGGGAGGATCATTTGAGTTTGGGAGTTTGAGGCTGCAGTGAGCTTTGATCGTGCCACTGCATTCCAGGCTGGGAGACAGAGCGAAATCCTGTATCTTAAGAAAGAAAAGACATTTTGCACATTATTTCCCGTGGAATCTGGTCAATATTCTACACTTTCATGTGTTTCAATTGAAGGGCTCGAAGGCCACATGTGGCCAGGGGTGACTGTATCAGACAGCACAAGTGCAGAGAAATAGATATTTGAATAAAGACTGGGAGAAAGCAAGGGAGGCAGGAGAGTAAGCCATACGAATATGGGAATATGTCGGGGAAAACTCTAGGCAAAGGGAACAGCTGGTACAAAGGTCCAGCTGGTGCACAGGTCCTCCTCCACTCTCCCCCTCACTCACTCTGTCTCAGCCACACCAATTCATCCCTATTCTTCAAATGCACCCAGCTGGACCATGCATTAAATAGCTAGACCATGCCTGGTGTATTTGAGAAACAGGGATGAGTTGGTGTGGCTGGAGCAGAGCGAGCGAGGGGGAGAGTGCGAGGGGAGGAAGGCAGGGAGGTGATGGATGGTGCAGGGCTTTGTGTGTTGTGGAGAGGACTTTGGCTTTTGCTCTGAGTAAGGTGTGAGCCATGGAGGGTTCTGAGGGGAGGAGGGATGTCATCTGACTTGTGTTAAAATACGATCCCTCTTGGGTGCAAGGCCGGAAGCTGGGAGATTGAGGAGGAGGCAACTGCATTGATGCGGGTGAACACTGATGAGCCTGGACCAGGGAGGTTGCACTGGATGCAGCGATAACACTGAGACAAACGCCACCCTGCTTTAGGGAGAGACCACGCCAATGAGTGAATGAGAGATTCAACTACAAGTCCTCTGACCCCAGGGATAGAGGAGGCAGGGATGAAGAGGAAACGATTACAGCCCGGCGACAGCATTATCGCAGAGCTCATGTCCGGGGAGGCAGCATAGCACAGTCAGAACATCTCAAGACGGGTTAAATCCTGGCCCTGCATTTTCTCATTGTGTGACCTTTCCCACCGCCTTAACTTGTTCAAGCCTCGGAAATGCAGATAATCTCACCTCCCTGTGCAATCCCAGCTGGCTCCCAAGACGCATTACCTCACAGCCTCCTCTCGGGAAGGATAAGAAGGAATTAGGAGGGGAACAGGAAGATAAGGGAGGCTTCTCTGCCTAAGAACGCCCTATGGAGGCAGAAGGCTTCACTCAGTGTACGTGGTAGGGGAGAGGCTGGGTGAGCTGGACAGTGGAGGCTGTCAACTAGATGCTGGGGCTTGTCCTGTGGACAGTGAGAGTCATGTAAGGTTTTGGAGCAGGAAGGGATGTGATTAGGGTTGGCGTTCGGAAGACAAGCCTGACAGCTGAAAGGACAGATTGGTGGTGATGGAGCAGAAGTTAGGAGGGAGCCGCAAGAGCAGGCTGGTGTAATGAGGGCTGGAACTAGGACAAAGGCAGTGGGAGTACAAAAGAGGCCCCGGTTTATATATAGCTGCCATTGATTGCTGTGCTCCAGGGAGCCTGCCTGGGCTCATCAAATCCTCCCTGCATCCCAGTGGTTGGCAGTTTGAGGCCCATTTTACAGAGGAGGAAACTAAAGCCCAGATAAGTTAATCCCACGTGGAGGTTCCTACCGCTGAGTAAGAACTTGAACCCCAGATCGGCCACAAGACTCCAGAATCCCAGTTCTCCACTGTGTTGTCCTCTAACTCCTGTGACTAGTTGGGCAGGGTGAGGGAAAAGGGTGGTGAAGAAAGGGAAGAATGGCTCTGGTTCTGAAAGGACCACGGAGTGATGTTCATTCATTTATTCAACAAGGATTTAGCGAGCACCTACTATGTGCCAGATACTCAGAGTTCCTAAAGATGCTGCCAAGAACAAAACAATAATGGAAAAATATATAGTATGTCAGGCGGTGTGAACATGGCAGCCCCTAGGGCTTCCAATGGAAAGACTGAGTGTGGAGCAGGAGGGAGAAGTGTCAAGGGCGATTCCAGGGTTTTGGCCTGAGCTACCTGAAGCATGGAGTTGCTGTCAATGGAGAAGGGGAAGATGGAGGAAGAAGGTTTCGAGGAAGATCAAGAACTGGGTCGTAGACATGTTGAGTTTGAGATGCCAGTTTTCTGTCACTCCTCAGTTAAAATCTTCCAATGGCTTCCATCAGGCGTGGAGTAAAATTTAAACTCTACCATGACCACATGACTTTGCGTGATGTGACTCCTGCTGACCACCTTGTCCCACAACACCCTGGCCACTCCGACTTCCTTTCTGTCCTGCTAGCAGGAAAAGCTCATTTTCTGCTTTATTGAGAATTACTATATTGGCTGTCTCCTCTGCCATCCCCATTCCTTCAACTCTCATCTTTTACCCAGCTGGCCTCTTCGAATTCTTCAGGTTGAAACTCAGATTCTGTCTTCTCAGAGAGAACATCCCTCAACTTCCTAGCTAAAGAGATCCTGCCCCTTCACTACCTGGAATTATACTGTTTGTTTGTTTGTTTATTTATTTTTAAGACAGGATCTCCCTCTGTCACCCAGGCTGGCGTGCAGTGGCACAGTCACAGCTCACTGCGGCCTTGACCTCTTGGGCTCAAGCAATCCTTCCACCGTGTCCTCCCAAGTAGCTGGAACTATAGGCATGCACCACCCTACCCACCTAATTTTTTATATATATATATTTTTTGTAGAGACAGGGTCCCACTACGTTGCCCAAGCTGGTCTCAAACTCCTGGATTCAACTGATCCTCTCATCTTGGCCTCCTAGTGTTTGGATTACAGGTGTAAGCCACCAAGCCTGGCCATACTATTTATTAAGTCGTATTTATTATTCATGCCCTCTTCTAGAATGTCAGCTCCAAGAGGACAGGGGCTTTTTTTGGTAGCATCTTTCATGGCCTAGTGGGTACTCAATAAATATTGGGGTGGGTGAATAATTGAGGTGTGGCAGAGGACAGGGTTACGGTAGACAGATAACCCAGGGGAGATGAGTAAAGTGGAAAAAGCTAAGTGTGCCCAGTGGAGCATTGCAGGAGAGCAACATTTTAAGAGACAAGTAGAGGAAAGAGATTTATGAGAAAGAGGGAGAACACACAGACATGGGAGGAGACTCGGTAGAGAATGGCATACCTGACAGTCAAGTTCAAAAGCATTTTGAGGCTGGGCACGGTGGCTCATGCCTGTAATCCCAGCACTTTGAGAGACTGAGGCAGGTGGATCACCTGAGGTTAGGAGTCCGAGATCAGCCTGGCCAACACGGCGAAACTTCGTCTCTACCAAAAATACAAAAAATTAGCCAGCCGTGGTGGCAGGCGCCTGTAATCCCAGCTACTTGGGAGGCTGAGGCAGGAGAATCGCTTGAACCTGGGAGGCAGAGGTTGCAGTGAGCCGAGATCTCACTATTGCACTCCAGCCTGGGCGACGAGAGCGAAACTCCATCTCAAAAAAACCCAAAAAACAATAGCAACAACAAAAACACACAAAAATAGAAAAGCATTTTGAGAAAGGAACAGTCATTGGTCTCCGGGACCGCACAGAGATGAGTAAGAGTAAAGGATGAAGAAATGCATTTCATGTGGCATCAGGGTCGTATCAGTCTTGCTGGGGCTGATGGTTGAGGGAGAACAAGAGGAGAAGAATTGGAAATGTGAGCCCAGGCAGGACAGGAGATTTTCAGGGTGGCAGAGAACTGAATATGGGTCAAGGGAGAGAAGTTGATGATGTATCTCTTGGCCTTTAGAGAGCTGCACTGCCCAATAAAGTAACCACTAGCCACACATAGCTATTTAAATATAGATTTAAATTCATTTAAATTAAATGAAAAATTCACTTGTACCAGTCACGTTTTAAGTGCTCCCAAGCCACATGTGGACGGTGCATACATAGAACACTTTCATCACTGCAGAAAGTTCCGTTGGACTGTGATGTTCTAGCATGTCCATCTCCGTAGGGCAGGATTTTTCTTTTCTCTTTTCTCTTCTTCTCTTTTTTTTCCTTTTCTTTTTTCTTTTGTTTTTCTTTTCTTTTCCTTTTCCTTTTTCTTCTTTTTTTTGAGACAGGGTCTCACTCTGTTGCCCAGGCTGGAGTGCAGTGGCACGATCTCGGCTCACTGCAACCTCCGCCTCCCAGGTTCAAGCAATTTTCCTGCCTCAGCCTCCCAAGTAGCTGGGATTACAGGCACTTGCCACCATGCCTGGCTAATTTTTACATTTTTAGTAGAGGCGGGATTTCACCATGTTGGTCAGGCTAATCTCAAACTCCTGACCTTGTGATTCACCCGCTTTGGCCTCCCAAAGTGCTAGGATTACAGGTGTGAGCCACCACGCCCAGCCTTCTTTTCTGTTTTAAAGACAGGGTCTTACTCTGTTGCCCAGGCTGGACTCAAACTCCCAGTCTCATGAGATCCTACTGCCTCAGCCTCCTGAGTAGCTGGAACTATAGGCATAAGTCACTGTGCCTGGCTTTGCGAAATTTATTTTTATTTTTTATTTTATTTTTTAGAAATTTTCATCTGTTTTGTTCATAGCATCTCCAGCACCTAACGCTGTGCCTGGCATACAGTAGGCACTCAATAAATGTTTACTGAATGGCTAATGAAGCAAAAATGTAGGAAAGTGTGGTTGATAACTAACAGAGTATATTCTAGAAGAGGTGGAAGGCTCAGTATTTAAAGAAGAGAGTCCAGGCGTGGTGGCTTATGCCTGTAATCCCAGCACTTTGGGAGGCTAAGGCAGGAGGATTGCTTGAGCTCAGGAGTTCAAGACCAGCCTGGGCAACATAAGGAGACCCCATCTCTACAAAAAATATAAAAATTAGCCAGCCATGGTGATGCACTCCTCCAGCTACTCGTGAGGCTGAGGCAGGAGGATCACCTGAGCCTGGCAGGTTGAGGCAGCAGTGAGCTGTGATTGTGCCACTGCACTTCTGCCTGGGCATCAGAGTGAGACCTTGTCTCTTTAAAAAAAAAAAAAAAAAAAAAAGAATAGTGGAAGACACAGATGTCCATCCAAGAGCTACCACCCACCCCCTTCCTTGCTGGCAGAGCCCACCTCTCATCAAAGGCAGAAAATGCCTAATATTCTCTTTTTCCCAAGATTCCTTGCAATGAGAGCACTTGTCACATGACTCAGTTGTAGGTCTAACAGGATCCGGGTGAAAAATCTGCTGGGTGCTTCTGGGAAAGGATTTATTCCCCTTGAGATGAGTTGCGTGGTAAGAGACAGCCCTTCCTCTCCCTCTTCTTTGGCCGGATGGTTTGTGTCTGTCTACGTGGATGGCTGGGTAAGTATCTTAGAACTGAGGCAGTCATTGGCCAGGCGTGGTGGCTCATGCCTGTAATCCCAGCACTTTGGGAGGCCGAGGCAGGTGGATCACCTGAGGTCAGGAGTTCAAGACCAGCCTGGCCAATATGGTGAAACCCCATCTCTACTAAAAACAAAATACAAAAATTAGCCAGGTGCGGTGGCAGGCACCTGTAATCCCAGCTACTCAGGAGGCTGAGACAGGAGAATCACTTGAACCCAGGAGGCAGAGGTTGCAGTGAGCCGAGATTCCGCCACTGCACTCCAGCCTGGGCGACAGAGTGAGACTCTATCTGAAGGAAAAAAAAAAAAAAAAGAACCAAGGCAGTCATCTTGGGGCTGTGAGTGGTAAATGTTAAAGAAAGTCCTTACAGTGACGATGTTAGAGTGGAAAGATGAAAAGGACTGTTTGGAGACATTGTTGAGCCATGGAACCAACCCTGCAACCAACCTCCTGGCCTCCAGACTTCTTTTGCTTTTGAGACAAATCTCACTCTGTCGACCAGACAGGAGTGCAGTGGCGCAATCTTGGCTCACTGCAACTTCCACCTCCCGGGTTCAAGTGATTCTCCTGCCTCAGCCTCCCAAGTAGCTGGGACTACAGGCATGTGCCACCATGCCTGGCTAATTTTTTGTATTTTTAGTAGAGATGGGGTTTCATCATGTTGGCCAGCCTGGTCTCGAACTCCTGACCTCAGGTGATCCACCTGTCTTGGCCCCCCAAAGTGCTGGGATTACAGGTGTGGGCCATCGTGCCTGGCCTCTAATTTTATTTGCTTAATTGTAGCTAGGTTATATCAGAACTTGCTGATATAAGGAGCCAATATTCATTAAATTTATTCTCTGCCAGGTTGTGGGCTTGTTACTTTACAGTCTGCGAACTCATTTTATGCTGCTTACCAGGGACTTGTTCTATTCTCCCTTTCATTGATAGGGAAATTGAGACCCATAGGGTTAAACGACTTGTCCAGCCAACATGTGGTGCCTGGGTGCTGTGTCTTGCTTCACTCATTCCACCATGCTGCTCCTGGTTAACTCTGCCACACCACTCACCTTCCCCACTGGGGCCTCAGCCAAGCTCATGCCTTCACTAGCCTGAGCATGGGAAGGAGCTCAATTTTTCTCTGCTGGTTGGAAGTCAGGATGTCAATAAATATTTATAGAGGAGCAACTACCATGTGCCACTCAGAAGAGAGGGGAACATGTGCAAAGGCCCTGGGGCTGGAGAGACCTCATGGAGAGGAGTGAGGTTACCAATTGAGAAGTGGAGGCAGAGGACAGGAGTTTGAGCCCAAGAGTTTGAGGCCGCAGTGAGCTACGTCACTACAGCCAGTACAACAGAATGACATCCTGTCTCTAAAAATTAAAACAAAATTAAAAAGATGACATAGAGGAATGTTTGCAAATCAGCAAGAATAACACAGCAACCCCAATAGGAAAACAGGCCCAAAATGTAAATAGGCAGATTAGTGAGAAGGAGACGAGACAGGAGAGTGAGAAGGAGACGTTAGCATGGTTAGAAAGCAGGGGAGGAGATGGGGATGTAGTGACTCCCTAACCTCAGGTTAGATAAAGTACCTGCCTCTTACAGACTCAGGCCAAATATTTCTGAGATGGGTACCAAGGAGCATAACTGCTTCCCATACAGTCTATATTTTTGCCAGTCCTAAATTGAGGACTGAGCGATCCCCTTCAAGTTCATTCTTAAATCACCCAGCTTTCTTCTTCTTCTTCTTCTTTTTTTTTTTTTTTTTTTTTTTTTTTTGAGGCAAAGTCTTGCTCTGTTGCCAAGGCTGGAGTACAATGGCGTGATCTCGGCTCAATGTAACCTCTGCCTCCTGGGTTCAAGTGATTCTCCTGCCTCAGCCTCCTGAGTAGCTGGGATTACAGGCACATGCCACCATGCTTGGCTAATTTCTGTATTTTCAGTAGAGACCAGGTTTCACATGCTGGTCTCGAACTCCTGACCTTAAGTGATCCACCTGCCTCGCCCTCCCAAAGTGTTGGGGTTACAGGAGTGAGCCACCCCCCCCGGCGAGAAAACTATTTCTGAAATTCATTTTCTGAATCTTCAAATGCAGAGTCAAGTTCTTTGCTCTCCTCAGATTACGGGATATCTTCACCGTTAGTCTGTGCAATGCCTCTCTCTCGTTTATACCTTCATCCATTCATGCATTAATTCCCCTTTATCTCTACACCCTACTTTCCTTCTTCTCCCTCCGAGACAACTGAGAGAATGTTTAATTTGGCCTTATAGGAGTGCATTCTCGCAAAAACACGTGCGATATTTTGAGTGTGTCTATTTTTAACTGACATAAACAGGATGAAGTTAGACACATTCTGTTGTTTCCTGTTTTCACCAAGAACCATATTTTTATTTTTTGTTTTTTAAATTTTTTGAGACAGAGTTTTGCTCTTGTCACCCAGGCTGGAGTGCAGTAGCATGACGTCGGCTCACTGCAACCTCTGCCTCCCGGGTTCAAGCGATTCTCTTGCCTCAGCCTCCGTGTAGTTGGGATTACAGGCACCCGCCACCATATCCAGCTAATTTTTGTATCTTTGGTAGAGACAGGGTTTTGCCATGTTGGCCAGGCTGGTCTCGAACTCCTGACCTCAGGTGATTCACCTGCCTAGGCCTCCCAAAGTGCTGGGATTACAGGCATGAGCCACCGTGCCCGGCAACAACCATATTTTTAAAAGCCGCATCCCATAGTATCTGTTGGATATGCGGCCCGGAGCTCTCATTCATTCTGGTGCTCCATGGCTGCCTCTGTCACATGCCGCTTCCTGGTCCCCAGGAGAGACAGCAGGTGGCCTTCAGCTCCCCTTATATAGATGGTGCTGGAGTAAGCATTCTAGTACCTGCCCCTAGCAAACCTGGTAAGAATGTGCCTGAGATGGGTGCCTGGGGACATAACCGCTGACAGTGCTGGACTTCATTGGACTGAGTACTACTGATATGTCTCCAGAGTGGCCTCCCTGGGCCACACCCCTTTGAGTGGTGCAAGACTTTCCTCCGTTCCCGCATCCCTGGAAACCCTTGGCTTATTCACCTATTTTTTCCCCCAGTATTAAAGGCGTACAGAGATACTGCTTTCATTTCCATCTTTCTGATTACAAATGACTTCGAGTACCATGTCATAGGCTGATTAGCTTTTCAGACTTCACTTCCCTGATCTGCCTGTTCACATTTTCGGCCTGTTTTCCTATTGGGGTTGCTGTGTTATTCTGGTTGACTTGCAGACATTTCCTCAGGTAGTCTTTGCATTTTAATTTTTATTTATTTATTTATTTATTTATTTATTTATTTTTTTTTTGAGACGGAGTCTCGCTGTGTCTCCCAGGCTGGAGTGCAGTGGCGTGATCTCGGCTCACTGCAAGCTCCGCCTCCCGGGTTCACGCCATTCTCCCGCCTCAGCCTCCCAAGTAGCTGAGACTACAGGCGCCTGCCACCACGCCCGGCTAGTTTTTTGTATTTTTAGTAGAGACGGGGTTTCACCATGTTAGCCAGGATAGGCTCGATCTCCTGACCTCGTGATCCGCCCACCTCGGCCTCCCAAAGTGCTGGGATTACAGGCTTGAGCCACCGCGCCCGGCCCCTTTATTTATTTATTTTGAGACAGAGTCTCACTCTGTCGCCCATACTGGACTGCAGTGGCACAATCTCGGCTCACTGCAACCTCCTGGGTTCAAGCAATTCTTGAAGCCTCCCGGGTTCAAGCAATTCTCCTGCCTCAGCCTCCCGAGTAGCTGGGACTACAGGCATGCGCCACCACGCCTGGCTAATTTTTTTGTATTTTTAGTAGAGACGGGGTTTCACCATGTTAGTGAGGATGGCTGACCTTGTGATCTGCCCACCTTGGCCTCTCAAAGTGCTGAGATTACAGGCGGGAGCTACTACGACCCATCTAAATTTTTATTTTTTATGTTTAGAGACAGGTCTCACTCTGTCACCCAAACTGGAGTGCAGCGGTGCCATCATAGCTCACTGCAGCCTCAAATTCCTGGGCTCAAGCAATCCTCCTGTTTCAGCCTCCTGAGTAGCTGGGACTACAGGCATGCAACACTTTGCCTGGCTAATTCTTAAAATGTTGGTAGAGATGGGGTCTCTCTGTTTCCCAGGCTGGTCTCAAATCCCTGGCCTCCAGTGATCCTCCCACCTTGGCCTTCCAAAGCACTGGGATTACAGGTGTGAGCCACTGCACCCAGACCCTCACGTGGCCTTGATCAACACTGTCCGACAGAACTTTCTGGATGATAAATCTGTCCTCAATCTGTGCTGCCAAGTATAGTAGCCACTAGTCACCTGTGGGCTTTGAGCACTTAAAATGTGGCTAGTGTGAATGAGGAACTGAGTTTTAAATTTCATTTAATTCTGAATCATTTAAATTTAAAATGACCACACAGTGCTAGGGAGGACCTCTGTAACAAACAGCGGTTAGAAATTAACCCCCGATCAGTTGTTTTCCTACGATTCTATCCACTATTTACCATGTGCTAGTTCCTATTCTAAATGATTTATAAATATTAACTCATTCAAAACTCACAACAATTCCATAGGTAGATACTATTTTCTCCATTTTATTGATGAGGAAACTGAGGCCCAGAGAGGTTGATAACTCAGCCAAGGATTCACAGGAAATGGGACAACCAGCACCTGGACGTAAGGTTTGGTTCCCAAACCACCCCCAATTGCGTATTTATTTATTTATTTATTTATTGAGACGGAGTCTCACTCTGTCCCCAGACTGGAGTGCAGTGGCGCGATCTCAGCTCACTGCAGACTCCGCCTCCCGGATTCAAGCGATTCCCCTGCCTCAGCCTCCCAAGTAGCTGGGACTACAGGTACGCACCATCATGCCCGGCTAATTTTTTGTATTTTAGTAGAGATGGGGTTTCACCACGTTGACCAAGATGGTCTCGATCTCCAGACCTCGTGATCTGCCTGCCTTGGCCTCCCAAAGTGCTGGGATTACAGGCATGAACCATCGCACCTGACCCCGACTGCATCTTTATTTGAACAAATATCTTAGTTTTCGTGTAATTGAGTCCTTTTTGCCTTAAGAGTTTGTGCTTTAAAAGTTCAGTGGAGGAAGTCCTTCTCCCTTCCTGGGTTCACAGCTATTCTCCAGCATTTTTTTTTCCTTTAATGTAAAGTTCTCCCCACTCACAGAAGGTTCTCTCAAGCTCCTTAACCTTCTGCACGGAGAGCAATTCTTCATTTTATTTGTCTTTTAAAGTAAAGGATTGAACAAAAGGACAAGTTTCTATTTTGGGTGGTTTCTGAAGCCTCTTAAAGTGCAGTATTTTCTTAAATAAAGAGGAGTAGGAACAGAGGCAAAACCCCCAGAAGGTGGTGAGGTAAGTGATTCTAGAAGAGACAGGAGTTCGAGAGGGATGTGTGCTCTGGAGAAGTCAAGAAGGGGAAGCTGCCGGGTGCAGTGGCTCACATCTGTAGTCCTCGCACTTTGGGCGGCTGAGGCAGGAGAAACGCTTGAGTTCAGGAGTTCAAGACCAGCCTAGGCAATAAAGTGAGACCTTGTCTTTACAAAAAATAAAGAAATTAGCCATGGCCAGGCTTGGTGGCTCACACCTGTAATCTGAGCACTTTGGGAGGCTGAGGCAGGAGGACTGCTTGAGCCCAGGAGTTCAAGACCAGCCTGGGTAACATGGTGAAACCTGGTCTCTATAAGAAGTACAAAAATTAGCCAGATATGGTGGCTTGCGCCTGTAGCTCCAGCTACTCAGGAGGCTGAGGTGGGAGAATCACATGAGCCCGGGAGGTCAAGGCTGCAGTGAGCTGTGATCATGCCACTGTACTTGGTTGACAGGGTGAGACCATGTCTCCAAAAAAAAAAAAAGAAAAAAAAAAACATCAGCTGGGCACAGTGGTGCATGTCTGTGGTCCCAGCTACTCAGGAGGCTGAGGCAGGAAGATCCCTTGAGCTCAGGAGTTTGAGGCTACAGTGAGCTGTGTTTGTGCCACTGCACTCCAGCCTGGTCAACAAGAGTGAAACTCCACTCAAAAAAAGAAAAAAAAAAGAAAGAAAGAGAAAGAATGGGAAGTAGTGAAGGCCAGTGGTTCAGAGTCATGAGTGTTTTGAAGGGTACTGCTGCATGACCTTGCCAATCACCAGGGATAGAGGAGGTGGTGAAAGAGAAACCTCTCCTTGAGAGGCTGGAAGGAGAAGATAATGTGATTTGGGCGGGTGGAGGCAGGATGTCTTCCAAATAGAGGCGAGAACATAGTGTCGGTGGAGATGGGAGAGCCAATGGATGAATCCAACTGATGGAGTGAAAGCTCTTGAGGAAATGAACAAGTGCATTTGCATTTGAATTCCCAGACATTTGGTGGGAATCTGCTATAGGAGAGGCACTCCAGGAGCAAAATAAAAACAAACTCTCATTCACAGGTGGTGGGAGTTTAAACTGGTCCAACCACTTGGGAACATTGTTAGGCAGTTTCTTTTTCCTTCCTTCCTTCCTTGCTTCCTTCCTTCCTTCTTTCCTCCTCCCCTCCCCCCCTCCTCCCCTCCTTCCTCCTTCTCCCTCCCTCCCTCCCTCCCTCCCTTCCTTCCTCCTCCCACCCTCCCCCACTCCTCCCCCTTCCTCCTCCCTCCCTCCCTCCTCCCCCCTCCCCCTCCCTCCCCCTTCCTTCCTTCCTTCCTTCCTCCCACCCTCCCCCCCTCCCCCCTTCCTCCTCCCTCCCTCCCTCCCTCCCTTCCTTCCTTCCTTCCTTCTTGTGGAGTCTCATGTATTCTGCTGCCCAGGTTGGAGTACAGTGGTGCAATCTCTGCTCACTGCAACCTCTACCTCCCAGGTTCAAGGGATTCTCCTGCCTCTGCTTGTTGAGTAGCTGATATTACAGGCATGCGCCACCACGCTCGGCTAATTTTTGTACTTTTTTGTGGAGACGGGGTTTTGCCATATTGGCCAGGGGTTTCACCACATTGGCCAGGCTGGTCTAGAACTCCTGAGCTCAAGTGATTTGCCCGCCTCAGCCTCCCAAAGTGCTGGGATTACAGGAGTGAGCCGCTGTGCCTGGCCAATTGTTAGGCAGTTCCTACCAAAGCTAAACCAATTCCTCCCTCCGACTCAGATGTTCCAGTCCTAGGAATATCTCCCATAGAAATGTGAAGAGTGGAACCCACAGACATATCTGAGTGTGTTCAAAGTAGCTTTCTCTGGAATAGCCCCAAAGTAGAAAGCACCCAAATGCCCACCATTAGTAGAAAGAATGAACACGCGGTTCAGCACACACAGCGATGAGAACGAATGAACAGCAACAGCACGGATGAATCTTACACATACAACGTCAAGGGAAAGAAGCCAATGCATGCATGCTGTATGACCCCATGTGCTTAAAGTTCAAAACCAAGCAAAACTAATCTACACTGTTTGAAGTCAGGATGAGGTTACTGGTGACTGCAGAGGCACAAGGGGGTTTCTAAAGGTTGGTGCTCTTCTGTTTTTTTTCTGTCCGTCCTTCCTTCCTTCCCTCCTTCCTTCTCCCTCCCTCTCTCTCTTTCTTGAAGCTGCAGCTGTTTCCTTCCTTCCTTCCTTCCTTCCTCCCTCCCTTTCCTTCCTTCCTTCCTCCCTCCCTCCCTTTCCTTCCTTCCTTCCTTGAAGTTGTAGTTGTTCCCTCCCTCCCTCTTCCCTCTCTATTCTCCTCCTCTTTCTTCTTCTTCCTCCTCCTCTCTCCCTCTTTTCCTTCCTCTTTCTTGCTTTCTTTTTTCCTTGTTTATCTCTCTCTCTCTTTCTGTCTTCCTCTTTTCTTTCTTTCCTTCTCTTTATCTTTCTCTCTCTCTCTTTCTGTCTTCCTCTTTTCTTTCCTTCCTTTTCTCTCTTTTCCTCTCTCTCTCTCTCGCTCATGCTGGAGTGCGGTGGCATGATCTCTGCTCACTGCAACCTCTGCTTCACGGGTTCAACTGATTCTCCTGCCTCAGCCTCACTCAGCTATGTTCTGTTTCTAGAACCTGGCGCTGGTTACATGACCGGGCTCAGTTTTTGAAAATCACTCAAGCTCTACTTGTATGATATGTGTGCTTTTCTGTATGTATGCTATATTCAATAAAAGGTTTAAAATATATTTAGGAAGTAGCTAACACTTATTGAGTGCTTGCTGTGGGCCAAGTCTTATGCATTATTTTATTCAATCCCCACAATGACCCTACAGGTGTGGTGGGTCCTATCATTCCCTCTACTTTCCAGGTCAGAGAGGTGGAGTCACTGCTTTGAGTTCACACAGCTAGCACATGGCTGAGCTGGGTCTTAAGCCCATGTCCTGCTTACTTGTAACTTCCCTGCAATGCTTTCAGGTTTGGAAAAGTAAAAGGACAAGGATTTCTCAAAGTCAGAGCGTAAAAACAAAACAAAACAAAACATGGGATGATGATCCCGCCATAAGGTTGCCTACTAACTTCATCAGAAAAAGCTGGCAAGATCCCAAGGACCAGGTGAAGGTTTGAAGCAGGGTTGGGGTGAATTTAATGACGTGTTGATTAGCGATGAAGAAAATGTTGTCGGGGGATCCTGAAGACTCAGCTTAAGGGGATACTTGCAGGAAAGAAAGGAACTCTTCCCGCTTCTTCTCTTGAACGATTTTGGCTTTAGTGACCATTTCCCCAAATGGCAACAACAAATATTTCATAGTTCTACTCTTCCAAAGCCCTATTCACAGCGTCGTCACTGTGGGAGGTAGGCGCCTACACCCACTTCACTGATGAGCAAACTGTTGGGGCTCAGAAAACAATACCCCAAAATGAAGTTCTCCGAAGCAGCCACTGAAGCTTTCTGACTCTACTCTTCCCGGTGAGGGAAGCCTCCATCCCAGCAAAGCAGCTCACTCAACTTTCTTGCTTCTCAACTGCTCCTTTACCTAGAGAGTCTCCTCTCTACTGATCCACATCTCTCTGTCTCCCTTCAAAACTGCCTCTTGGGCTGTTTTCTCTCTCCTCCAGTCCGTAACCTGCATGGGCTCAGGTTACACCACAGTTGCGCTGGCCCCTAGAACTTTCTGGGATGATGGAAATGTTCTATTCTGATCTGTCCAATATGGTAGCCAAGAGCCACGTGTGGCTAATGAGCATTTGAAATGGAGCTGAGCGCCTAAAATTTTCATTTGGTTAAATTTTAATGAATGTACATTTATATTTAAATAGCCTCGTGTGGCTAGTGGCTATCCTGCTGTACCATGCAGCTCTGCAGTTGAATTACAGAGTGGATTACATAATCGAGGGCGTGCAGTCCGTCACATGCTGGTGCAAACTAGTTATTCCCTGTGTGCCCTCTAGGTCAATGCTCCAGCGGGCTCTGTGCCCTCGAGGCGGACCCTTGAAGACTACAACTCCCACAATGCTTTGTTCCGGTTTCCGGTTGGGTTTGGCTGAGGGGAAGCGCTGGCAGAAGATGAGGGGAGGGAAAGAGGTTGGAATATTGCTTCCCTGTTCCCTCTCTGGTTCTGACAGTAGTCCCTTCTGCACAGCTCTGCCTCCACTGGGTTCCAGGAATGTAGGGCTCACGATGGCTTCTCTCTGAGGACCTCATACAGCCGTTATCTATTTCTCTCACCTGCTCCCATCTCTTTAAGGCGTCTCTTCATGACATGGTCTTCATGTGAACCATCTACAAGTTATTCTTTTTCCTGTTAGGACCCTGATTGGTACGAGGTGGGAGGAATGAATGGTCCATGAAAGCTGCCCATCTGAAGACCTTGAAGTCCCCCCAGTTTCTGAGGTCAAAGTGTAGAGAAGCAGGATTTGATTCTAGGCTTTCCCACCTCAAGGGGCAGGGATGCTCTACTGCTTTTTTTCAAATAAGACTTCAAATTGTAGGGAGGGACATTCTTTCAGATTCTTGCTTCACCCCATTGTAAGGCAAAGGCAAATGCTGAGAGCAGGAAGCCCAAGAAACAGAGGAGGTGGGTGGAAGAACACAGGAGTGTCCCTTAAAACTGTCCTAAGGTAGGGCTTGCAAGGAGGTGACATAGATCAAAATGTGGAGCTTGATTCTCAGTGAGGACCCACGCAGGGGCTGATGTCTGTCTCCCCTCCTGGATGCAAGTGGGTGCCACCATGTAAGCTCTAGCCAGTGGGAGGTAGATGGAAGTCATATGGATTACTTCTGGTTCTGTCCCAGAAACATTTCTCCTGTGCCCTCCTCATGCTCTTTTCCCTTCTGTGGCTTGATATCAAGAAGCATGGAGACATGGGTTGAAGATGAGGAGCCACTATATGGAACAAGCCTGGGTCCCCGACTTACTGCTTAGAGGAGAGGTGCCTGCTATTTAAGAATACACCTTTTGGCCGGGCATGGTGGCTCACGCCTGTAATCTCAGCATTTTGGGAGGCCGAGACAGGTGGGTCACCTGAGGTCAGGAGTTTAAGACCAGCCTGACCAACATGGTGAAACCCCATCTCTACTAAAAAATACAAAAACTTAGCCAGATGTGGTGGCGGGCACCTGTAATCCCAGCTACTAGGGAGGTTGAGGCAGGAGAATCGCTTGAACCCAGGAGGTGGAGGTTGCAGTGAGCCGAGATTGCGCCATCGCACTCCAGCCTTGAGGACAAGAGCAAAACTACGTCGCAAAAGAGAAAAAAGAAAAGAGTACACCTTTTGAACTTTATCTGTGCAAGAACTAAATTTTTATTGTTTTGAGCCCTTATGCATGTTGGGATTCTTTGTTACAGCTGCAAGCATATCTAATACACTTAATAGGAACTTATACACAGTAACTAATACACTTGGGCAGCTAAAATGTCAGTTTCATGAGACCATGGATTGGTCTCTGGTTCACCGTTGGATCTCTGGTGCCTAGAACAGGACTGAGCAGATGGAAAGGCTCAATAAGTGTTTGTTGAATGAATTATCAGCTTCCAATTTTTCTTTGCAGCTGACTGGAAGGCAGAGAAGTATAGTGGATGCAAGCTCTGGCTCACAGGTGGGAAAGGGTTGAGTTTATATCCTGCCCGATTCTTTACTAATTGTCTACATTGGGCAATTGCCAAGCCTCGGTTTCCTCATAGGGAGGATGGAGAATTATATAAAAGCTCTTTCTTTTTGTGGACGGAGTGAGGATTCAATGTGATCATTCATGAAAAGTGCTGAGCACGCCACCTGATGCATAGTAAGTGCTCAGGAAGTAGTGGTCATGATGATGTGGACTTTTCTCATTCTCTGGGCAAACAAAAAGCACAGAAGCTGCCCCTGCAATCGGCTCTGACAAATTTCAGGCCCCGAGGGGAGGGAGGCCAGGCTTCAGCCTGGGATTATAGCCAAAGACCAACTCAGGAAACGATATTACATTCCCATGATCCTCCTGCGATCCCAGGAGGGCTTGAGCCTCTGTTTCTTGTCCTGACCTCAGACTAACTCTGCAGAAATGCTGTTTGGGGCTTGGACTAGCTGCTCTGGTTCAGGGAGACCCACTGGAGACCTGGAACTTAGAGGGCCTGGTGGAGTCCTCAAGACTAATGTGGGAAATGAGCCATAGTTTAATTCAGGACACCCCACTTTTCTCAGGTATTATTATCACCAGCCTGGAGTTATGCGTGATTGGGCAGATGCCTTAGGACTGATCAGGTTTTTTCTCCTCCATTAATTAAAATGTGAATCACAGCTGAGTCACTAAAGAAAGAAAACGGTCAATGAGCAATTCTGACTTCCTCCCTCCTTCCTTGCTCAGAGAGATGAGTCAGCAGAAGTCCAGATCCAAAAATGAGAAGAAGAAGAAGAAGAAGAAAAAAAAAAAAAAAAGCTCAGAGGAGATGTAGGGCTTGGGAAAGCAGGAGCAAAATGAACCTGAACCATATTATTCTTTGTCTTAGCAGAAAAAAGTCCCGAAATTGCTAGCCCAGGGCCTAACGGTCATAATCCTCTAATGAGCACGACCATTTCTCATTTTTACAGACAGACCCACAGGCACCCAGAGATGGATCCAAGCCCCAGCAATCTCCTTTCTTGCTTTCTTCAAGCAATGACAGGCTCCTCACCATGCCAAAAACAACCACCAATCTCCACCTTTCTTTTTCTGCTTCGTTTTCCCCACAAAGCTCAGTCTCTCCTTTGAATTCACACATCATGGTCATGTTTCGTAAGATAATGGATGAGTGAAGAGCTGGGGTGCCTCCGGTCAATAGAAAAGGGCCATGGGGAGTGAGATTAGAAGATTTCAGAAGTGGGGGGTCCCTCAGAATCAGGGAAGCTACGTAACTCAAAACATGATTCCTGGAGCCAGGCTGAGCCTGAATCCTGGCTTCGTGGAGAGCTAATCAATCTTTCTGAGCCTCAGTTTTCTCATCTGTAAAATGGGGAGAGTGAAAAAAAATCTATGCACAGTGTTGCAAAGATGAAAAAGTCAGCACCCATCAGAAGTTGGCAATTATAATATTCATTAGAAAAGTATGATCCAAGAATTTCTGCCTCACCCATAGGGTCACCCCAAAGCAAGATGAACAGACAGGTTGGAGAAATGGTCCTCACTGAGCACTGGCACACACACACTTGACCAGGTGTGTTTGTGTGTGTGTGTGTGTGTGTGTGCAAGCTCTCATGTGTACATGCAATTTCCCCTCCCAAATTGACTGGTCATGCATAACACTGCACATTTGACTTTTGACCTCTGCAGGATGAATTTTCAAGATGCCTATTTATACTTTCAAATTATGAGCAAGGGCTTTCACCAGTTACCCCTGTCTTGACCCCTTGTTATTCAGATGATTCTCTTTTGAAGAGCCTGCAGTGTTGCAGTCCTTGTCAATTTTTAACTAGATGAATACTGTCCAGATCCCATCTGTTAGTGTCTGGGGGTGTGATTTCAGCAGCTTGCCACCATCATGCTCACTGACTTTATGAAATCTTCTATTTTTTGCAAGGTTGGTAATTTCTAAGTCAGTTTGCCTTGGACTTGTGCTATAGTGTAAGATAATATTTAACAATCTAGAACAGTGACTTTCAACCAGGGGTGATTTCACCTCCCAGGGGACATTTGGCAATGTGTGGAGACATTTTTGGTTCTCACAACTGGGGCGCGGGCGCTACTGGCATCAAGTGAGTTGAGGCAGTGCGCAGGACAGCTCCCATTTTGGAGCCGAGAATAATGCAGCCCCCAAAGCCATCAGTGCTGTGGCAGAGAAACTCTGACCTAGAACCCAGGGGGCCATGTTGGTCCTGAAGCAGAGTCTCTCTCTATCATTCAAGTTGGAGTGCAGTGGTGTGATCTTGGCTCACTGCAACCTCCACCTCCCAGGTTCAAGCAATACGCCTGCCTCAGCCTCCTGAGTAGCTGGAATTACAGGTGCCCACCGCCACACCCTGCTAATTTTTGTGTTTTTGTAGAGATGGGGTTTTGCCATGTTGGCTAGGCTGGTCTTGAACTCCTGACCTCAGGTGATCTGCCCGCCTCAGCCTCCCAAAGTCCTGGAATTACAGACCTGAGCCACTGTGCCCGTCCAGGACTCATTTTTACAAGTAGTCAATTTAGTCAGTTCCTTAGTGACCAAAAAATGGATTACGTCAACTTCTAGGGCCCTTCTGCCTCTTTCTAAACTACAATGAATTTATACTAAGCGTGGGGCTCTGCAGGCAGATTTCCCGGATTCAAATTCCAACTCTGCCACTTCCTAGCTCTGTGACCTTGGACAAGATATTTAACAGCTCTGGGTTTCCATTTTCTCACTAATAAATGTGACTAATAAAGCACCCACTGAGTAAAGTTGTTTGCGTTAGGGAGACTGATATGTAAAGTACTTAGGACAGTGCCTGATACATAGTTGAGGCATGAGTGGGAGGTAGACTGAATCCCTGGTGCAAACATGGTGAGCTTCCCACTAAAGATTCACAAGTGGGACTGGGAAATGGCAGCCTAATCAGAGACTACATTTCCCAGCCTCCCATGCAGCTAGCCTGGGCCACATGACTAAATTCCACCCAATAGAATGCAGGCAGAAGTTCTGTTCACTACTTCCAGGAACCCTTATAAGTACCTCCCACTCCACTTTCCCTTTCCCCCAACTGCTGTCTCAATGTAGGCTCTTAGAACAACCTTGGAAACCACGTGTTTAAGCAGGGAGAGCCTCCAACAGCCTGGATCCCTGAGTGACTCCATGGAGTCGAACCATATTTGAGTCACCCACCACTCCACCTCATTGCAGCCCTCACCAGTTGTACTTTATTATTTTCTATTTTTAGTAGAGATGGTGTCTCACTATGTTGCCCAGGTTGGCGTTGAACTACTGGGCTCAAGCGACCCTCCCACCACAGCCTCCCAAAGTGCTAGAATTACAGGCACGAACCACCACATCCGGCCACCAGTTGTACTTTAGAAGTTGATTTCTCACTCTTATATACTCTTAGCCAGAGATTTTTTGTTTTATTGGTTATTGCAGCTGGTGTTAACTAACACAGCCTCTTCTTCCAGCATTGCTTTGTCTCTCTTGATCAGCAAATATTACCATCTCTTCAACATCTGACCAGCTTCAAGACAACTACAATCCTCTCCTTCATACCTTTCCTATGAGCTGGCAAATAAGCTGGGGAGGAAGCCCCTTCTCCCACTGGGGATGGGGAAAGGGAATGGGTTCCCTAGGCCAGGATCTTGGTAAAGATCTTTGATAGAGAAACAAGAAGGGATCTGGGAGTCATGACCACTCAGCATCTCAGGCCAAAGAATGTGGGTGAGTAAAATAATGGTACAATGGACTTTAGAGACTTGGGGGGAAGAGTAGGAGGGGAGCATGGGATAACAGACAACAAATATGGTGCAGTGTATACTGCCCAGGTGATGGGTGCACCAGGTTCTCACAAATCTCCACTGAAGAACTTATGCATGCAACCAAATACCACCTGTACGCCAATAACTTGTGGAAAAATAAAATTAAAAAAAAGAAAAAATTAAGCGAATAAAAAATAATCAAAATCTAAAGAAAACCCCCAAACCTAACAATTCCTGGAAAAATAGTATGTGGGTATCCGTTTATTAATAAAACATTCAATTATAATTTCAACATCAATTAATTTATCAGCATAAATAAATGGACCAAATTTCATAGATAGATAGATAGATAGATAGATAGATAGATAGATAGACTTGTAAATGAAACTCAAACTCATACTAGTGCCATTAAACAGTAGCAACATGTGCTGACATCTAGATCGTCTGCTCAAATATCACTTTCCCAATAAGGCCTATTCTGACCACCCTATTCAGTGCTGTATCTTGCACCCCAGAAAGTGACAGGACCAGGACTTGAACACAGCACTCCCAAACTCCCTTTACCCAACTTTATTGTTTTTCCCACCTGCTAACATACCATCGTCAATGTTTAGGTTCCCACCCTCCCCCACCTCACTGCCTCATAAGAACCAGAGGGTCTCCTCATCACCTCGAATAGTCATGGGTACACAGTAGATGCTAAATAAATGTTGATCTGAATGAAGTGCTTGTTTTTTTGCCTGGGACATTCTAAGAGGTTTATACATATGAACTCATCTGCATGCTCAAAGCAGTTTGACCAAGTGATGAGTTTTACAAAATTATCTCCCTTTTATAGATAAAGAAAGACAGGTTCAGAGAGAGCACTCAGGCAGAAGTGGAAGAGCCAGGATTTGAACCCAGTCTGTCTGGTCCCTGGGTCTAGGACCTCCAGACGTTGCTTTGTCTAGGCCCACAACAGAGAGTCAATAAACCTGGAACAAGTGTGAGGGGAACCCAAACCAGAGGTGTTTGTTCAGTTTTTGTTTGAAAAATACACACCATGTTGTGTATGGGTGTGGATAAGGCCAGGCTCACAAGATTGTGCTTGGCGACCTTTGTAAGGATGGAGGACCTGGGTGCAGTGGCTCATGCCTGTAATCCCAGCATGTTGGGAGGCTGAGGTGGGGGAATTGCTTGAACCTAGGAGTTCTAGACCAGCCTGGGTAACATAGGGAAACCCCATCTCTGCAAAAAAAAAAAAAAAAAAAGTAAAAATTAGCTGGGCATGGTGGTGTGCACCTGTGGTCCTAGTTACTTGGAAGGCTGAGGCGGGAGGATAGCTTGAACCTGGAGGCTGAGGTTGTAGTGCGCCGTGATCATGCCACTGCACTCCAGCCTGCATGACAGAGCAAGAATGTATCCCAAAAAGAAAATAAAAAAGTTGGTACATATGGTACAAAGGTACATATGTTCAAATCTTGGCCTCGCCCCTCTCCAGCTGTGTGATCTTGGGGCAGTAACTTAATCTCTCTGTGCCTCAGTCTTATCTGTAAAATGGGTTGTTGGGAGGATAAAATACATTGATATTTGTAAAGTGCTCAGAACAGGTTCATAGGCACACGTATGCACATATGTGCACATACAAATGTGCATATATATATATACACACACACAGACACACACAGTAATAAGGCTTATAGTCAATGCTGCTATATATGTGTCTGTTAAAGAAATAATGATCACAGCTTCCACCTGGAGCTCAGGAGCGTGGAGCAGGCCACCTGAGAGCAGAGCCAATCCCTGCACTGTATTCAGCCGCATGCCACCTGGGGAACGGTGTGTTCCAGTCAGAAGAGCTAACGGCGATCTTCCAGTGGCACCTGCCAATTTTAAGGTCAAGCCTCTCAGTGCTGGCGCTGGAGTCAATTGTTGCCTTTTCAACAACAGCACCAGGTGTGTGTTAAGAGGTGTGCCATAGGGAGGACGTCCTCGCCCGAGAAAGCTGAAAGTGGCAAATGTCCCAGGCTGCCCTGAACAGGACAGAAAACGGTTCAGAGCAAAGCTGAGGTAGGCAGAGAGAAAAGACACCAGGGCCGTATCCTCTGTGTCCTCCCCGTGCCAGGCAGAAGAATCTGGCGTTGCTTAAATATGGTACAAGTCCCGTGATGTCTCCAGCCTGCAATGCACCTGTAGTTCCAAAGTGCTTTCCAGAAATGAGCTAACTCATCCCCAGGGATGGGTCACGATGCTAAACGTGACCATCCCTGAGGGGAAAGGTGTGGAAGAGTGTTATTCCAAGAAAACAGGCAAAACTGCAGGGCAAGGAGTGAGAGACCGTTAGTAAGAATGATGATAAAAACGATATTATTATTATTACTAATACTATTATTTGAGACGGAGTCTCACTCTGTCGCCCATGCTGGAGTGCAGTGGTGTGATCTCGGCTCACTGCAACTTCTGCCTCCCAGGTTCAAGTGATTCTCCTGCCTCAGCCTCCTGAGTAGCTGGGATTACAGGCACCTGCCACCACAACTGGCTAATTTTTGTGTTTTTAGTAGATGGGGTTTCACCATGTTGGCCAGGCTGGTCTCAAACTCCTGACCTCAAGTGATCTGCCCGCCTTGGCCTTGCAAAGTGCTGGGATTACAGGCGTGAGCACTTACAAGGAGTCAGGTACTGTTCTAAGAGCTGTGTGTCAATTCTTTCAATAAATCTCCATAACTCTATGAAGTAAGAGTGCTATTATCCCCACTGAACAGATGAAACAAATGAGGCCCAGAAAGGTTTGGGCATGAGCCCCAAGTCACACAGCTTGCAACAAGGGGAGCTGGTTCAAGCCCAGGTGTTCTGGGAACATAGCACCTTCATCATCCTCACCATTCGAATGATGTTCTGCGTATTTCACAGTATTTGCTGGGGTTGGCTACTGTTGGTGCCATTTTACAGATGAGGTAACTGAGCTATAGAGGGACTTGCTGACTGGCCCAGGGTCACAGAGCTGAGAGGTGGCAGAGTCCGAATGCATCCATTCATGTGGTCTCAGCACCCACATCAGCACCAATGGGACTTTGATATTGCCTGGATGGACTTCCCCACCTTTATGGAGAAGGAAATCTGGACCGATGCAGTGGCTCATGCCTGCAATCCCAGCATTTTGGGAGGCTGAGGAGGGAGGATCGCTTGAGGCCAGAAGTTTTAGAATTGCCTGGGCAACACAGTGAAATCCCATCTCTCTATAAATAATAATGATGATGATGATGATGATAATAATAATAATAATAATAATAAGAAGAAGAAGAAGAAGAAGAAGAAGGCTGGGCATGATGGCTCACGCCTGTAATCCTAGCACTTTGGGAGGCTGAGGCAGGCTGATTGCTTGAGCTCAGGAGTTCAAGACCAGCCTGGCCAACACAGACCCTATCTCTACTAAAAATACAGAAATTAGCCAGACATGGTGGTGGGTGCCTGTAATCCCAGCTACTCGGGAGGCTGACACACAAGAGTTGCTTGAACCTGGGAGGTGGAGGTTGCAGTGAGCCAAGATCGCGACACTGCACTTCAGCCTGGGTGACAGAGTGAGACTCTGTCTCAAAAAAAAAAAAAAAAAATATATATATATATATATATGTAAAATGTACATATATATGTAAAATGTACATATACATATAAAAAGAAGGGAATCTGATCCCTAACATTAGTGGAACAGCTTCAATTCAGGGTTTGAGCAGTAGGAGAGGCTGGTGCACTCAATGTCCACTCTCCAGCGTTGGAGTGGGTTCTACACAGCTTGGTGAGAATCCTCTGTACCCAATCTGCCCTTTGATACTGTGCTGGGCAGAGAGGGTGGGCGGGCATCCTCCTACTAGGGCAGGAGGAGTCCTTCACATATGCCTGTATTCTAGGCCACCACCCTTCAGCCAGAGTCATCCTTCTAAATAAAAATCTGAGCACAACCACTCCTTGTCTAAATCCTTCCGTGGCTCCCTTGTGCCTTTAGGATAAAGTCCAAACCCCTCAAAACATGGGTTGGTTCCTGCTGACCTTCTGTAGGTTTTTCTCTTGCCATTTCCCTCTCCCAACACACAAGCACATTCACACACACGCAAACAACACATGCACGCACACACACGCACGCGCACACACGCACGCACACACATGCATGCACACGTGTAAGCATGTGTACACACATACCCATGCACGCTCACAGCTCTGTTTACCTGTTTCCTGTATAAACCCTATGATGTGGAATCCCAGCTGTGCCACCTAGGCAAGTCACTTAACTTCTCCATGCCTCATTTTTCTTGTCAATAAAGTATTTTGCTCTCCTGTGCTTCTCTCGACTAGAAGAATGCCTGGCACACAAAATGCACCAAGTGGCCATTTTCTGTTCGGTTTTGTGGAAGACAAAATGCGTAGACAGTACAAAATTCAGAAAAACACAGGAAAGTAAATTTCCTTTCCACACCTACCTCCAAATCTTTCAGGGTGCCGCTACAAAGGCAAACACAATTATTAATTTCTTATGGAATCTTCCAGACTTGCTCTTACAAGAAAATGGTGGCATCATTCAAAAATTGCTTTTGTCACCTGATAACATATCTTGCATATAGAGATTCCTATTTCCTTTTCTGTAAAATGGGGATATGAAAGAATCCACCTCACAGGCTTGTTACAAGAATTAAACGAGATAATACTCATTTTTTAACAGTACCTTGTATGCAGTAGACATTCTGTAACTACTGGCTCTTATTGACACCCAGAGATCTGCTTCTTCCTTCTGTAATGTCTTCACAACACACCAGGGGATGGCTGTACCATAGTTTATCCAACAGTTCTTGTTGACGGAGACTTCCGTCAATGGAGACTTCCAATTGTTATGCTGTAATGACGCTTCTCTTTGCTGTAACAATGCTTAATAACTATGGTTCACGTCTGTAATCCTAGCACTTTGGGATGCCAAGACCGGCAGATTGCTTGAGCTCAGGAATTAGAGACCAGCTTGGATGATATGGTTTGGCTTTTTTTCCCCACCCAGATCTCATGTTGAATTGTAATCCCCAGTGTTGGGGGAGGGACCTGGTGGGAGGTGATTGGATCATGGGGGCGGATTTCCCCCTTGCTGTTCTCATGACAGCCAGTGAGTTCTCACGAGACCTGGTTTGGTAACACTTTCCCCCTCACTCTCTCTCTCCTGCCACCATGTGAAGATGCGCTTGTTTCCCCTTCATTTTCCGCCACGATTGCAAGTTTCCTGAGGCCTCCCCAGCCATGCCTTCCGCACAGCCTGTGGAGCTGTGAGTCAATTAAACCTCTTTTATTTATAAACTACCTAGTCTCAGATAGTTCTTTATAGCAATGTGAGAACAAACTAACACACTGGGCAACATGGCGAAACTCTGTCTCTACAAAAATTACAAGAATTAGCCTGGCGTGGTGGCTTGTGCCTGTGGTCCCAGCTACTCAGGAAGCTGAGGTGGGAGGATTGCTTGAGATGGGGAGGTTGAAGCTGCAGTGAGCCACGATCGCGCCACTGCACTCTAGCCTGGGCAACAGAGTGAGACCCTGTTTCAAAAATATATATATGATGAAACAAAAGAACTAATAAATGAAGAAATAAATGTTTGGATACTTTGAGCAGGATGTAAGGAACCTGGGTACATTTCAGAGATACCAAGATCTTCAAAGGTATCTTTCTAGGCACTAAGTCCTTTTACAAATTCCTTCCATGTGGCACTAACGTTATACGTTCAACACACCAGCATGATCAGATTATACCACTGTGTGTGGGGTGCTATGGCCATTCTTTGATGGAGAACTGGTCTACTCATTGCGATCATTCTCACAGGTGCAAGCTGAGCTGGTCCACAGGTGAGCAACTGCTCCTGCCCCCAAAGAACATAGTTAATGTTCTTCTCATAAGCTCATGGTTTTTAAGAATACTGTTGGTGCCAAAGGGGAGACAGTAAGGAATACCATTTCAGCCCAGGGACAGGACTGTGTACTGAAGGAACAGTCCTCAAGGTGTCCTTGAGGGGTTCGAAGGATTCCTGGTGAGGCTCGATTGTGTTGTAGGATGAAGGCTGAAGAGTGGGGTGGGAGGCAGGCATGAGGAAAGAGATGGGTCATGAGCTCTATTAAAATGTATTTTTGTAATTCCGAGTTGAAAATAGACATACCGACTTCATGCTGACTGTTTCAGCTTCGTGACGTAGCCCGGCTCGTGGGGGCCTTCCCATTCAGCACGTCTCCGTGGCAACAGGCCACTTTCTCATTCACGCCATCTCCAGGGTTACCTTGCTTGGCTCATTCATGACTGTTGCCATAGAGACAGGTCCATTGATACAATCTTGACTCTTTGGAACTTTGCTTTCCCAAATGATGGAGTACTGGCCACGGGGTAGGGATGACATTGTGATAGGGTGTGAGGCGAAGAGAGTTCTGGGAGTCGAGGTATAAAGATTTAAAATGCGGCAAGAGGAAGATGAGGTCATGGTAGGAGACATGGTAAGGCGGGAGATGAATATCATTCCTGATCTTCACATGTGAAATGGTTGATCCTTTAACAATCCTGTGTGTGTGTGTGTTGTGTGTCTGTGTGATGTCTTTTATTAAACTCAAAATACAAACACAGCAGGCACTTAGCCTTGTCATTGTTTATGTCTGTATCTCCAGCATCTAGCATAGCACCTGGTACAAAGTAAATGTCTCCGCAAATAATAAGCATAAGAATAAGACTTTTTTTTTGAGGCAGGGTCTCATTCTATCACCCAGGCTGGAGTGCAGTGGCTCCATCTTGGCTCACTACAGCCTCCACCTTTGAGGCACAAATGATCCTCCTGCTTTGGCCTCCCGAATAGCTGGGACTATGTGCATGCCACCATGCCTGGCTAGTTTTGTACTTTGTGTAGAGACAGTGTTTTGCATGTTGCTCGGGCTGATCTTGAACTCCTGATTCAAGCTCAGAAGTGAATCAGGACTTCAAGCGATCCTCCCACCTTGGCTTCCCAAAGTGCTAGGATTACAGGCATGCGCCACTGCACCCGGCCTACCCACAAATAATTATTGAATAAATTAGAACTTGTTTGTGGTAAACCGTAAAAACATAAATTGTCCTTGATAAACCATAAAAATAGAAAAACATTAGAAGAGAATTTCCACAAGCATCCACCACTATTATTTACTCTCTACCTCTTTCCTTTATTTACTCTCTACCTCTTTCCTTTATAAATTACCCAGTCTCAGGTATGTCTTTATTAGCAGTGTGAGAAGAGACTAATACACCATGTCAAAAAATATGGGGTCCTCCTTGACTTCTCTCTCTCTCTTTTTGAGACAGGGTCTCACTTTGTCTCCCAGGCTGGAGGGCAATGGCGCAACCACAGCACACTACAGCCTCAACTTTCTGGGCTCAAGTGATCCTCCTGCTTCACTGTCCCAAGTAGCTGGGATTACAGGCACACATCACCATGCCTGGCTAATTTAAAACATTGTTTTAGCAGAGACAAGGGTCTCACTATGTTGCCCAGGCTGGTGTCGAACTCCTAGGCTCAAGTGGCCCTCCCCCCGGGCCTCCTAAAGTGCTGGGATTACAAGTGTGACCCACCGTGCCTGGCCACTCTCTTTCTCTTAAAGTTCATACTCAGTTGAGTCTGCAAATCTAAAATTAAGTCAACACAGATAGTGAAACTAACCACCCCTCCCCACCTCCATGACCACAGCCCTGACTTGAGGCCTCCATCACTGCTTGCTCAGAACATTGCAGACTCCCAAATGAGGTCCTTGTTTCCACGTTGCCTCCAGTGCATTCTTTTTTAAATGTTTTATTTCTTTTATTTCTTTTGCAGAAAAGGGGTCTCACTGTGTTGCCCAGGCTAGACTTGAATTCCTGGGCTCAAGCGATATCCTCTTGCCTCGGTCTCCTGAGTATCTGGGACTGCAGCCATGTGCCACTCTGCACCCAGCAATTCCTTAGCATTGACAAGTATATGGTGATAATATAAGTTACAAACCACAGGAAAAACTGGGTGAAGGGTATATGGGAACTCTTTGTACTATCATTACAACCTTTCTTTTCTTTTCTTTTCTTTTTTTCATTTTGAGATGGAATCTCACTCTGTCACCCAGGCTGGAGTGCAGTGGCACAAACTCAGCTCACTGCAACCTTCGCCTCCTGGGTTCAAGCAATTCTCCTGCCTCAGCTTCCCGAGTAGCTGGGGCTACACGTGCGTGCCACCATACCTGGCTAATTTTGTATTTTTAGTAGAGACAAGGTTTCGCTATGTTGCCCAGGCTGGTCTCGAACGCCTGACCTCAGGTGATCCACCTGCCTCAGCCTCCCAAAGTGCTGGGATTATAGGCGTGAGCCACTGTGCCCAGCTACAACCTTTCTAAAAGTCTAAATTACTCTAAAATAAATATTTAAAAAATAACGTTTGTTCGGTAGAAAGGGTCCACTGATTTGCTAGGCATTTCTGAAGTGGGACACGTCATGATGTGACTTAAATATCAGTCAGGAGAAAATGGCGAGGTTGCAAGTTCAGAAAGTGGGTTAGGACCAGGTGTGGGGGCTCTTGCCTGTAATCCCAGTGCTTTGGGAGGCACAGGCAAGAGGACTGCTTGAGCCTAGAAGCTTGAGACCGGCCTGGGCAACCTAGCAAGACTCCATCTCTACAAAAAGTTTTAAAAATTAGCCAGCGTAGTGGTGCATGCCTGTAATCCCAGCTACTAGGGAGGTCAAGGCAAGAGGATCCCTTGAGCCCAGGAGGTCAAGGCGGCAGTAAGGGATTATGGTGCTACTGCACTCCTGCCTGAGTGACAGAGCAAGGTCCTGTCTTTAAAAAAAAAAAAAAAAAAAAAGCTAGGCGTGGTGGCTCACGCCTGTAATCCCAACACTGTGGGAGTCTGAGGTGGGAGGATAACCGGAGGTCAGGAGTTCCAGACCAGCCTGGCCAACATGGTGAAACCCTGTCTCTACTGAAAAAAAAAAAACAAAACCAAAATTAGCCGGACGTGGTGGCAGCCACGTGTAATTTCAGCTGCTCAGGAGGCTGAGGCAGGAGAATTGCTTGAACCCAGGAGGCAGAGGTTGCAATGAGCTGAGATTTTGCCCTTGTACTCCAGCCTGTGTGACACAGCGAGACTCCGTCTTGAAAGAAAGAAAGAAAGAAAGAAAAGGAAGGCAAAGGAAGGGAAAGGAAATAAAAGGAAAGAAAGGAAGGATGGAAGAGTGGAAGGTGAGATAAAAGCAGGTAGAAGCCTGGGCAACATAGTGGGACCCCATCTCTATAAAAAATACAAAAATTAGCCAGGTGTGGTGGTGCACATCTATAGTGCCAGGTACTCAGGAGGCTGAGGTGAGAGGATCCTTGAGCCAGGGAAAAAGTTGAAACTGCAATGAGCTTTCAGTCCGGGAGTTTGAGACCAGCCTGGGCAACAAAGGGAGACCCCTTCTCTGTAAAAATAAATAAAAATAAATTAGCCAAGCATGATGGTGCATGTCTGTGTTCCCAGCTACTAGAGAAGCTGAGGCAGGAGGATTGCTTGAGCCCAAGAAGTCGAGGCTGTAGTCAGCTGTGATTGCGCCACTGCACTCCGGCCTGGGCAACAGAGCAAGACTCTGTCTCAAAAAAAAAAAAAAAAAAAAAAAAAAGCAGGCAGATACCAGTGAAGGACAATATGTCACATTAAGGCGTTTGGATGGTATTTTGAAAGCCATAAGGGTTTAAAAACCAGGGACTGTCAGAGATATGTAGCACAAAAAAGGTATCATCTAGATGGACAGAAGACCCTCATGATCCCATGACAGCGACTGGGAAGTCGTAATTAAAAACAAAGAAACACAAGCCAAAAGCATCATCAGGCTGAGAAGAGAAAATGTCTCAGCATGGCTGAGAACACACTCAAGAAACAGAAGCTCTGCTGCGTGCGGTGGCTCATGTCTGTAGTCCCAGCACTTTGAGAGACCAAAGTGGGCGGATCGCTCGAGCCCAGGAGTTAGAGACCAGCCTGGGCAACACGGAGAAACCCCATTTCTACCAAAAGTCCTAAAAACAATGTAGCAGGGTGTGGTGGCGTGTACCTGTAGTCCCAGCTACTCCAGAGGCTGAGGTCGGGGGATCGCCTGAGCCTGGGAGGTCCAGGGTACAGTGAGCTGAGATCACACCACCGCACTAGAGCCTGGGCGCAAGAGATCCTGTCTCAAAACAAAAGCAAAACAAACAACAACAACGACAAAAGAGAAGTTCTGAGATGCCCATGTAGGACAGCTGGTTACTCACTGGGGGACTTTTCCCAAAGCGATTTTGGGGAATGTGGGAACTACTGCGATGAGGAGGGCATAGGAGATGGGTTGCATTCCCAGGGAGCTTAAGAGAGTCAGGGCAGAGGCTTCAGAGTAGGAATCAGGGCAGGATTTGGGGGATGGAAGATCCTGCCTTCCTCTGAGACAGAGAGAAGGCGGGTGTGTGTGTGGCGCGGAATAGTGGCATGTGGTGCCGACAAGGAAACGTGTGGAAGGAAGGGAGACAGACGCAATCCCTGCATATTTCTCTCAGCCCATTCTGTGCTCTTCGCAACACGCCTGCCTTTATGACCTGGGGGATAGGGTGAGAGGCTCCTGCATGTTAGAGCTGGACTGAGAGGATGCTCCTCCCTTGTCTTCAGAGCTGAGTGGGTCATAACACTTAGAAGTAGATGGGGCCAGGCGTAATGGCTCAGGCCTGTAATCCCAGCACTTTGGGAGGCCGAGGCGGGAGGATTACTCAAGGTTGGGAGTTTGGGACCAGGCTGGCCAACATGGCAAAACCCCGTCTCTACTAAAAACACAAAACTTAGCCAGGCATGGTGGTGCACGCCTGTAATCCCAGCTACTGGAGAGGCTGAGGCGGAGAATCGCTTGAACCTGGGAGGCGGAGGTTGCAGTGAGCCAAGATCACGCCACTGCACTCCAGCCTGGGTGACAGAGCGAGACTCTGTCTCACAAAACAAAACAAAACAAAACAAAACAACACAAAAACAGGGCCTCAGAATTCATTGAGGCCAATTTCCTGATTTTACAATGATGAGAAAATTCCAGAGGGACCAAGGGAGCTGTCCAAGGTCACCCAGCAAGTGAGGGACAGATCTGGGATCAGAAGACCAATCTCTCACCAGCTGAGCTGTGTCTTTCTACCGCACTGTGCTGGTCCCCACAGGCCTCTGAGCGGTCTTCTCTGATGAAGCTTCCTACACTGATAAAAATATTCTCTACCCGTGCTGTCCAAAATGATAGCCACCACCCACAAGGGATGATTAAGCACTTGAAGTGCAGCCTGTGTGAGTGAGAAACAGAATTTTAAATTTCGCTTAATTTAATTTTTTTGAAACTGGGTCTTGCTCTGTCACCCAGGCTGGAGTGCAGTAGCACAATCACAGCTCACTGCAGCCTTGACCTCTTGGGCTCAAGTGATCCTCCTGCCTCAGCCTCCTGAGTAGCTGGGACCACTGGCCGGCACCACCACGCCTGGCTAATTTATTTTTATTTTTTATAGAGTTGGGGTCTCCCTATGTTGCCCAGGCTGGTCTCAAACTCCTGGGCTCAAGCAATCCTCTGGCCTCAGCTTCCCAACGTGTTGGGATTACAGATGTGAGCCACAGCATTTAGACTGTGTGCGGTGGCTCATGCCTGTAATCCCAGCACGTTGGGAGGCTGAGGTGGTGGATCTCCTGAGATCAGGAGTTTGAGAGCAGCCTGGCCAACATGGTGAAACTCTGTCTCTACTAAAAATACAAAAATTGGCCAGGCGTGGTGGCTCACACCTGTAATCCCAGCACTTTGGGAGGCCAAGGCAGACGGGTTCGAGACAAGCCTGGCCAACATGGTAAAACCCCGTCTCTACTAAAAATAAAAAAATCAGCTGGGCGTGGTGGGGGCGCCTGTAATCCCAGCTACTGAGGAGGCAGAGGCAAGAGAATTGCTTGAATCCGGGACGCGGAGGTTGCAGTGAGCCGAGATGGCGCCACTGCACTCCAGCCCAGGCAACAGTGCTACACTCCATCCCAAGAAACAAAAACAAACAAATTTAAAAATCCAAAAATTAGTCAGGTGTGGTGTGCATGCCTGTAATCCCAGCTACTTGGGAGGCTGAGGCAGGAGGATTATTGTGTATATTTTGCCACAATCCAAACAAAACAAAACCCAAGACCAATTTAATATCCACATACGGATATTCTGGTGACCAAATTGCACAGCACAGCTCAAAGAAAGTTTCCAAGAATGGCTTTTGATGACCACCTCAAAGCTCACAGTCTTTCCAAAGAGACCATCACCCTCTCCCCAAGGGGGCAGCCTGATGTTCCAGGAGGTGGCAGCCACTTGTCCAGGTCAGAAAGCGACTGCCAAGAACTCACTGGACCTTGGAAGTCAGCCAGCTGCCAATCTGTCAGCTCGCATCCGGAGGGCTGAAGGAGAAGCACTGTATTAACCATGCAGCTCTGTGCCGCGGTGCACGCTTGGAATGCGGGTCCCGAGGGGTTTCCACTCCGCTGGGCAGGAACAGGGAGGGAAGGCTGTCATGTCTCGGTTTCTCAATGTCCAGCTGCTGTGACAGCAGGACAGAGTCGCCAAGGGCTGAGACTGGTGGGTGGGCTGGCTCCCCAAATAGAACAATCCACCCAGAGCCCACTCTGTAGGCAGTGAGGCAGCCTCCATCCAACCAGTCATGGATTCTCTGCTCCTGTACAGCTCTGCATGTAAATGCCTCACTTCCTGGGGATGAACTGGCCTGGGCTTCTGCAATAATTTCAGCACAAGGAGTTGAAAGAGAACCATAGTTGCCGGGTGTGGTGGCTCACGCCTGTAATCCCAGCACTTTGGGAGACCAAGGCAGGCGGATCACGAGGTCAGGAGTTCGAGACCAGCCTGGCCTACAGGGTGAAACCCCGTCTCTACTAAAAATACAAAAATTAGCTGTGGTGGCGTGTGCCTATAAACCCAGATATTTGGGAGGCTGAGGCAGGAGAATCGCTTGAACCCGGGAGGCGGAGGTTGCTGTGAGCCATTCGTCACTGTACTCCAGCCCGGGTGACAGAGTGAGACTCTGAGTGGCTGAGTCAGACACTGACAGAGTCTCAGGAAAAAGAAAAAGAAAAAGAGAACCATAGCATCTTCCACCAAGGTGCAGACCCCCATGGCCAGCCCTGTCCCCTGTCATGAGCTCTCCCGGCCCCATGTTCTTTTCCTTCCTGGCGGTTTTAGCACAGTAGATGCTCAAAAAGGTATCTGTGACAATATTTGTGTTGCAAATGATGTCAAAACCGTGCAAAACCATGTTGGTTTGAATCCTGGCTCTGCCACTTACTGTTCCTCCTCAGGTGAGTTATTTAACCCTGCTCTGTCTTGATTTCTCTGTGGATTTCCCCGTAGAGAGAAGACATTTGTTAATGTATGAAAAGTCCTCAGAACAGTGGAATGAAGCTTCCATGAAGTCAGCTTTCTCAGGTCCACTGCAAATATTTGGGGGAGTGGAGGAGGGGGCAGGACCCTTCAGGTATTCAGGACAAGGTAGTGGTGCGTGTATGTGGGAGGCAGTCCCAGATGTCAGCACCTGAATTCCAAAGTGCATTCTGGGTGTAGTGGGCTGAACAGTGAACCCTCCAGAAGTTATGTTGAAGTCCTAATCCCTGGAATGTTACATTATTTAGAAAAAATAAGGTATGCAGGTATGATTTGCAGGTATGATTTAGCTAAGAACATGAGGGCAGACCGGGCATGGTGGCTCACGCCTGTAATCCCAGCACTTTGGGAGGCTGAGACGGGCGGATCACAAGGTCAGGAGATCGAGACCATCCTGGCTAACATGGTGAAACCCCGTTTCTACTAAAAATACAAAAAATTAGCTGGGTGTGGTGGCAGGCGCCTGTAGTCCGGGCTACTCAGGAGGCTGAGGCAAGAGAATGGTGTGAACCCGGGAGGTGGAGCTTGCAGTGAGCGGAGATCACGCCACTGCACTCCAGCCTGGCTAACGAGCGAGACTCCATCTTAAAAAGAAAAAAAAAGAATACGAGGGCAAGAGTTTTATTCCTGGATTTTCTGAGCGGGGCCTAAATGCAGTCATATGTATCCTTATGACAGAGGGGAAGAGGGAACTTGGAGAGGGAAGAGGAGAAGGCCCTGTGACCACAGAGGCAGAGACTGGAGTGAAGCAACTCCAAACCCAACGGAAGGATCCTCCGCTGGAGCCTTTCGAGGGACCCTGGTGACACCCTGATTTCAGACCTATGTCCTCCAAAACAGTGAGAGAATACATTTCCCTTGTTTGAAGCCGTGCAGTTTATGGTACAGTCATACACTACATAATGATGTTTTGCTTAACAACGGACTGCCTATACAATGGTGGTCTCATATGGTTATAATACTGTATTTTTATTGTACCTTTTTTGTTTAGATATGTTATTTATTTATTTATTTATTTATTTTGAGATGGAGTCTCGTTCTGTCACCCAGGCTGGAGTGCAGTGGCATGATCTCAGCTCACTGCAACCTCCGCCTCCCAGGTTCCAGTGATTCTCCTGCCTCAGCCTCCCGAATAGCTGGGATTACAGGTGCCTGCCACCACACCTGGCTAATTCTGGCATTTTTTAGGAAAGATGGAGTTTTGCCATGTTGGCCAGGCTGGTCTCGAACTCCTGACCTCAGGTGATCTGAAATTACAGGCATGAGCCACCGCGCCCGGCCTAGATATGTTTAGATACACAAATACTTACCATTGTGTTACAACTGCCTACAGTATTCAGGACAGTAACCTGCTGTGCGGTTTGCAGCTTAGGAGCAATGGGGTATACCCCATAACTGAGGTGTGCAGTAGTTTATACCATCTAGGTTTGTGTAAGTTCACTACATGATGTCCACACAATGACAAAATCGCGTAATGACTCAGTTCTTAGACTATATTCCCAGGGCTGGAAACAGTGGCTCATACCTGTAATCCCAGCACTTTGGGAGGTCAAGGTGGGAGGCTCTTTTGAGCCCAGGGGTTTGAGACCAGCCTTTGGTAACATAGGGAGACCACACCTCTACAAGAAATTTATAAATTAGCCGGGTGTGATAGCATTCATCTGTGGTACCAGCTACTCTGGAGGCTGAGGTGGGAGGATCGCTTGAGCCCAGGAGGTCGCGGCTGCAGTGAGCTGTTATCAGGCCACTGCACTCCAGCCTGGGCAACAGAGTGAGACTTTGTCTCAAAAGATTAAAAAATATCCCCCAGGACAATGTCAGCTAAACAAGATCTGTAGATTCTTTTATCTAACTAGACCCAGGGTGGAGTGGATGTGGGACAAGTAAGAATGTTGTTAAAATGAAGAGAATCCTAGCTGGGCATGGTGGCTCCTGCCTGTAATCCCAGCATTTTGGGAGGCCGAGGCGGGTGGATCACTTGAGGTCAGCAGTTCGAGACCAGCCTGGCCAACATGGTGAAACCCTGTCTCTACTAAAAATACAAAAATTAGCTGGGCATGGTGGCGAACACCTGTAGTCCCAGCCACTCAGGAGGCTGAGGCAGGAGAATCGCTTGTATCTGGAAGGTAGAGGTTGCAGTGAGCTGCGACCACTGCACTCCAGCCTGGGCAACAGAGCGGGATTCTGTCTCAACATAAAAATAAAAATAAATTTAAAAATAGAAAAAAAAAAGACTGCTGTTGACTTTGGGATTTTTGGGCAGGGGTCAGCAAACCCCATAGGCTGGCCATCTATTTTTATAAAGTTATGTGGAATACAGCCGCACCCATTCATTGACCTGTTGCACAGAAAGGCTCTCTCTCTCTCAAGCAGAAGGCGGCTCACTTCATAGTCTCTTTTCTTAAATAAAGCAGTGAATTGAGTTGAATACTGTCTCCCCCAAATTCGTGTCTACTGAAACCTCAGAATGCAATCTTGTTTTGAAATAAGCTCTTTGCAGATGTAATTAATTAAGGCTCTTGAGGTGAGATCATCCCGGATTTAGAGTAAGCCCTAAATTCAATGACTGGTATCCTTCTAAGAAGAGGAAAGGACATAGACACACAGAGAAAAAAGGCAAACGAAGATGGAGGCAGAGATTGAAGTGGATGCCAGACAAAGAATACCAAGGGTTGCCAGGAGCTACCAGAAGAGGCAAGGAAGAATTCTTCCCTAGAGCAGCTGTCCAGGTGGCTTTGCTGACACCTTGATTTTAGGCTTCTAGCCTCCAGAACTGCGAGAAAATAAATTTCTGCTGTTTTAAGCCACCAAGTTCATGGTACTCTCTTATAGCAGCCCTAGAAAGCCAATATAGGCAGAGAAAGATAAGGTGACACACTTTTGCCCCTGATTTAATCATTCAATTAATTCTGGAAAAGAACCCCTTATCAGATAGGTCCTGTCTGACAATTTGATTCAATAAATATGGTAGCAACCACTGGATGTCCACCACTTCTCCATCCCCCACCATCTTCTACAGGAATGGAAATTTAGCCACGTCCTGGACTTCCCAAGAAAACTACATTTCCCAGCATCCCTAGCAGTTTGGTATGATCACAGGATTAAGTTTCCTTCAATGATATGTCAGTGGAAGTGACAGCTGCCACTTTTGGGTCTGAGACTTAAGAAATTGGAAGAGACACCCCCCTTCTGCCTATTCAAGACCAGTTAAGTTTTGATTGTGCAAATGATGCTGAAGATCATTTGGTGGTAGAAGAAGAGGGCAGCAGGAGCCTGAATCCCTGAGTGACTTTGTGGAAGTGAGCTTCCCTGCCAACCTGCATGGCTAACCTTGTAGCTATTATAGGAGAGAAATTATTATTTTTTCTTTAAGGTTTTAATCCCATGGCCTTTTGGGTCTCTTAGTATGGCGGCATATCTTTGCTACATAATATAATAAATATTAATTATGTACCCAGGAAGTTGTAGTCACTGGGGATAGGACAATGATTGGATGGGTAGGGCCCTGCTCTCATGGAGCTTACAATCTAAGGGAAGGAAAGCAGATTATTTAAACCTCAATTATAATACAGTGGGATTAAAAAAAAAAAAAAAAACCTGGTGGAAGAGCACTGCCATGGTCTGAATGTCTGTATCTTTCTCAAATTCATATGTTGAAACCTAGTCACCAATGTGAAGATATTAGGAAGTGGGGCCTTTGGGAGGTGATTAGATCATGAAGACAGAGGGATTTATGCTTTCATAAAAGAGGTTTCAGAGAGCTGCCTTGACTCTTTTCACCATGTGAGGATGGGGTAGGAAGACACCTTCTATGAAACAAGAAATGGCCCCTCATCAGACACCAAATCTGTCAGTGCCTTGATCTTCCCAGCCTCCAGAACCGTGGAAAATAAATTTCTGAGGTATATAAGACACCCAGTTCAGAGTATTTTATTATAGCCACCTGAGAGGACTAAAAGAGGCACTCTCTGGGCAAAGGAAGTGTCCTCATCCTGACTTGGAGGGTCAGGAGAGGGTTTCTGGAGGAAATAATGCCTATTCTGAGACTTGACAGCAAAGGGAGGAAAGAAGAAGAGTATTTCAACAAGAAGGAAAAATAATTCCAAGGCTATCCAGTGACAGAAAGTATAGGATGGTAGGGGATCGTTAAAAAGTTCAATGGGCTGGATGTGGTGGCTCACTCCTGTAATGCCAACACTTTGGGAGGCCAAGATGGGAGGACTGCTTGAGCCCAGGAATTTGAGACCACCCTGGGAAACATAGTGAGACTCCATCTTTACTAAAAATAAAAATATTAGCTGGGTGTAATGGCATGTGCCTGTGGTCCCAGCTACTCAGGAGGCTGAGGTGGGAGGATCACTTGAGCCCAGGAGTTTGAGGCTGCAGTGAGCTGTGACTGTACTACTGCACTTCAGCCTGGGTGATGGAGTGAGACTGAGCCTCAAAAAAGCAGAGTTCAATGCAGCTAGAGTGGAGAGATAACACAGGTGATGTGGGTCAAGGCCAGAAGATACAGGGTCTCAAAGACACTGCTAAGAGCAATGGGTCACCTTGAAAGGACTTGACAAGAACAAAGACTTGGTGATACTTATATTCTGTGTAGTAAAAAGTTAACTCCTGTAATCCCAGCACTTTGGGAGGCCAAGGCAGGCGGATCACGAGGTCAGGAGATCGAGACCATCCTGGCTAACATGGTGAAACCCCATCTCTACTAAAAATACAAAAAAATTAGCCAGGCGCGGTGGTGGGCACCTGTAGTCCCAGCTGCTGGCGAGGCTGTGGCGGGAGAATGGTGTGAACCTGGGAGGTGGAGCTTGCAGTGAGCCAAGATCACGTCACTGCACTCCAGCCTGGGAGACAGAGCAAAACTCCGTCTCAAAAAAAAAAAAAAAAAAAAAAAAAAGAGTTAACTCCTTGGGGTTGGGGAGTTCAAACTCCACATATTCCAAAGGAAAGACTGGCCCGTGGCTGGCTCCTGGAAGGAATATCTGTATATCTAGGGCCTTGGGCCATGCCTCATAGTTTATGCTCACAATGGGATCTATGGTGACTGCCCGTTTGTGTTCAGCTGGGGCTCTGGGTCACACTATATCAGTTTGATCTTGGAGTGTGCCAGAGACCCAGCAGTTCAAGTCAGTCACATGGGTGCTCCATGTCAATGTAACCGAGCCCCAGTAAAAACCCTGGACACCAAGGCTCAAGTGAGCTTCTCTGCTTGGCAGTACACTGTACATTGTCACACACCATTGCTGGGAGAATTGAACACTGTTTGCGTAACTGCATTGGGAGTGGACAGCTGGAAGATCATGCCTGATCTCCCCTGGACGTTGCCTTGTGCATCTTTTGCTTTGCAGATTTTAATCTCTATCCGTCCACTGTAATTTCACTGAAATAACCATAACTGAATTTCACAGCTTTTCTGGGTCCTGTGAGCCCTTTTAGCAAACTTCAAACTTGAGAGAGATCTTGAAGAACCCTGACACATACTCTTCCAACCTTGAAGCTACTCCAGGTCAATAAGATTCCTGTTCCAGCTGCATCTCAAGAGAAAAGCAATTCCCTCTCTGATGAACTTTCAGATGTCCTACCTGCTTGCTGGCCACAGGACTTTAGGGGATTTGGAGATGGACAAAACTGGTCTCTGTCTCTAAGCAGCTCAGAGTCTAGAGGGCAAGGCAGAAAGGAGATCAAAGATAGCAATCAGCACGCAGTGTGCTTTTATGGCAGAGTGCGTGATGGAGGGCTAGTGGGTTCATCCGTACCTCAAATTCTGGCCAGGAATGGGGACAAGTCACAGCACCCAGATCAGAGATAAAGTTGATGAAGCTTGGGGGAGTGGTGCTGTGTATCTGAGGGGAGAAGGAGGTGAAGTGAAGCCAATGCTGTGTGGGCCAGGATTGAATCCCAGAGATAATTTTCTTTTCTTTTCTTTTCTGTTTTCTTTTTTTTTTTTTTTTTGAGGCAGGGTCTTGCTCTGTCATTCAAATGGGAGTGCAGTGGCACAATCTTGGCTCACTACCACCTCTACCTTTCCAGGTTCAAGCAATCCTCCCACCTCAGCCTCCCGAGTAGCTGGGATACAGGCATGCACCACCATGCCTGGCTAATTTTTGTATATTTTTTTGTAGAGATGAGGTTTTGCCACACTGCCCAGTCTGGTCTCAAACTCTTCAGCTCAAGTGTTCCACCTGCCTCAGCCTCCCAAAGTGATTTACAGGTGTGAGCCACCGCACCTGGTCAAGAATTTTCTTCTAGAAAGTCCAGCTTAAGTTGTGCAGCATTTCCAGTAGCCAGAGCTACTCTGAGAAATAAATCAGGCTCTTTGCCAATGTTGGCTAAAATCTAAAACATCACCCAAGGCAACCTGTATCATACTCTCTGACCTTTCCCCTCCACAGCCCCCTTGCCCTGCCCTCCAGGGAGTGTCCCTTGCAAATGTCACTGTTCTTCTTTCCCTTTCATACCATCTTCATTTAACAATCAAAACAGCCAGCTGGGTGCAGTGGCTCACGCCTGTAATTCCAGCACTTTGGGAGGCCAAGGTGGGCGGATCACCTGAGGTCGGGAGTTTGAGACCAGCCTGACCAACATGGAGAAACCCCATCTCTACTAAAAATACAAAAAAACAGCTGGGAGTGGTGGCGCATGCCTGTAATCCCAGCTACTCGGGAGGCTGAAGTAGGAGAACCACTTGAACTCAGGAGGTGGAGGTTGCAGTGAGCCGAGATCATGCCATTGTACTCCAGCCTGGGCAACAAGAGTGAGACTCCGTCTCAAAAAACAAAACAAAACAAAACAAAATAAACAAACAAAAAATAGCCAATGCATGCCAAGAACTGTGTTGGATGTTCTATTATTTATTTATTTATTTTTAAGTTAATTTGTATTTATTTTTATGTTTTAAAGGCAGGGTCTTGATCTGTCACCCAGGCTGGAGTGCAATGGCATGATGATAGATCACTGTAGCCTCAAATTCCTAGATTCAAGTGATCCTCCTGCCTCAGCCTCCTGAGTAGCTAGGGCTAGAAGCATGTCTGCACCACCATGCACACTAACTTATTTTACTTTATTTTTGCAGAGATGGAGGTCTTGCTATGTTTCCCATGCTGGTCTCTAACTCCTGGCCTCAAGTGATCCCCCCACCTTAGCCACTCAAAGTGCTGGGATTACAGGCATGAGTCATAGTTCTTGGCCATCTGCTGTTTTAAATAATCCATACAACAGGCATTTATTTCTTTTTTTGAGACAGAGTCTCGCCCCACCACCCAGGCTGGAGTGCAGTGGTGCAATCTTGGCTCATTACAACCTCCGCCTCCCAGGTTCAAGCAATTCTCTTGCCTCAGCCTCCCGAGTAGCTGGGATTATAGGCGTGCACCAGCACACCCAGCTAATTTTTTTCATCTTTAGTATCGATGGGGTTTCACCATGTTGGCCAGGCTGGTCTCGAACTCCTGACCTCATGTTCCATGCATCTTAGCTTCCCAAAGTGCTGGCATTACAGGTGTGAGCCACTGCGCCTGACCCAGACATCTATTTCTAATATAGTAAGCTGGGTAATAAGGCTGACACTCTTGCTGAAAACTGACAAATCCTACATAAAATCTGAAGGCCATGTTGTTGAAACAAGAAAGACCTGACAATTAGTAATTATCAGCCCCAAATAAATTAGTGAAGTAAAGAATTTCCTGGAGGTAACCTGAGCATCTACCGGAGCATTAAAATCACTTTTGCCCCGAGGGCATCTGTCTAACCCACCGAACCGCACTTCAAGTTTTATGGCCTTCTGGGGAGCAGGGGTGGGGCAAACTCCAGGGTACACACGCGTTAGAAAGTCTCAAAGGAGACACACCACTCCCCAAGTAGGATGGGGCTATCACTTTCAGGTAAGAAACCTGAAGTTAATGTACTCCCGTCTTTCCATCCCCAGAAATTTTTGAGGAAGTTACTTTGGCACTTTGCAGAAAAGGAGACAAAGAAAAGTCTTTGAGAAATTATAACCACAGCTGGCTTTTGCAGACACTGGTGACCTAAATTCTCAACACATTGTTGGTCTAAAAGTCTACAGCAGTCCTAGACTGGGAGTGTCCCAGGTACCTGGAAAAAGGAAATGCAAATTGTCCATGGAGGGTACACTTTCATTGTAGGCCTCAATTAACTCCCTTCAACAGTGTCCCATGGAGGCTGGGCACGGTGGCTCACACCTGTAATCCTAGCACTTTGGGAGGCCAAGGTGGGTTGATCACTTGAGGTCAGGAGTTCAAAACCAGCCTGGCCAACGTGGTGAAACCCTGTCTCTACTAAAAATACAAAAAAATTAGCTGGGTGTGGTGGCACATGCCTGTAATCCCAGCTACTCAGGAGGCTGAGGCAGGAGAATCATTTGGGCCTGGGAGGCTGAGGTTGCAGTGAGCTGAGATTGCACCACTGCACTCCAACCTGGGTGACCGAGTGTAACTCTGTCTCAAAACAAAACAAAACAAAACAAAAATAGCGTCCCGTGGAAAATGAGCTTCACACAACCAAAGATAACAAGACATTCAAGGAAACAAGACACCGGAATGAGGAATCATGGGAAACAAGAGACAGCAGAAAAAACGCCATAACACTTCTAGATACTTAAGTTACTGGACACTGATTATAAAAATTCTTTGCACATTGTGGGTTTCTGTAGATTTAGCCTTTTCTTTTGCATATTATACTCAAGGAAATGTAAGACATGCTTGAAAATACCTACAGAACAATTCTCAAGTGGGGGCAACTCTACCCTCCATGGGACATTTCATTTGGCAATATCTGAGCCATTTTTGGCTATCACAGCTGGGGAGGGGCTGCTACTGGCATTGAGTGGGGTGAGAGGCCAGGGATGTTCAAAGTGTCTTAGAGTGCACAGGGTGGGGGCTCACGTCCAAGGATTATCTAGCCCAAAATGTCAATTATGCCACGGTTGAGAAATCCTGCTGCAGGGAAACAATACTACAAAAGATGAAGCAGGATTTAAAAAGATCAGACAGCGCGGTGGCTCAAGCCTGTAATCCCAGCACTTTGGGAGGCCGAGACGGGCGGATCACGAGGTCAGGAGATCGAGACCATCCTGGCTAACACAGTGAAACCCTGTCTTTACTAAAAAATACAAAAAACTAGCTGGGCGAGGTGGCAGGCAGGAGAATGGTGTGAACCCGGGAGGCGGAGCTTGCAGTGAGCTGAGATCCGGCCACTGCACTCCAGCCTGGGCGACAGAGCGAGACTCCGTCTCAAAAAAAAAAAAAAAAAAAAAAAAAAAAAAAGATCAGACAGAGCCTGTAGGAAAAAAACAATTCTAATACTTGGAATTAAAAACATAGTGGGCGTGGTTAACAGCAGATCAGACATAGCTAGAGAGGCAACTGGTAAGCTGGTGAAAGGCACCATTATTCTCCTCATTTGACAAACAAGTAAACTGAGGTACACAGAGAGCCAGCGTCTTGCTTGCTGGGAAATAAATCACAAATTGGCATCCACCTAACTCAAGATCTGTGCTGTTAACCACTCTGCCATTCTGTTTAAACCCAAGGGAATGGTTTCCTCTCTCTGCCTGAGTCTCTGAACGTCTTTCCCACTTGCTATTTTCTTTGGCAAAATATTTTAGGGAAAATAGAATTTGTCTAAAAACGCCTGAGAGAAGAAGGCACGCTGTGCTGCATTAGCATGCGGGCAACAATGCCTAGGGGGAAAAAAAAAGCACAGCAATTTCCATCTCTAAAACATTTACCTTCCATTAACTAATTATGGCCCACGGTTCATAGCCAAGGGGTTTGGGGTGTGTATCTTTACACAGACACAGAGAAAATGGAAGAAATGCACCAATAAAAGTGGTCCCCCACCAGGCCACGCACGGTGGCTCACGCCTGTATTCCTAACACTTTGGGAGGCCGAGATGGGCGGATCACCTAAGGTCAGGATTTAGAGACCAGCCTGACCAACATGGAGAAACCCCATCTCTACTAAAAAATACAAAATTAGCCGGGCGTGGTGACGCATGCCTGTGATCTCAGCTACTCAGGAGGCTGAGGCAGGAGAATCGCTTGAACCCGGGAGGCAGAGGTTGCAGTGAGCTGAGATCATGCCATTGCACTCCAGTCCGGGCAAGAAGAGTGAAACTCTGTCTCAAAAAAAAAAAACAAAAAAAAACCAAAAAGGCATTCCCCCTGTTAGCTGCTAGAAGCTGGAATGCAGGGTCCAGGGCCGTCCCAAATTTGCAACCCCAGAGTCTTCAGCTGCAGGATCCTGGGCAAGTTACTTCCTCTCGCTATGCTTTGATCTCTCTCTCCATAAAATGTAGATCGTGAACAACCACGCTTTTAGGATTCTTTGCAAAGATCCAAGGAGATGTGTGTTAAGGGCCTGGCACGTAGCAACTGCTCAATGTGACTGGTGATTACTTCTATTGGAGAGGCAGGAAAGCACAGCGGTAAAAACAAAACAAAACAAAAAACCAACCAACCAACAAACAAAAAAAACACACACACACTCTGGGACCACACTCCTGGGTCTGAATCCCAGCTCTACCACTCAGTAGCTGTGTGACCTTCGGAAAGTTACTTAACCTCTCTGGGCATCGGTTTCCTCATAGGTAAAATGTGGATAATAACAGCTCTTATTTTATTTATTTTTTTGAGATGGAATTTCACTCTTGTCCTCCAGGTTGGAGTGCAGCGGAGCGATCTTGGCTCACTGCAACCTCCGCCTCCTGGGTTCAAGTGATTCTCTTACCTCAGCCAAGTAGCTGGGATTACAGGCACCTGCCACCACGCCTGGGTAATTTTTGTATTTTTAGTAGAGAGAGGGTTTCACCATATTGGTCAGGCTGGTCTTGAACTCCTGACCTCAGGTGATCCACCTGCCTTGGCCTCCCAAAGTGCTGGGATTACAGGAATAAGCCACTGCGCCTGGCAACAGCTCTTATTTTATAGGCTCTTTAGAAGATTACATGGGTTAATATTTGTAAAGGGCTCATAGTAAATGCTAGTTGTTATTGTCATCACAATTTGCCTGGATTATCAGGCTGATGAGTACAATGTAGTTGAACTGAAGTTTTACAAGGGCAGAAAGCAGGCCTGTCTTGTTACCACTGTGTCACCAGGGCCTAGCACACAGTAGAAACTCAGTGAGCAATTTTGGAATGAATGAAGTATTTCCTTTTTACCTGCCAATATCCCCAAATGTAACAAAAACCATGACTACCATTTGCTGAGAATCTACCCTGGAGCGAGCCCCCTAGTGGGCATTTTACATGGATCATCTCCTCGCATCCTCACAGCAACGCTGAGACAGGTGGCATCGTTCCATTTCACAGATCAGGAAACTGCAGGTCAGAGTGGTCCCACAGCCCGTGAAGGGAAAAGCCAGAATTTTTGCCACGTCCACCAGGATTCCCAAATCCAAATGTTCAACTACTTTCTGCCACCTGAGTCTTTCCTTCAACCTGAGATCCGCTCTCATGGATGTCACAGCCAACCACGTAGACCCTGAGAGCCTTCATGTTTGTATTTCTTTGCTTCTACTGTATGTTCTCCCTGCTTCTCACTGAAGAATGGACGCAGCTCAGTGCCTCAGTTTCCCTACTCATAAAAGGAGGACAACAACAGTGGTGTTCTCAGAATGGCCTTGAGGGCGGCACAGGTGGATCGTGCCTCACACAGAGCGAGCCTCCGTAAATGGAATAGCCTCTCTACGACTTGCCTGCGAATTCTCCCCACCACCCTGACCCTCGGGCACACATCTTTAGATTTGCTGACCACCTTCTGGGCTGAGTCTCACTCCTCTGCCCGTTAGCTTTCCTTTGCCCAAGCTGATTTATCCGTCATTTCTCCCCCTCCAGCCTCTATCACTGTGCGTACACACACACACACACACACACACACACACACACACACACACCCCTTTCTCTCTCTTCTTGCAGCCTCTTCAGCCACTAAAATTAGCTCCATCTCTAGTCCACATCCCCAGCACGCCTGTCCTGGTTTCTCTGGGCTCCCAGCCACTTGCGATATTGTGTCTCAGATGCCACACGCTGCCTGCCTGATGTCACAGCCGCTTCCTAAAACAAGGGGTATTTTGAGATCCTGGAGGGGGTGGGAGCGGGGGGAAGGGAGGGATTTCACACATCTTCCTCCTGGGGCGTTTTTTAAAAACGCTGACACGAGAGATGTGTGCCCCCCCCCCACTGTGCCCCTCACTCCTATTTTTAGTTTCTAAGTGTTCAGAAAAAAAAAAAGCTTCAGAACCAATGAGACCTCCAAGGGCCCCAGTGGGTCAAATCTTGATTTGAAAAAAATTCCACTTCTGGGTCTATATCTAAAAGAATTGAAAGCAGGGACTCAGCTATTTGTACATACAGGTTCACAGCAGCATTATTTACAATAGCCAAAAGGTGGAAACCAAGTGCCCATCGATGGATGAACGGATAAACAAAGCGTGGTCCATCCACACAATGGAATACGATTCGGCCTGGAAAAGAAGGAAATTCTGACTCATGCTACAACATGGATGAAACTGGAGGACATTATGCTCCGTGAAACAAACCAGTCACAAAAAGACAAATACTGTATGATTCTACTCACAGGGGAGGCCCAAAGTAGCCAAATTCACAGAGACAGAAAGTAAAATGGCGGGTGCCAGGGGCTGGGGGAGTGGGGAGGGGGGAGTAGAGAGTGGGGAGGGGGAGGGGGGAGTGGGAAGTGGGGAGTGGGGAGTGGGAAGTGGGGAGTGCGGAGGGGGTGGGGGAATGGGGTGTGGGGGAAGGGGAGGGGGAGGGGGAGGGGAGTACAGAATGGGGAAGGGGGAGGGGGAGGGGAAGTGGGGAGGGGAGGGGGAGTACAGAGTGGGGAGGGGGAGGGGGGAGGGAGAGTGGGGAGGGGGGAGGGAGAGTGGGGAGGGGAGGGGGAGGGGGGGAGGGGGAGCAGGGAGTGGATAATGAGTTTCCTGGGGGCAGAGTTTCAGTTTTGCAAGATGCAAAAGTTCTGGAGATGGATGGCAGCACTCGTTGTACAACAATGTGAGTGTACTTAACGCCGCTGAACTATACACTTAAAAACAGTATATTTTATGTTACGCATATGTAACCACAAATATACATATATATATAAATATACATTTGCAACCCCAGAGTCTTCAGCTGCAGGATCTTGGGGAAGTTACTTCCTCTCTCTATGCTTTGATCTCTCTCTTAGGCCGGGTGCAGTGGTTCAACGCCTGTAATCTCAGCACTTTGGGAGGCCGAGGTGGGTGGATCCCTTGAGGTCAGGAGTTCCAGACCAGCCTGGCCAACATGGTGAAACCTCGTCTCCACTAAAAATACAAAAATTAGCCAGGCCTGGTGGCATGATCTCAGCTCACTGCAACCTCTGCCTCCTGGGTTCAAGCGATTCTCCTGCCTCAGCCTCCCGAGTAGCTGGGACTACAGGCACGCAGCACCATGCCCAGGTAATGTTTGTATTTTTAGTACAGACAGGATTTCATCATGTTGGGCAGGCTGGTCTCGAACTCCTGACCTCGGGTGATCTGCCCTCTTGGCCTCCCAAAGTGCTGGGATTACAGGCGTGAACCACTGTTAGAACAATGAGACGAACAGGTCAGGAGGAGAAAGCACGTGGACAGGGGGCGGGGATGTTACCACCTAGTCACGGCAGGGACTTGATTCCCCTGGAAGATCTTACTGGGACAATTCATACTACAAATTGTTTAGTGAACATCTACTATGTGCCAGGCTGTGTTCTAGGCTCTGGGGGAATAGCAGTGAACAAAACAGGCAGAAGTCCCTGCCCTCATGGAACTGGCATTCTAGTGGGGGCGGGGGATTGGCAATAACCAATAAACAAGTAAATATAGCTTGGTAGATGCTCTTCAGGGGTATAGAAGGAAACTAAGCCTAGCGGTGGGGAGTAGGGTGGCACGGTGCAGGTGGGGCAGTTACATGTTAGAAGGACACTTGAGCAAAGACCCAAAGGAAGTGAGACGGGGGAGCCAAGCAGATATCTGGGGGAAGACTGTTCCAGGCAGAGGGAACAGCCTATGCAAAGGCCCTGAGGCTGGGGAGTGCTTGGTGTGTAAGGGACAGCAGGGAATCTGTGTCGCTGAAGCCGAGTGAGTGGAAAGGAGAGTGGGAATAGAGGGGGACGGGGGGGAGGCTTTGTGGGTCCCTGTGAGGAGAATTTGGGCTTTTTCTCCAAGTGAGGTGGTGAGCAAAAAGGAGCCAGGTCCTGACTCAGTTGCTCACAGGCGCCCTCTGGCTGCTGTGTGGGGAACAGTCCTGGGGGTGGGGCAAGGGCAGAAGTTAAGAGACCAGATGGGGGTGGAGGTGGCGGGCAACTGGTTTAGTCCAGGCCAGGAATGATGGCGGCTGGACTGGGGTGGGGCTGTGAAGGTGGTGAGAGGTGGGTGGTGGATTCTGGGTAGATTCTGAAGGTAGAGCCAATAAGATGTGTTAACAGACTGGATGCAGGGGGTGGAGAAAAAGAGGCATAGTGGCACAGAGGAAGATCTGGAGGTCTGAGGCCAGAGCACTGCAGGGGGTTGAAGTCACCTTTATCTAAATAGAAAATACAGCAGGATGAGCAGGTTTGGGTGATGGTGGTCTTTTGGAGAAACTGTAATCCATCTAACACCTCAGAGTCAGCTGCATACCCGTGTTCATGACAGCACTCTTCACAACAGCTACAATATGGGTACAACCTAAATGTCCATCAGTAAAGGAATGGACAAAGAAAATGTGGTGTATATTTACACAATGAAATACTATTCAGTCCTGAAAAAGGAGGAAATTCCATCTTTTGCGACAACGTGCATGAACCTGGAGGACATTATACTAAGTTGAAACAAGCCAGACACAGAAACACAAATACTGCACAATCTCGCTTATGTGTGAGATCTAAAAAATTTGAGGCCGGGCGCGGTGGCCCATAATCCCAGCACTTTGGGAGGCTGATGCGGGCGGGTCACGAGGTCAAGAGATCGACACCATCCTGGCCAACATGGTGAAACCCCATCTCTACTAAAAATACAAAAATTAGCTGGGCGTGGTGGTGCACACCTCTAGTCCCAGCTACTTGGGAGGCTGAGGCAGGAGAATCACTTGAACCCAAGAGGCAGAGGTTGCAGTGAGCCAAGATCATGCCACTGCACTCCAGACTAGCAACAGAGTGACACTCTGTCTAAAAAAAAAAATAATAAATAAATAAATAAATAAAATTTAGGCTGGGGGCAGTGGCTCAACGCTTGTAATCTCAGCACTTTGAGAGGCCGAGGTGGGTGGATCACTTGAGGTGAGGTCAGGAGCTCGAGACCGGCCTGGCCAACATGGTGAAACCTCGTCTCCATTAAAAATACAAAAATTAGGTCTGGTGGCGAGCACCTGTAATCCCAGCTACTCAGGAGGCTGAGGCTGGAGAGTCGCTTGAACCCAGGAGGCGGAGGTTGCAGTGAGCCGAGATGGCACTACTGCACTCCAGACTAGGTGACACAGCGAGACTCTATCTCAAAAATAAATAAATAAAATAAAAAATTAAAATTAAAAATTAAAAAAAATAAAAAATTTGAACCCATGGAAGCAGAGAGAATGGTGGTTACGAAGGGTTGGTGGTGGAGGGATTGGGGAGATATTAGGTAAAGGATACAAAGTTTCAGTGAGATAGGAGGAATAAGTTTTAGAGATCTTTTGCACAGCATGGTGACCACAATTAATGATAACGTATTGTAGTGTATGTTTCAACATAATGTAATATACAACATATGGTATTGTATATTTCAAAACTGCTAAAAGAGATTTTAAGTGTTTTCACCACAAAAAATAAGTATGTGATGTAGTGGATATATTAATTGGCTTGATTTAATCATTCAAAAATGTAAACATATATAGCAAAACATCACATTGTACCCCATGAATATATACAATTACTTTTTCAGTTAGAAAAAAAGTTAGGCTGGGTGCAGTGGCTCATGTCTGTAATCGCAGTACTTTGGGAGGCTGAGGCAGGAAGATTGCTTGAGGCCAGGAGTTTGAGACCAGCTTGGGCAACATAGCAAGACCCCACCTCTACAAAAAAATTTAAAAATTAGCCAGGCATCTGGCTAACACAGTGAAACCCTGTCTCTACTAAAAATACAAAAAATTAGCCAGGCGTGGTGGCGGGCACCTGTAGTCCCAGCTAATCGGGAGGCTGAGGCAGGAGAATGGCGTGAACCCAGGAAGTGGAGCTTGCAGTGAGCCAAGATCGCACCACTGCACTCCAGCCTGGGCGACAGAGTGAGACTCTGTCTCAAAAAAAAAAAAAATTAGCCAGGCATCATGGTGTGTGCCTGTAGTCCTAGCTACTCAAAAGGCTGATGTTGGGGGATCGCTTGAGCCTGGGAGGTCAAGGCTGCAATAAGCTATGATCACACCACTGCACTCCAGGCTGGGCAACAGAGCAAGACCCTGTCTCAAAAAAAAAAAAAAAAAAAAAAAAAAAAAAAGTCAGCTGAAGAAGATGGACCCCCAGAGTCATGGAAACTGCTTTGTACCCAGAGCCTTGGATCAGGGCCTGCGTTGTGGGGAAGTGACCTTGGTCTGGCCAGTGGGCAGGGGATGCATGTCAGTTTATTGACCTGGGCTTTGGTGTCTCATCTGCAAATAAGGGATGCAAAAAGCTCCAACCCCCAACCTCAGAATCACTGGGAGGCACCAATGGGAGAATTCTTGCAAAGGGCTCAGACAGCCCTTCGCTGCATACCACCCAGCAGAACAAGAGCGAGTATAAGTATTAGCAATGGAATAGTTGCAGTGTGTCTAGCTAACCTCTCCTGGGCAACACTGCACCCTCCAGTGGCCATCCCCTGGGAACCAAGTCAAGCAGCAAACAGCCTGGAAACAGGGTTTTTACTTTCCTGAATCAGATAATCACAGAATCAGCCACCTGTACTCCATGTATTGAGCGTGGCAGTTAAGAGCTTCAACATTGAACGCAAGTTTCCTCATTCAAACCCCAATTCTACCACTTCCCAGCCGTGTGGCTTGGGAAAAGTGCTCTAGCTTTTCTGAATGTCAATTTTCTCATCTGTAAAATGGGGAGACTGGGACTGAATGAAATAATCCCTGCAGAGCCCTTAGGGCACAGCCTGGCCACACACATGTTATATCTGTGTTCACTATTGTTGTTATTGTTATTATTTTTAGAGATAAGGTTTCGCCCTGTCACCCAGGGTGCAGTGCAGTGGCATGATCATAGCTCACTGCAGCCTCGACCTCCTGGATTCAAGTGATCCTCCTGTCTCAGCCTCCTGAATAGCTGGGACTACAGGCTACTGTTATTACTGATACCTTTATTTGCCCTGTGAAATAGGTACAGTGAGCCCTGAGATATTAGGCTGGTGCAAAAGTCATTGTGGTTTTTGCCATTACTTTTCATGTATTTTGGATCTGTGCCTGTCCCCACCCAAATCTTATGGTGAATTGTAATCCCCGATGTTGGAGGTGGGGCCTGGTGGAAGGTGATTGGATCATGAGGGCATTATTTCCGCCTTGGTGCTATTCTCGAGATAGTGAGTGAGTTCTTGTGAGATCCGGCCATTTAAAGGTGTGTAGCACCTCCTCACTCTCTTCCTCCGGTTCTGGCCACGTGAGGACGCCTGCTCCAGCTTTACCTTCTGCCATGATTGTAAGTTTCCTGAGGCCTCCCCAGAAGCTAAGCAGATGCTGCCATGCTTTCTGTAGAGCCTGCAGAATCATGAGTCAATTACACCTCTTTTCTTTGTAAATTACCCCAGTCTCAGGTTTTTGTTTTTTTTTTTTTTTTTGACAAGATCTCACTCTGTTTTTTGGGGGTTTTTTTGTTTTCTTTTTTGAGACGGAGTCTTGCTCTGTCGCCCAGGCTGGAGTGCAGTGGCGCGATCTCGGCTCACTGCAAGCTCCGCCTCCTGGGTTCACGCCATTCTCCTGCCTCGGCCTCCTGAGTAGCTGGGACTACAGGTGCCCCCCACCAGGCCCGGCTAATTTTTTGTATTTTTAGTAGAGACAGGGTTTCACTGTGTTAGCCAGGATGGTCTCGATCTCCTGACCTCGTGATCCACCCGCCTTGGCCTCCCAAAGTGCTGGAATTACAGGCGTGAGCCACCACGCCCGGCCTACAAGGTCTCACTCTGTTGCCCGGGCTGGAGTACAGTGGCACAATCACAGCTCACTGCAGCATTAGCCTCTCGGGCTCAAGCGATCCTCCCACCTCACCTTCCTGAGTAGCCACGACCACAGACGCATGCCAGCACACCTGGCTAATTTTTATACTTTCAGTAGAGCCAGGATTTCACTGTGTTGCCCAGGTTGGTCTGGAACTCCTGGGTTCAAGCAATCCTCCCACCGTGGCCTCCCAAAGTGCTGGGATTATGGGTGTGAGCCACTGTGCCCAGTCAGGCATTTCTTTTCAAAAATTTTTCTTTTAAATTATTATTATTTTTTTTTTTTTGAGATGGAGTCTCACTCTGTATCCCAGGCTGGAGTGCAGTGGCTCAGTCTTGGCTCACTGTAACCTCCGCCTCCCTAGTTCAAGTGATTCTCCTGCCTCAGCCTCCCAAGTAGCTGGAATTACAGGTGCATATCACCAGGCCTGGCTAATTTTTTTTGTTTGTTTTTTTTGTATTTTTAGAAGAGATGGGGTCTCGCTATATTGCCCAAGCTTGTCTCACACTCCTGACCTCAAGTGATCTGCCCATCTCAACCTCCCAAAGTGCTGGGATTACAAGCATGAGCCATCACGCCCAGCCCCAGCCAGACATTTCTTTATAGCAATGTGAGAACAGACTAATACAAGCCCCAATTTTCAGATGGGGAAACTGAGGCTCAGAGAGACGACAGGCTTGCCAGAGGTCAGCAGAGCAACAGAGGTGAGCAGGAAGGGTGCTCTGCCAGCCTGCCCTCGTTCTCCCAGATGTACATTGGGGACAATGAGAGCACCTACCAAGAAAGATGTGCCTAGAGGATTAAATGAGATAATTTACTCAAGATGTTGAGAACAGCACTACGTACAAATTGTGGATGAATGTTGGTGTTTATCTTAACTCCCTCGGGTCATGCAGCTGGGCACTGGGGAAGCCCAAGATTGTCTGACTGCAGGGTCCAGTTCCTTATTACAGAGCTTTGCTGTTGAACCAACAATTTAAAAACATACAAGGTTTTGCCTGTTTTTATTGTGTTTTCTTTTGTTTTAAGATGGAGCCTCACTCTGTCATCCAGGCTGGAGTGCAGTGGCGTGGTCTCAGCTCACTAAAACCTCTACCTACCCAGTTCAAGTGATTCTCGTGCCTCAGCCTCCTGAGTAGCTGAGATTACAAGGATGCACCACCACACCCAGCTAATTTTTGTATTTTTAGTAGACATGGGGTTTCATCATGTTGGCCGAGGCTGGTCTCGAACTCCTGACCTCAAGTGGTCTGCCCGCCTGAGCCTCCTAAAGTGTTGGGATTACAGGCGTGAGCCACCGCGGCCGGCCTGCCTTTGCCTGTTTCTTCAGAAGGGACAAGGGAATGGAAAATCAGGGATTGTTCCCTGAGCCTTCTGCTTTTTCGAGGCACTCAGCATTCCTGGTGCCCAAGGCTTCCCACATTGTCCCCTTGGCTGGCACAGCTGCTGGGGTGAGTGTGATTCTGAGGTTGGGGCTTTTTGAATTCCGTTTGTAAATGAGAACGGAACCTCAGCTGCTCCTGAATCCACCCAGATCAGGCCGGGCAGTTCCTGCTTTTCTCCTCCTGCTACAGAATAACAGGACTGGAATTAAGCATAGCTCTTCTTCCTTCTGTCCGTCCCCTAGCAATGTCTGGGCAAACCTAACAAAAGCCATGAAGCCTGTACCATCAGCTATGAATTCAGTTATTCATTCACTCAGTCATTCACTCACTCACTCATTCATTCACTCACTCACTCATTCACTCACTCATTCATTCATTCACTCATTCATTCACTCATTCACTCATTCACTCACTCACTCATTCACTCATTCACTCACTCACTCATTCACTCATTCACTCATTCATTCATTCATTCACTCACTCACCCATTTATGCATTCAACAGATTTTTACTGAACCCCATTCTCAAGTTCTGTATGAGGCTCTGTGGGTCCGTCTTTACCCCCCAGAGGAAGGAGACACATGATTAACCAAATAGACAACATTAAGAGGATTCACACTGATGCCACAGATGGCCATAAAGAGGGGACCTAAACTGGTATCACAGTGGGCATGCAGTGGGGAGATCAGGGAAGGCTTCCTTCCTGGAGGAAGAGACAGTATCATATCAGTAAACACGTACTTCCTTGAGGCCTGAGAGTGCCCCTTTGGCACCTTGGTCCCTCTTCAAGGCCCCTGGACTGCCCCCACAATGCAGCAAACAATGAGTACACATGTGGCACAACAGGGGAACCTCCTTTCAGGTTGGCTGGTGCCCCTGCCGCCCGGATGTTAAATATTTTAAGTATCATGTCTGAGTAAGATTTAAGCAGATACAGAGGAGGGAGCATATTTCAGACACAGGCACACAGCATGTGCAAGTCCCTGGGGTGAGCGGGCAGAAGCTGCTGGTGGAGAAGGCTGGTGTCCCTTTCCCATTTTCTCCCTCTAAAATTTGACAGTGGCAGAAGGAAGCTTGGTTCTGCAGTGGGGACAGAGCTGTGTCCAAATCCTGGTTCTAGCTACACGGAACGGTGGGGAGGTTTGAATATGATAAGCTATGTAAAGGATCTAAGACCCAGCAGATGCTCAGTTCATGCTCTCTGAAGTTGATCTCCACACTGACCTTGGTTTCCATAAACCTGGCACTGCAGAAGGGAAGAGAGGTGGAGGCAGCTAACAAAAGAAAAGGGCCGGGTGTGGTGGGTCACGCCTCTAATCCCAGCATTTTGGGAGGCTGAGGCAGTTGGATCACCTGAGGTCAGGAATTTGAGACCAGCCTGGCCAACATGGCAAAACTCTGACTCTACTAAAAATACAAAAATTAGCCAGGCATGGTGGCATACTCCTGTAATTCCAGCTACTCAGGAGGCTGAGGCGGGAGAATTGCTTGAACCTAGGAGGCAGAGGTTGCAGTGAGCTGAGATCACGCCATTGCACTGCAGCCTGGGCGACAAGAGCGAAACACCACCTAAAAGAAAAAAAGAAAGAAAGAAAAAGAAACAAGAGTTGGGGCGGGAGGGAGAAGAGTTAAGTTAAGGTCTCCACATAGATACCCACAAATCTGGCCTCTGCCCCTACCTGAGCCAATAGAATCAGAGCCAGCTTTCCATCCAGCTCTGATCAGGAGTGGGTGACATTTCAACAAACAAAATCCAAAGCCCCAGTGGACAGAGGGAGCCAGGCTGCGTGGCTGTGCATGTCAGCATGGCAGACAAGAAATCTCTTCCCTAAGAATTTCTTCCCTTGCACTCCAACCACCTGTGAGGGTTCAGAACACAGATATCACAGTGAGATTTGATAAAAGCTGAGAAGGCTATGTAATCATTCCCACTTTTCATTCCGGCTTGCTGTATGACGGGCCCTATGCTCTCGGCGGAGTTTTTGCTGACATTTTTTCCTCCTTTTCACTGTGCAAGTGACACAGTAATGACACGTCATCTACATTGATGGGTGCGGGATGGAAAGGAAGAGGAAAATGTGCTCTGAGGGCCCACAGAAGTCAGGGCAGAAGGCTTCAGGGTACAGGAATGGGGTCCCAGTGGCCCCAGGTAAATACCAGATGGAGTCTGTTGCCCCATTCCTTGAATCTGGACCAGCCTCATTGCTTGCTTTGGACAACAGTGGCCAACATGATGTTGGGCCATTCCTGGGACTGGCCCTTAAGAAGGCTGAACACTTCCTCTTTCTCTTAGAGTCCCACTGCTGCCATGTGAACTAGCTCAGGGTAACCTGCCGGAGGATGAAAAGCTTCCATGAAAACTAGCTCAGGCTAGTCTGCTGGAGGGTGAAAGACCACAGGGAGTGGAGCACAGTCATTCCAGCCGAGGGCATCCTGGACCAGTCTGCAGCCAGTCAACAGCCAAACAGAAGAGCCACCCAGCTGACCTGCAGCTGATCAAAGATGCATGAATGAGCTCAACTGAGACCAGATAAAGCACCCAACTGGGCCCAGCCTGAACTGCCACCCTTCAGAACCATGAGCCAAATAAATGCTTGTCATTATAAGCCACTGGGTCTTGGGGATTGTTTGTTACACAGCAGTGTTGTGGCAATATATAACTGATGCAAAGGAGCATACAGAAGAGGTAAATATAAGGTACACTAAGACAGAGTTTTAAAATAAAAGGTCCTGATTTTATTTTATTTTGATTACAGGTGCACGCCACCACATCCGACTAATTTTTATATTTTTAGTAGAGACGGGGTTTCACCATGTTGGCCAGGCTGGTCTTGAACTCCTGACCTCAGGTGATCCACCTGCCTTGGCCTCCCAAAGTGCTGAGATTATAGGAGTGAGCCACCATGCCTGGCTTTCTCTTTTCTTTCTTACTGTCCTGTTCCTATTTCCTGGTATTGCCAAACAAACCACTTGCCCTCAATTTTTTTTTTTTTTTTTTTTTCTTTTGAGATGGAGTCTTGCTCTGTTGCTCAGGCTGGAGTGCAGTGGTGCAATCTCGGCTCACTGCAAGCTCTGCCTCCCAGGTTCACGCCATTCTCCTGTCTCAGCCTCCTGAGTAGCTGGGACTACAGGCACCCGCCACCATGCCCAGCTAATTTTTTGTATTTTCAATAGAGATGGGGTTTCACCGTGTTAGCCAGGATGGTCTCGATCTCCTGACCTCGTGATCCGTTGCCCTCAAATCTTTGTCTCAGGATCAGTGTGGGTTCTTTTTTTTTTTTTTTTTTTTTTTTTTTGAGACAGAGTCTCGCTCTGTCGCCCAGGCTGGAGTGCAGTGGTGCTATCTCAGCTCACTGCAAGCTCTGCCTGCCGGGTTCATGCCATTCTCCTGCCTCAGCCTCCCGAATAGCTGGGACTACAAGTGACTGCCATCATACCCAGCTAATTTTTTTTTTTTTTTTTTGGTATTTTTAGTAGAGATGGGGTTTCACCATGTTAGCCAGGATGGTCTCGATCTCCTGACCTCGTGATCCGCCCACCTCAGCCTCCTAAAGTGCTGGGATTACAGGCGTGAGCGACCGCGCCCAGCCCAGTCTGGGTTCTTGATTGCAAAACCAAACACTGACCGGCTATCTTAGGCATAAAACGAATTTTTAGGAAACTCAGATAATCAACAGGGGGCCAGAAGAGGGGATTTGGGAAGTGAGCAGGAACAGCGTAGCCCGCCTGACCTCCTCCTGCAGGTGGCCATGAAAGAATCTGAATCATCATGTTTGGATCACTTGGTCCATTTTCAAATTCCTGGGTAGGAAAACATGTGACTGGTTGAGTTTTTTGTTGGTTTGTTTTTTGAGACAGGGTCTTGCCCTGTTACCCAAGCTGGGCTGGAGCGTAGTGGCACTATTACGGCTCACTGCAGCCTTGATCTCCTGGGCTCAAGCAATCCTCCTGCCTCAGCCTCCTGAGTAGCTGGGACTACAAGTCTGTGCTACCACACCCAGCTAATTAAAAAAAATTTTTAAGAGATAAGGGTCTCACTATGTTGCCCAGTCTGGTCTCAAACTCCTGGGCTTGGCTCAAGCTATCCTCCTGCCTTGGCATCCCAAAGTGCTGGGATCATAGGCATGAGCCACTGCACCTGGCCCTGGTTGTTTAAATCACATGCTCTAACAGGTGATGGGGAGAGAATGAATCCCTTTCACCTTCAACTTATAAGTGAGCGTGGGATTGGAAAGGGAGGTCAGATATTGGGAACCCAACTAATAATAGCAAATGTTCTCTACGGTTAACTAACTGGTCTATGGAACTAGGCCTGGAGAAGTAGTAATAATTATTATCATCATTATAATGATAGTTATTAGTCTTACAACAGCTAATATAATTGAGCACTTACTCTGTGCCAGTTTTTGTTCTAAATGCCTTATATGTATCTCACTGACTTTTACCTTTTGAGGTAAGTGCAGTTATTATTCCCATTCCACAGATGAGGAAGCTGAGGCCCAATGGACTATATCATTTTCTCTTTCTTCAGACTGTCCATGGGCAAATAACATCCATAAACCCAGCCCAGCATGTGTCAGACATTAACTCATTGAACCTTGAAAACAACTCCATAAGGTGGGAGTATTTTGTTGTTATTTTGTTGTTGTTGTTGTTTTGTTTTGTTTGTTTGTTTGAGACAGGGTCTCACTCTGTTGGACTGCAGTGGTGCAAGCACGGCTCACTGCAGCCTCAACCTCCTGGGCTCAAGTGATTCTCCCACCTCAGCCTCCTGAGTAGCTGGGATTACAGGCACACACTATCACACCCAGATAATTTTTGCTTTGTTTTGTTTTTGTAGAGATGGAGTTTCACCATGTTGCCCAGAGTGGCCTCGAACTCCCAAGTTTAAGCGATCCACCCACCTCAGCTTCCCAAAGTGTTTGGATTACAAGCGTGAGCCACCATGCCCCATCAAGTCAGGGAATGTTACTACTCTCATTTTCCAGATTAAGAAATGGAAGATTCAGGGAGGTACAGTAACTTGCCCAAGGTCACACAGCTTGGAAACAGTGGAGTCAGGTTGGGAATCTACTCTAACCCCAAAGACCAGGTCTTAACCACTATGCTTCCTTACATGTCTGTGGAGACTGGCTGCCCTCTTTTAGAGATGCCTGCACAAGAAGCAGCTGGGCTGTAAAGCAACATTAAAAAAATTTTATTTTTTGAGACAGAGTGCCATTCTGTTGGCCAGGTGTGGTGGCTCACGGCTGTAATCCCAGCACTTTGAGAGGCCAAGGCAAGTGAATCACTTGAGGTCAGGAGTTCATCAGCCTGGCCAACATGGTGAAACCCCCTCTCTATTAAAAATGCAAAAATTAGCCAGGCATGGTGGCGTGCGCCTGTGATCCCAGCTACTTAGGAGGTTGAGGTGGGAGTGCTTGAACCTGGGAGGTGGATGCTGCAGTGAGCCAAGATTGCACCATTGCACTCCAGCTTGGGTGACAGAGCAAGACCCTGTCTTGAGGAAAAAAAAACAAGAGTCTTGGTTTGTTGCGAGTCCATTGGCACGATCTTGGCCTCCCGGCTTCAAGCGGCCCACCACGCAGCCATCTCCCTGCCCTGGTGAGAGGAGAGGAGTCATTAGGCATGCAAACTGTAGAGGCAGTGGGACAGATGCCCCTTGGAGGCAGGCTGGTATTTGTCATAGCAATTCGAGAGAACAAGACCTCAGTCGGCCCCCAAACCCGCAGAGAGATGGATGGCAAGGTCTTCTCCAGTCCCACAGGGAAAATGGCCAAGAAGCTCAGTATGGAACAAGGTCACCTGGCCATCTGGCCTTCACTCAGTCCCTCTCCACCCCAGCTGGAGGCAGAGGGAGGGAAGAGAACATTTTAGCACAATACGGTGTGCTGGGAGCTGTCCAGGGTGCTGAAACCTGTAACCCATTAAGCTTCCAACTTTCGCTCCTTGAGTTAGTGCCGAGTAGACCCCAAGGCAAGTACTAAGGTCCAGTGGTTAATTTGAGAGGTGATCCAAGGAATTACAAGTGAGGAATGAGGAAGAGAGAGATTGGTAAAGGGTACACTAGTGAATGAGTTTTATGGTGAACAACTAGGATTCAATTTTACTGAGGAGCCTCTATGATGCTGTATAACATATTTCAAAGTTTTCCCACTGAGCAATGGGGAAGCCGGGGTATTTATACACTGACTCCTTAGCTCACTGGTTGAGGGATGCTACCGAGGTTATTAAGCATCTGGCATAGGGGCTCAGCAAACTGTGTGATGCCAGAGATTGCCCTCCAACAGAGATGTAGAGAGATGGGAGTGTACCAAGAGGAAGCTGCAAGTGAACTTAGAGGTAAGCTGTGTGATGCAAACCCTAGGAGGCAGACACTAGTTTTACTCCCTTTTTCCAGGTGAGAAAACTGAGGTTCAGTGAGTTCAATCCATTTTCACTGTCACAGAGGGAAGAGCTTCCTCTGACTCTGAAATCCAGGTCTTAACCATAGTGCTAGGCCAATCTCTCATTTCTTGAAATCTCTTCTGCTCCTGTTTTTCCCCAGCCATAGTGGAACCCAAGATCAGGGAGGGGAAGGAAGGATCACCCTGACTTTCCATGCCAGAGAGCTCTATTCAAATTCTCAAGTTTACTTTCATTGGCAAACTTGACCTTAGGGAAATAGCATAGGATTCAAGAAAATGGGTTCTAGATCCAGATCTGCCTTAGTTCAAATCCTGGGTCCACCATGTATGAGACAGATGCTCTGGTCTGAATATTTCAAACCTTCCAAAACTCTTGTTGAAATTTGTTTTATTTATTTTATATTATTATTTATTAACACAGAGTCTTACTCTGTCACCCAGCCTGGAATGCAGTAGTGTGTGTGCATTATAGCTCAAGCAGCCTTGACCTTAAACTTTCCAGTCTCCATAACTGTAAGAAATAAATGGCTTTTTCTTTACAAATTACTCAGTTTCAGGTATTCTGTTATAAGCAACAGAAAACAGACTAAGACAGTAAGTATTTAATGTCTTTGAGCCTCAGGTGCTCCATCTGTAAATGGGGATAATAATAGTATTTATTTAACTTTGAGAGTTGAAATAATTTTATTTCTATTTTTATTTTTAGAGACAATCTTGCTCTGTCACCCAGGCTGGAGTACAGTGGTGTGATCATAGTTCACTGCAGCCTCAAATTCCTGGGCTCAAGCAATCCTCCTGCCTCAGCCTCCTCATTAGCTGGGACTATAGGCATGTACCAACATACCTGGCCAACTTAAAAAATAAACTTTTTACAAAGACAGGATCTTGCTATGCTGCCCAGACTGGTCTCAAACTCCTGGGCTCAAGTGATCCTCCTGACTTGGCCTCCTAAAGTGCTGAGATTATAGGAGGGTGCCTATGTATGTATATAAAATATAGTATGTCATATTGTAAGCACCTTGTAAGTTTCAGCTTATCAGAGTTGCCACTGTTGTTAATAACAGGCATTACATTCCTAAGGACACTGGGTTGAATATAGCTCTTTGCTGAACTTAACACAGACCCAGTGTTATTCTAGGTTTAGAGACATGTCCTAGAGACAGGCTGAGATCCTGATCCACCCCGTACCAGCTGTGTGACTCCCTTGCGAGCAGCTTAACCTCTCTGAGCCTCAGATTCATCTGTACAAAGGCTAGTGAGGCTAACTGTGATAATGCACATAAAACTCTTAATGTAGTCCCTGGCACATAGTAAGTACTCAATAAATGATAAGAATAACAACCATGGCAGCTAACATCGTTATTATCACTGTCACTGCTGGTGTTGTTAGAAGATGGAAGAAAATAGCTCCTGCTGCTAGGAAGTGATGTGGTTCCTGGTGAAACATCGTCCAGCAAATATCATGACAACCAAATGCCTTGAACAATAAAAAGATCGATGCTCTCTCAATGGTATAACTCACTGAGAATGACAAAAAGCATTTGTGTCACAGTGGGGAATCCTTTTGGTACCAAGGATGACTGATCCATGGAGGGGAGAAATTACTGCAGAGAGACATTAAAATAAAAGGCTGCTGGTATTTATAGGAACTGTTGTTGGTCTCATGAGTTAGAATGCTGGTTGTGTTTTGTTGTTGTTGTTGGAATGCTGTTTACATGTGATGGCAACTCAGAGCAGTTGCATGGGGTAGCGGTGAAGAAAGAAAGGAGGTAAGCAGCAACTACATGTATTTATTCAATTAATCAAAAAGGAGAGAGGACGTGAGAGGTGTATGGTCAAGACACTGACCTCTCTGAGAGACTTGGTTTCCTCAACTATATAATGAAAAGCAAGGGAACTAGGATTATTCTCTGGGAATCCCTTTCTTATTCTCTGAAAAGAGACCACAGGCTAGTCAGGAGGCAAGAGGAAGGAAGAGAGAGCTGGGCTCTACTGGCAGAACCTGAGGGGTGATATTAAACATTTATACCACTCCCATTGCCCACAAAGTCAGGGTTCCTGGCTCCGTGACATGAAGATACCTTCTTATTCTAGAAGATCTCTTGCCACCATCTCTGTGTGACTTTGGACAAACTACTTCACTTCTTTGTGAGTAAAATAGAAGGGATGGACCTGCCAGAGTCCACGGAGCCTTAAAATTCAATGACGTGGCCGGGTGCGGTGGCTCATGCTTGCAATCCCAGCACTTTAGGAGACAGGTGGGCGGATCACTTGAAATCAGGAGTTTGAGACCAGCCTGATCAACATGCAGAAACCCCGTCTCTACTAAAAATACAAAAAATTAGCCGGGCTTGGTGGTGCATGCCTGTAATCCCAGCTGCTCGGAAGGCTGAGGCAGGAGAATCGCTTGAACCTGGGAGGCGGAGGTTGCAGCGAGCCAAGATTATGCCATTGCACTCCAGCCTGGACAATAAGAGCAAAACTCCAACACAAAAAAAAAAAAAAAAAAAAAAAATTCAATGATGCTACAAGACCAAAAACATCTTTCCCTGCTGGTCCCTGTGTAGTTCCATCTTTTCCTTGCCTCTGATCTTCAACAAAATGGCCCAAAGCCTGAGGCAGTATATAGTCCCTTCTAAAAAGGAACCTTCGTTTTCACAGAGTCACAAAATGTCAGAGCTGGCAAAGACCCGAGCTTCTCTGTCTTATATCTCATCTGATGTTCAGGGCATCTGCCACAGAATTCTGGACTATCTGACTATCTCTATCAGTGTGTTGGTCCCATCTTCTAAACAGCTTAGTAAATTTCCCAGGACACTCATCAGAAGTGTTACCCTTTTCCAGCTTAACAACCATTTATTTTACTGAGAATTTATTATGTGCCAGGTACAGTGCTAACCCTGTGAATAAAAAAAAGAAAAAAAATTGTGCTCACCCCTTCTCTGGTGAGGTTCACAGTCTCTTTTCTTAACATGCATAATTTGTGTTATTTGAGCTCTTCAATATTTACATATATTTGAGAATGACAGTAAAAGAACTATCATCTCAGACATACAGCCAAGCTTCTGAAATCTTCCTCTTACACATTTTCAGTTTCATGATCAGAACACAAATACAATAAAAATATGCCTTACAAAGGTTTGACAAAATTACAAAGTTAGGATTTCTCTGAGGCTCTGAGCTACAAAGAACAAACAGATATCTGGAGTAAGATCTTTTCCACCAAACTTCACCCAAGAAGAAGGCAAACACCTTGGTAGTTCACAAAAAATGAATGATGTTTTAACGCTGTGGTTTGCTTCAGGAATCTGAGAGGACAACAGGTTAATCAGAAAGTACTCATTAGGCTGGGCACGGTGGCTCACACCTGTAATCCCAGCGCTCTGGGAGGCCAAGGTGGGCAGATCACCTGAGGTCCAGAGTTCGAGACCAGTCTGGCCAATATAGTGAAACCCCATCTCTACTAAAAATACAAAAATTAGCCGGGCATGGCAGCATGTGCTTGTAATCCCAGCTCTCGGGAGGCTGAGGCAAGGGAACTGCTGGAACCCAGGAGGGTGAACCGAGATACCACCACTACACTCTGTCTCAAACAAAAAAAAAAAAAAAAAGAAATTACTCATTGTGCTCATTAAACTCATCACTGTCTCAATGTCAAATTAGTATATTTGAGTCCCCTCCTCTCTGAAACACAGAATTAAGTGTCTACTGTGTTCCTTCACCATTGACATTGGCAGAATGCTAGGTCTGCAGGATGTGTGTGTGTGTGTGTGTATTTTTTATTTCTTTTTCCTTTTTTCTTTTTTGAGAGAGTCTCACTCTGTCGTCCAGGATGGAGTGCAGTGTCACCATCTCAGCTCACTGCAACCTCTGCCTCCTGGATTCAAGTGATTCTGCTGCCTCAGCCTCCCAAATAACTAGAATTACCAGTGCACACCACACCACCATGCCAGGCTAATTTTTTTTTTTTTTTTTTGTATTTTTAGTAGAGATGGGGTTTCACCATGTTGGCCAGGCTTGTCTCGAACTCCTGACCTCAAGCAATCTGCCCGCCTCTGCCTCCCAAAGTGCTGGGATTACAGGCATGAGCCACAGCGCCCAGCCTAAATTTTTTTTTTCTTTTAGACAAAATCTCACTTTGTTGCCCAGACTGGCCTTAAACCCCTAGGCTCAGGGAATCCTCCCACCTCAGCTTCCAAAAGCTGGAATTCCAGGTGCTTGCCACTGCACCCAGCTCATGCAGAACGTTTTACTTTCCCCTCCCTGTTCCTAGCTTACAACACAAAAGGACACTAAACAGCACCTTGGAATTTGGAGTAATAAAATTTAAGCAATGCGCCTAATTTGAATGAGACAGAACCACCAGACAAGAAGGATAATTGACTACCAGAGAAATAAGAGCAAGAAAAGCAAGTGAAAGAAATGCATGATGAATACAAAAAGAACGGAGAAGGGGATGCGAAAGGAACCCAACCTAGAAGAGAAGCTCTTCATGATAGGGTCAGGATTCCCTGAGAATCTAATTAAAACTACAGACCAGATTGGCCAGGCGCGGTGGCTCAAGCCTGTAATCCCAACACTTTGGGAGGCCGAGATGGGCGGATCATGAGGTCAGGAGATCGAGACCATCCTGGCTAACACAGTGAAACCCCGTCTCTACTAAAAAATACAAAAAACTAGCCGGGCGAAGTGGCCGGTGCCTGTAGTCCCAGCTACTCGGGAGGCTGAGGCAGGAGAATGGCATAAACCCGGGAGGCAGAGCTTGCAGTGAGCTGAGATCCGGCCACTGCACTCCAGCCTGGGCGACAGAGCAAGACTCCATCTCAAAAAAAACAAACTACAGACCAGAAAAAAATATACATATACACAACTTTTTTCTTGCATAAAATTTCAGCAGATTCATTCATCCCAACGATGAGCTCTCACCCTTAGGATCTATCTGTTCTAGATGAAGAATTTCTCGTGTAGAGGAATGAATCTAGAATCTCCTTCATCAGATGACAGGAAAGTTGAAGAAAGGCCACCTTGTTGTAAGCAGGTGGATACGAACACTTACAAGTGACAAAGTGACCTATTGAATGACTGCCTTCAGTTTAATGATCACTTATTCAGACCCACTAGGTACCTGTATTAGTCAGGGTTCTTTAGTGGGACAAAACTAATAGGATAGATGTATATACGAAAGGGAGCTTATTAAGGAGCACTGACTCACACAATCACAAGGTAAAGTCCCACAATAGCCCATCTGCAGGCTGAAGAGCAAGGAAGCCAGTGGTGAATCCGTCCGAGTCCTCAAATCTCAAAAGTAGGAAGCTGACAGTGCAGCCTTCAGTCTGTGGCCAAAGGCCCGAGAGCTCCTGGCTAACCGCTGGTGTAAGTCCATGAGTCCAAAAGCTGAAGAACTTGGAGTCTGATTTTAGAGGGCAGGAAGCATCCAGCACAGGACAAAGATGAAGGCCAGAAGACTCAGCAAGTCTGCTCTTTCCAACTTCTTCTGCCTGCTTTTATTCTGGCTGCACTGGCAGCTCATTAGATGGTGCCCACACAGATTGAGGGTGGGTCTGCCTCTCCCAGTCCACTGACTCAAATGTTAATCTCCTTGGGCAACACCCTCACAGACACATCCAGGAACAATACTTTGCATCCTTCGAGCTGATAAAGTTGACACTCAATATTAACCATCACACCACTCAGTAGTATATGAGTTTCCCTAAGTATTTCCATAACCACGTTATTATGAAAAACAAAAAACAGGGTTGCAAAAGCCCATCAATGATAGACTGGATAAAGAAAATATGGTACATATACACCGTGGAATACTATGCAGCCATAAAAAAGAACAAGATCATGCCCTTTGCAGGGACATGGATGGAGCTGGAGGTCATTATCCTTAGCAAACTAATGCAGGAACAGAAAACCAAATATTGCGTGTTCTAAGTGGGAGCTAAATGATGGTAACACACGGACACACAGAGGCGAACAACACGCACTGGGGCCTTTTGGAGGGTGGGAGGAGAGATAGGATCAAGAAAAATAACTAATGGGTACTAGGCTTAATACCTGGGTGATGAAATAACCCGTACAACAAACCCCCATGATACAAGTTTACCCATGTAACAGATCTGCACTTGTACCCCTAAACTTAAAATAAAAGTAAAACAAAAAAAAACACCACACAGGGATTTTTAAGGGATTTTTTAAAGGCTCCTTCCTGTCAGCAAGGTCAAGCCAGCCCCAGCCAGCAGAAGCCAGCCCCCAGGGAGCCTGAATTGGCGCAACCACTTTGCAGAGTAATTTGGCAATACCTACTGGGGCTGAGGATGCACACAGTATACAACTCAGCAGTTCCACTCCTGGGTGTGTACCCTAGAGAAACTCACTCGGGAGAAAGCAGGGACACTTTGCTCCAAAATTGCCCAAAGCTGGAAACAATCCAAATAAATAAATACAACGGCAGCATACTCCTACCGCAGAATACTACGCAGTCGTGAAAATGGATGCATGAAAACTATTCTCGTTAATCAGATTTATCTCATGTCAAACACAAAAGTCAGGTTAGAGAAATGTGAAGTTTGAAAAACAGTACCATGTATTTCTTTTTTTTTCTTTCTTTTCTTTTTTAAATTTTTATTTCTTTATTTTTTGAGACAAGGTCTCACTCTGTCACCCAGGCTGGAGTGTAGTGGTGCAATCACAGCTCACTGCAGCCTTGACCTCCTGGGCTCAGGTGATCCTCCCACCTCAGCCTTCTGAGTAGCTGGGACTACAGGCATGCATCATCATGCATGCTTGTTTTTGCATTTTTTGTATACATGGGGTTTCACCATGTTGCCCAGGCTGGTCTTAAACTCCTGGACTCAAGCAGTCTTCCCGCCTTGGCCTCTCAAAGTGCTAGGATTACAAGTGTGAGCCACCACACCTGGCCTTTATTTCAAACAAAAACAAAACATTATTTTTTAGGGACAGAGTCTTGCTCTGTTGCCCAAGCTGGAGTGTAGTCATAGCTCACTACAATGACAACCTTCTGGGCTCAAGTGATCCTCCCACCTTGGCCTCCTGAGTAGCTGGGACTACAGGAGCACACCACCATGGCCAGCTGATTATCTTATTACATTTTATTTCATTTTGTAGAGACGGGGTTTCACTACATTGGCCAGGCTGGTCTCAAACTTCTGGCCTCAAGTAATCCTTCCATCTTTGCCTCCAAAATTGCTAGGATTACAGGTGTGAGCCACCATTCCCAGCCCACATATTTCTTATCTACGTATGTAGTCAAAGTGTAAACTGTTCTCACTCTGATGCTATTTAAAAAACATTTTTAAGTGTAAAAATAGGTAGCATCTATTTCTTATATACTTAGGCAGCCAAAGTGTAAATACATAAATGGAAATAATAAACATAAAATTCAGGAAAGTGCCCCAGATGGGGGAGAGAAAGGAATGGGTCTAGGGAGGGAGAAAACAGGGATTAGAAAGGTTAGAAAGGTTTTGTTTTGCTGGGTACAGTGGCTTATGCCTGTAATCCCAGCATTTTGGGAGGCTGAGCCAGGTGGGTCACTTGAGGTCAGGAGTTCGAGACCAGCCTGGCCAACATGGTGTAAACCCGTCTCTACTAAAAATACAAAAATTAGCTAGGTGTTGTGGTACACGCCTGTAATTCAAGCTACTTGGGAGGCTGAGGCAGGAGAATCACTTGAACCTGGGAGGCAGAGGCTGCAGTGAGCCGAGATCGCACCACCGCACTCCAGCCTGGGAGACAGAGGGAGACTCTGTCAAAAAAAAAAAAAAAGAGAGAAAGGTTTTGTTTTGATGGCAGGTTACTCCATTACTTCTCTATCCTCAGTTCTCCCTATTCTTCTGGTCACCTTCTCTAGCCACATGAGCCTTCTTACTGTTGACCAAACACATCAGATACAGTCCAGCCTCAGAGCCTTTGCACTGGCTGTTCCCTTTGCCTGACACTCTGTTCCAGCTCTCCTCATGGCTCACTCACTCACCTCCCCTTAGGTTTTCATTCAGATGTCACATTCCCAGTGAAGCCTTCCCTGGCTTCCAGCACCCCTCACCCCTGCCTGCCACACATCCCATCCCTCCCCTGCTTTATATTTCCTCTGTACCCCTCACCGCCATCTGACACACTTGATTCATCCATCAATTGTGTCCATCCCCATCAGTAGACTCGCAGCTCCATGAGAACAGGGGATTTTTCTATTTCGTTTACTGCTGTGTCCCAGAGCCTAGAACAGGACCTGGCACATAGAAGTGTTCAATAAATAGTCATTGAATAAATGAATGTATACACAGGTGTTTGCTCTATTATTCTGTACTTATTTTTGCATGGGATCTTGCTAGCTTGCCCAAGCTGGTCTCAAACTAGTTAGGCTCAAGCAATCCTCCCTCTTCAGCCTCCTGAGTAATTGGGGCTATAGGCATGTGCCGTTGTACCCAGCTTTACACATTTTTAATTTTTATTTTGTGGAGATGCAGTCTTGCTATGTTGCCCAGGCTGGTCTCAAACTCCTGGGCTCAAGCAATCCTGCCACCTTGGCCTCCCAATGTGCTGGGATGCAGGCATGAGCCACCCTGCCCAGGTTTACATTTTGTAAACAACAAAAAAGTTAGCCACTAGGCTGTTTCCAGGTGAGCTTCCTAGTAGGGTAAGAGAAAAGTGCCCAGCACCATAATATGTCCTTGGAACCCATCAAGGTCCCAAGTCACTGAACTGTGAGCACAACCAACAAAGATCCCTCTGTGACCACCAAGCCCATGAGAGCTAGCCCAGAGTCCTTACAACAGACCACTGACATCTGAAGGCCTCTACAGAAACAGCCCAATAGGCCACAGTTCCTTCTGTGAGAGGCAACATTGCTCTGAAACAAATCTGCATTCTGAGAGTCCAGCCAGCACAGCGTGGGTGCTGCAACCCATCACATCCACCAAGAGAGACAGAACATGGAGCAGCAACAAAACATGGAGAGCTACGATCCTGTAAATGATTACTATGAAAAAGGTGTCCCAGTGAAGAAGGATCCTGGAATAGAAGAGCCCAGACTTAGCTCAGAGGAGAGCAGAGAGTGGGAAGTGGAGGAACCAGCCACTGGTAACAGATAGTAAAGTCCCTACTGGAATCTAATAAAAGTCTTTAAGGTCCCTGACAGACTAGTGGGTAATTCTCCAAATCCATTTCCCTTTTCTTCTAAGCACAATCTGATACTTCCCAGCTTCCCTTGCAGTGATGTGTGGTCATGTGACCCAGTTCTAGCCAACAGGATATGAATGAAACAGGTATGGGTCACACCCCTTCTAAACTCATAAACCTTCCCAAGTATCACCTTCTATGCTCATTTCTCCTTCCTGGTTTGATACAGACAAGCATGGAGTTATTGGATGCTGTGGGCTGACAATGAAGATCCACAATACGGCAAGGGTTAGGGTCCATCAGTCATTGGAGCAGATGAACTTGCCAACTAGGAACAATTATTTTGGACTTTTTTTTTGAGATGGGGTCTTGCTCTGTTGCCCAGGCTAGAGTGTGGTGGTATGATCATAGCTCACTGCTCCCTCCAACTCCTGGGGTCAAGCAATTCTCCCAGGCATGTACCACCATGCCTGGCTAATTTTTTTTTTATTTTATGTTTTAGTGACGGTGGGGGGGGGGGTCTCACTATGTTGCCCAGGCTGGTCTTGAACTCCTGAGCTCAAGTGATCCTCCCATCTCAGCCTCCCAAAGTGCTGAGATTACAGTCATGCACCACCACACCCAGCTCACTTTTGAATTTTCTATGAGTGACAAATAAACTTCTGCTGTGTTGTCATTATTTTTTGTTATACCAGCAAGTGCTACCTCATACAGGGTGCTTCAAGGAAAGCATACACACATTTCAACCACAGTTCATCATATATGGATCTGAAAACTCCTTGAAGACAGTGACTGCACCTTATTTAGCTTGCTTTTCTCCTTTGTCATAATCACAATCCCTTGCACCCAGACATTCTCAAAACACATTCACCAAGTTGAAATAAAAGCAAGATATCCTCAAGCAAATCAAGAGATCCATGCACGTACAACACTTAAAACCTTGAGTTCTGGAATGCATAATCTTCTGTTCATATCCCAGTTTCATCACTTACTTGCTTGGTGGCCTTAAGCAAGTTACGCTCTGAGTTTCCGATTCCTCAGTGGTCAGATGGGAATATTAATATTTCCTAATTCAGTGGGTTGTTGCAAGGATTAAATTAGAGAATGCGCATAAAGCACTCTGGAAGCAGCCAACGATAATGAGCTATTATTTTAATTGTAACAGAAAGCATCTGCTGTAATATACAGCTGAGATATGGATGTGGGGTGTTGGCAGAAAGGAGGCAGGTGCATAATGAGGGGAGGGAGAACACAAGGGTTCAGCCTTCCTGAGCCCGGCGCAAACCACACCAACCAAAAGCCTCGTAATCCTTCAGCTAGTTAAATCCAAAGAGTATAGCACGTGCCACTTACCCCGTTAGCACCACCACAAAGTCCATGACGTTCCAGCCATTCCTCAAGTAGGAGCCTTTGTGGAAGGCAAACCCAAGGGCAATGATTTTAATTCCAGCCTCGAAACAAAAAATTCCAATGAAGTATGGTTCTGTGTCATCCTGGAAGGGAGAGAACGCAAGTTCAGCGTCTTGGGCTGGGCAGATGTTGGCAAGACCAGGGAACCAGCCCATCTAGAAATCAGTATCCACCACCGTCTCACTTCCCTCGACCCTCCTGCACTCACCACCCCTCACTGCCTCTTGCAGAGTTCTCTTGTCCAAAGCCTTTTGCAAGCAAAGCCAATGCTCAGAGAAGGCAACTTCCTCCTTCAATCCTTTTGGGCCAACGTCACATATCACTTGGCCAAACAGAATTGCTTGTTTGCACCTGCTTTATTCAATACGACAGTCACAGGCCACATGTGGCTATTTCAATTAAAATTAATTTAAATGCAATAAAATTAAAAAACGCAGTTCTGCAGTCACACTGGCTACATTTCAAGTGACGATCCTACTGGACAGGGCAGATGGAGATCATTTCTGTGACTGCAGAAAGTTCTAATGGAAAGCATTGGTTTAGAGGATTTACTTGTCACACGCAGCGTTCAAGGCATTTGAGGCTGGAGCTTGTGCATTGACCTCACTCCTAAATCTGACTCCTTAGGATGGTTCTCAGCTGGTAGATTGTTAAAGGTTTGGAATAGGAGTTCTGTACTGGCTGATAAGTGGCCAGTATCCTCACCTCTAGTTCCTCTGCAGAACCTCCAGCTGCTTCTGGCTTCCAGCTGATAATCTATCATATTTGAAATTAAGCTATAAGCTCTTCTCCATCAGAGCCCCTATGTGAACGTCTTCCCATCTGTTACAACAATGTTTCTCAAGCTTCAATCATTTCATTCTGCCTGAATGATTTTTTTTCCACATCAGCTTGCCACTGGTACGTCTATTTGCTTACCAGTCTTTCAACGGACTCTTTTTATTTAGCATTACTTTAAGTGAAAATGCAAAGGTCTAGACATCATAGGTTTGCTAGGCTAGTTATAGTTTTTAGAAGACTGTGACCTTGTGAAATGTATGTTGGGTCTTTGACATTGTTTCCTGGCGTACAACTCCTAAAATCCTTGGGATCTCCAAAGGGATGTCTTTTTATAGGCTAAGGACTGACTGACGGCTGGCAGCTTCTAGGTAGCTTCAGGATGGGGGCTGGTCACCGGGAAAACCAAGGCATGATTAGAGGGTTGGATTTAAATCATTCATTGGTGATCAACTTGATTTTCAGCTCCTCTGCCCTTCCAGAGGTTGGGGGGTGGGGCTGAAAGTCCTAACCCTCGAATCATGCCTTGGTCTTCATGCCAGTTCCCCTCCTGAAGCTACCTGGAAACTGCCAGCCACACCCTTCTCCTGTATCTCACCCTATGCATCGCTTCATCTATATCCTTTGTAATATTCTTTTTTCTTTCTTTCTTTCTTTTTTTTCCCCCGAGTCACAGTTTCACTCCTGTTGCCCAGACTGGAGTGCGATGATGTGATCTTGGCTCACTGTAACCTCCGCCTCCCACGTTCAAGCGATTCTCCTGCCTCAGCCTCCCAAGTAGCTGGGATGACAGGTGTGCGCCACCATATCCAGCTAATTTTGCATTTTTCTTTTTAAGTAGAGACGGGCTCTTACCATGTTGGTCAGGCTGGTCTCGAACTCCTGACCTCAAGTGATCTACCTGTCTTGGCCTCCCAAAGTACTGGATTACAGGCGTGAGCTACCGTGCCTGGTCAAGACATAATTATTAACATTAACAATGTTCATTTGAGTATACTGCCTGAAATTATGTCATATGCCAAAGTAGGCAGTTTGAGACCAGCCTAAGCAACCTAGTGAGACCCCCATCTCTACAAAAAAGACAAAAATAAGAAAATTAGCTGGGCATGGTGGCACCTGTAGTCCCTGCTACTCAGAAGGCTGCAGTGGGAGGATGGCTTGAGCCCAGGAGGTGGAGGCTGCAGTGAGCTATGATTAAACCACTGCACTCCAGCCTGGGTGACAGAGCGAGATTCTGTTTCAAGAAAAAAAAAAAAAAAAAAAATTTAGGTTTCCCATGATTTGGCTCTGGGCTCCAGGACTGTGAGCCTCCTGTGTGCCCTGCTCCACTCCCCCAAAAATCAAAGTCCTGCTAAAGCCAAGGAGAAGCCCCCGAGAAAAGACACCACTCACCAGCCGTTCAGACATCGGGGTCTTGTCATCATCAGGCAGATGCTGCTCCAGTGCGAGGACGATGCAATTCGCTATGATGGTGGCTAAAATCATATATTCAAAGGGAGTATTGGGGAATTAAGGAAAAATCTTGTTTAAAGAAAAGAAGGGTGTTTGGAGGGGCACCCACGCCCAGTGACCCCAATAGAAAGATCTCAAGCCCTCCAGATCCTCCCAACTCATCAGTACAGGTGGAATTATTCTTTCTCCTCTCTGGAGTAGATCCCTGCAGATCTCAAACCCAGAGCAGGTGAGTTCTAAAGGGAAATGTGGATATTCACCTTCTATCTCACCAGCAATATTCATTGAACACATATTCATTCAGTACCTCCTGCGTGCCAGACTCTGTTCTGGGCTAGGGACACAGCTGAGAGCAAAGCAGACAAGAGGAGAAGCTTCCTCCTGCTTCCTAGAGGAGGAGCAAATAATTGAGATAACTACATCATGTATACTACGTTATACAGTCAACTGCATGTACCATGTTATATAGTACATCATATATTCTGTGTTATGTAGTAAGATGGTGAAGGCTATAGACAGTGGAAAGGGTCAGGGCTGCAATTTCAAACATAGTGGCAGAGCCCAGCATGATGGCCGGCACCTGTGGTCCCAGCTACTTGGGAGGCTGAAGCGAGAAAATTGCTTCAGCCGAGGAGGTGGAGGCTGCAGCGAGCAATGACTGTACTGCTGCACACCAGCCTGGGTGGCAGAAGGAGGCTCTGTCTCAAAAAAAAAAAAAAAAAAAAAAAAAAAAAGATAAATTAAAAATAGACAAATATAGGCTGAGGTGGGTGGATCACTTGAGATCAGGACTTCAAGACCAGCCTGGCCAACATGGTGAAACCCTGTCTCTACCAAAAATACAAAAATTAGCCAGGCGTGGTGGCACACACCTGTAGTCCCAGCTACTTGGGAGGCCGGGGCAGGAGAATCGCTTGAACATGGGAGGTGGAGGTTGCAGTGAGCCGAGATCAAGCCACTGCAGTCCAGCCTGGGCAACAGAGCAAGACTCCATCTCAAAAATAAATAAAATAATAAATAAGTAAATAAATAAATAAATAAAACATTGTGATCAGATTTGACACCTAACGCATGAGCCACAGAAGAAAAAACAGATACACTGGGCTTCATCAAAATTTAAACCTTTTGTGCATCAGAGGACACTATCAAGAAAGTTAAAAGACAAGTAACAGAATGGGAGAAGCTATTTGCAAATCATGTATCTGATAAGGGTCTAGTACCAGGAATATATAAAGAACATTTACAACAACAACAACAAGATAACCCAACTGAAAAATGGACAGGAGGCTGGAATAGATATTTCTCCAAAGAAGACAGTCAAATGGCCAATAAGTACATGAAGGTATTAGTGATCAGGGAAGTGCAAATCAAACCCCAATGGGATACAGCTTCACACCCACAAGGATAGCTAAAATTAAAAACAAACAGAAAACAAGTGTTGGTGAAGATGTGAAGAAATTGAAACCCTCGTGCTGGTGGGAATATAAAATGGTGTAGCTGGCCAGATGCTGTGGCTCACGCCTGTAATCCCAGCACTTTGGGAGGCTGAGGTAGGAGGATTACTTGAGCACAGGAGTCTGAGACCAGCCTAGGCAATAAAGTGAGACTCTATCTCTACAAAAAATATAAAACATTAGCCGGGCATGGTGACGCAGGCCTGTAGTGCCAGCTACTTGGGAGGCTGAGGAGAGAGGATTGCTTGAGCCCCAGGAGGTTGAGGCTGCAGTGAACCGTGACTGCACCACTGCACTCCAGCCTGGGCAATGGGAGTGAGTTCCTGTCTCAAAACAACAACAACAACAACAACAACAACAACAAAACAACATCAGTGCAACTGCCATAGAAAACCAGTTGTTGATTCCTCAAAACGTTAAACACAGAGTTACCATGTGACACAGTAACTCCATTCCAAGGTATAAACAGGAAAGGATGGTAAGACAGGTACTCCAACAAACACTCATACACAAATGTTCACAGCAGCACTATTCACAATAGCCGAAAGACGGAAACAACCTAAATTTCATCAATGGATGAATGGATAAACAAATGTGGTCTACCCATAGAAGTGAAGAGTATTCAGCCAGAAAAAGGAATGAAGTAGGCCGGGCATGGTGGCTCACACCTGTAATCCCAGTACTTTGGGAGGCCAAGGCAGGCGGATCACCTGAGGTTCGGAGTTCAAGACCAGCCTGACCAACATGGGGGAACCCCGTCTCTACTGAAAAAAATACAAAATTAGCTGAGCGTGGTGGCGCATGCCTGTAATCCTAGCTACTCAGCAGGCTGAGGCAGGAGGATCGCTTGAACTCGGGAGGCGGAGGTTGTGGTGAGCCGAGATTGTGCCATTGCATTCCAGCCTGGACAACAAAAGCAAAGCTCTGTCTCAAAGAAAAAAAAAAGAAAGAAAGAAAGAAAAAAAAAGGAGGAATGAACCTCGAAAGCATTATGCCAAGTGAAAGAAGCAGACATAAAATACCCCATATTGTATGATTCCATGTATATAAAATGTCCCTAATAGGCACATCCAGAGGCAGACAGCAGATTTGCTGTTCCTGGGGAATGGGAAGGGAAATGGGAGTGACTGCTTAATGTTTTTGAACTAGATGAAGGTGATAGTTACACAACATTGTGAATGTACCAAATGCCTCTCCCTCCCCTCTCCTTTCTTTTTTTGTTTATTTTTATTTTTTTAAAGAAACATGATTTTGCTCCGTCACCCAGGCTGGGGTGCAGTAGCATGATCACAGCTCACTGCAGCCTTGAATTCCTAGGCTCAAACAATCCTCCTGCCTCAGCCTCCTGAGTAGCTGGGACTATAGGTGCATGCCACCGCGTGTATCTAATTTTTTTTTTTTTAAGAGATGGAGTCTTACTTTGTTGCCCAGGGTGGTCTTGAACTCCTGGGCAACCTTCCTTCCTCAGCCTCCCAAAGTGCTGGGATTACAGGCATGAATCACAGTGCCCAGCTCTAAATGCCACTTTAAAATGGTTAATTGTATTATATTAATTTTACCTCAATTAAAAAAAAAATTACAGTAATCAGGGCAGACCTCTGAGAATCTGCTCTTCCAAGACCCGAGGCAGGCGAGGGGTCGTCCACGTCCATATCTCTATGTGCCCCATTTGCATTCTCTCCAGTTTGCACAGGTAAACTCCCCCCTGCATCCTGGGAACTGTCATCTGGGTCGAGGAGGCCTCCCTCCCTAGTGTCCCACCAGAGGATCTGCAGGGCAGGTAGGGAGGGTCTATCCTGTTCATTTCATATTAGCTCCTGACCTGCTGATCAGCCGGTGAATGGGAATATCCACTGTCCCCCTGCCACACCCCTCAGAAGTGCGCCACTCCAACAGGCGTATGGATCTGGCAATCTCTGAGAAGGAGGTGTAGGCATTGGAGAAGGGGCTGCTTGAGTGGAAAAGCCATAGGGTGTTGGTTACTCTGGAGCAGGTTTTCCCAACCTCAGCACTAGGTTTAGGGGTGGATCGTTCTCCTTGGTGGGGCTGTCTGGACACTGCAGTACGTTCAACAGTATCCCTGGGCTAGATGCCAGTAGCATCCCCTCCTGTCCAGTGATGACAACCTCAAGTGGTCTCTAAACATTGCTGAGTGTCCCCTGGGGGCACTGAAAACCCGTGTTCCGTAGGGAGATCAATTAGTGCATCTTGGGGAACTTGACCATGCTAAACCTCTCCCCTCCTCCTAGCTCTATCCTTTGGAAAATTAATTGGTTTCAGTCTCCTCTTCTGCCCTGGAGTTAGGTTTGGCATTTTGGAAGCACCATACAACCATCCCTTCCAGGCCGGAGGGAGAGTGGAACCCGCTTTCCAGGTGGGAAAACGGAGTGTGAAACAGAAACCCCCTCCGTCAACTCTCGGAAAGCCAGGAAAACCAGGCCTCCTTTTGTCACCAGCTTCAGCTTCTGCCTCCAGCTGAAAGCAGCTGAAGGCGAGCTCCACGCACACTCTGAAAAGCAAAATCTGAGACTCAGGGCAATTTGGGGAGCCAACAAAAGCTGGCCTTGCCGACGATCATCTCTGATTGGCTTTCTGCCTCCGAGCTGACAGGCATTAGGAGCCCAGAGAACAAAGCTGGGCCGTGTTGCACAAATACTCCACTCTGCCTCACCCTGCAGCCCGGAAAATAAGAGACAATATTTGTACACAGAGCAGCAACGCCAAGCCCTTCCCTGGTCTCCTCTCACTATGATTTGAAGCTGACTTCGCTTCCTCTCCCTGCCAACTCAGTCTCCTTACACGCGCTTCTACCATCCCACTCCTCCGGTTCCCTGGCCTCCTGCCCCTCAATGGCAGGGATGTGACTTCCTTTGGATCGGCTCCGGCACTGAAGGTTCCAGGAAGAGTCCCAGAAGGCCGCCATGCAGCATGCAGCACGCAGCACTTTCATGGGCTGCAACATCAGGGTTTCAACCAGTCAGTGTCACCTGGATTTCAGATCCAGGGCGCTCTGGGTATGGCAATGAAACCTTAGCACATAGGCAAAAAGAAAGAGGTTCTTATCTCCCACCTTGCTTCATTTTCTTACTTCTTGTAAAACACAGATACTCACACTGCTTCTCCAACATCATCCCCTCTCCCTCTGCTCACCCACACACCAGCAAGTGTCCACAGACATGCCCCAGATGGACATCTGCAACAAAGACCTTAGACCCTTGCTACTCAAAGTGTGGTCCCAGAACCAGCACCTGTTAGGAATGCAGCCTCAGGCCCCGCATCCACCTGCTGAGTCAGAATCTGCATTTAAAAAGATCGCCAGGGGATTTGTGTGCACCGGGAAGTTTAGGAAGTGCTAAGTGCCTCTATTTCAGGGGTAGAAGGAGGAGCTCAGGTAATTGCGGTTTTGAGTCATCCAGAAAGAGGTGGGGGTTCCTCTTTCTCCTCCAAGCTTTCTCCTCCACATTCTGACCCCAGGGGGAGAACTGAAGAGCCCTGGGTACCAGCCTTCTGCTCCCACTTGGGTAAAGAGCCTAAGAAGAAACCCAAGATTTTGAAGATATAAGAGCAATGTTGGAATGAGACAAAAGCAGAAAAGAAAATTTCAGCCTAACGCATGTGGAAGTATTCAAAGCCTTCCCATGGATCCCATCTCACTCAAAAGCAAAAACAAAGTCCTCCCAGCACCAGCAAGGTGCATGACCTGCTCCCATTACCTCCCTCCCCTCATCTCCTCTATTCTCTCCCTTAGTCACTCAGCTCCAGCAACATCGGCCTCCCCTTTATTCCCCAAACTCCCCAAGCACATTTCTACCCAGGGACCTTTGCACCTGCTGTTCATTCTCCTGGAATACTCTTTCCTCAGACATCCACATGACTCCCTCCCTCACTTCCTTTAGGCCTTTACTCAAAGGTCATATCCATCAAACCCCTTTGCCTGCTTTTTTTTTTCTTTATTTCCCGTCCCCAGACAAGCATCTGCTATTTTTTCCCTTCTTTATCTTGTTCCCTGTCTCTCCCACGAGACTGCACGCTCTATGCACGTGGGGACTTTTTGTCTACTTTGTTCATTGCTTCATTCTCTGTGCCCAGGAGAGCATTCACTATATAGTAGATGTTCCAAAAAACACCGGTTGAAGGGTCTGGCGTGGTGGCTCACACCTGTAATCCCAGTACTTTGGGAGGCCGAGGCAGGCGGATCAGCCAGAGGTCAGGAGTTCGAGACCAGCATGGTCAACATGGTGAAACCCCACCTCTACTAAAAATACAAAAATTAGCTGGGCATAGTGGGAGATGCCTGTAATCTCAGCTACTCGGGAGGCTGAGCCAGGAGAATCACCTGAACCCGGGAAGTGGAGTTTGCAGTGAGCCGAGATCACGCCACTGCACTCCAGCCTGGATAACAGAACGAGACTCCGTCTCAAAAACAAAGCAAAACAAAACAAAAATCACCGGTGGAGGAAATGAAGAAAGGGGGTATGGGTCCTCCTGCCTATAAACCCTGACCTCATCTCAAGCCAAGTCTCCATGAGCATGTTAAGGACACAGTGAAACCCCCTGAAATATGCAATGATGTACTTCGTGCCCAGATGAAAGAAAGATGGGCTGCCGAGTTCTTGGTGTGGTAAGAGATGCCTCGCCCTAGGCAGAAGTCAAAGGTTGCACTGGGTAGTCGAGTTAGGGGGTGGCGAGGCTTTCTCAGCCCGACCTCAAGTCATGCCTGATCCTCCCGATTTAGAAAGCCTGAGTTCTAACTCACAGCTGCGGTGAGCAATGCCTCTGTTAGCTGAGCTGAGCCTTTCTGCTTCCTGATTGGCTCAGAGAGAAAGCACCTGTGTCAGCGGGATCCAGAAAAATCAGCTATCCTAGGAGGCCAAAGGGGGGCAGGGGCTGAAAGAAGAGAAGCATCCCTGATGGAAGGAAAAGCTGGCTCCCGAAATGGCTCTCGGAAGTCAGGATAGCAGACAGCCCTGCAGGCAGGTGAGGAGATACAGAGCTCGATACACAACGAAATTGATCAGGACCTGCAGAGGCCCGGGAGAGAGGTATGTGACCCTGGAAAAGACCAAGCGATTCTGCGTAGGGAAGAAGGAGGGCTTGCATCTGTGAACAGGACCTTGCTCTTGGGATTCAGGACATCAAGGAAAATTCTCAAAGTGGGCATGGCTGATGGCTCCCATCCCTTAGCAAGACATTGCAGTGTCCAAGTAATCCTTGCAGCCCTCCGTGGTGCCCTTCACCCTCATCTCATTTCAAACCTCCTGTGGTTGGTGTGAAAATCAAATCAGGTTTGTCAACTCTTTGTAACCTTGTTTCCACTATGGGGGCTGCTGATGGGTGGGTTGTAAGAAAACAGATACTTGTAGCAGTCAACCAGGTCATTGAGCTTGTGGGAAGAATCCAAACAGACCTTATTTTCATGTTAGTTCCATGCTCATCACAATCACCAGGAAAAGAGTAGGGGGTACCGGGACCCTAGATATATGGGTTTAAGACATATTCCTTGGTCCACTAAACACATGCCCCAATTTCACTCTGCAATATGATCAACTATTATGGGGCCATTAACAAGCACAGCAACCATAATTACAGCTGCCTTGTTTCCAAGTGCTTCTTTGGGCAGATACCATGGTAAGCATCTTGTTTCAGTTAATTCCTTGCAACAAGGTGGGTTCTGTGGTAAGCCCCATTTTCCACATAAGAAAATCCAGGCTCAGAGAGATTAAACAAATTGCTCAAGGTCACATAGGAGGTACTGGCAGAGTTCGGGCTCACACCCAGGTCTGCCCAACTCCACAGTCTATGCCTTTTTTTTTTGTTTGTTTGTTTTGGTCAGGGTCTTGCTCTATTGCCCAGGTTGAAATGCAGTGGCATGATCACAACTCATTGTAGCCTTGATCTCCCAGGCTCAAGCGATCCACCCACTTCAGCCTCCTGAGTAGCTGGGACTACAGGTGCATGCCAACACACCTAGCTAATTTTTAACATTTTTGTAGAGATGAGGGTCTCACCATGTTGCCCAGGCCGGTCTTGAACTCCTGGGCTCAAGCAATCCTCTCACCTTGGCCTTTCAAAGTGCTGGGATTACAGGTATGAGTCCACAGTCTACACTTTTAAGCTGGTGGTCCCCAAAGACCACTCAGGAGCTACCCTGGTTAAAAGATGAATGATTTTGCCTTTATTTAAAAAAATAAAATACAAGTGCACCTGGGGCCCTAACCATACGGATTAGACCAAATGGGTTACACCTCACCCAAGTCCCAACCAACTGCCACAACTTAGTAAAGGCCAACCATTGCATGCTAGTCCACACCCTCATAAGCCCAACTCAAGTAGGAATTATTAATGACTATTTCAACTTCCAATAATCCAAACAGTCTCCAGTTCCCAGACATGGGCTTCAAACTCTTCGACACACAGTTCTAACCAAAACGAAGCCTGGAAAAGATCTCTCCTCTCGTTGATCAGCCCAAGCCTCTTAGCAGGGATGGCGTGCAAACAAGGGCAATCCTAGCGCCGCCCGGGATGTTTTCAGCACCACGGCCAGCGGCAAAGAGGCACAAGTTTAATTTCACTTGCACCCAGGGATGGGAAGCCCCAGGGAGAGAAAACAAACCCAGCAGCAAGTATTAACACTCTCTGAGACATCTGCAAAGACCTACATTTCACTTACAGGGTATAGGCGAAAAAGATTAATCATGTCATCAGGAGAATCAAATGAAGAGAAAATTAAAAACTGAGTATCAGATAGGTTTGTGTGTCATTTGTTTTTTCATATTATCCAAGAATGTCCAACACTTTGTTCTGAAATGAGAAGTCTACTCAGGGCTGCTAAGTCATGCTTCTGCTTAGAACACTGGCAATATCGGCATTAAAAAATAGTAGCATAGAGGAGTTGAAAGGATTTGGGGATCAGACGTGGCTTTGACCTTGAGCAAGGCAGTTTCCTTCTCTAAGCCTCAGTTTCCTCATATGTAAAAGGTAGGAAATAGCACCAACCTCATAGGTTGTGTGAGAATGGAACGAGTTGACACACACCGTAATCTATTACAGGGCCCTGCATATAGTAAGTGCTCAATAAATGAGTGTTTTATATTGTTTACTTTAGTTCCTGTGATGACTAGAAAATTTAATGTCGGCCAAACGCAGTGGCTGATGCCTATCATCTCAGCCCTTTGGGAGGTCAAGGCAGAGGATTGCTTGAGGTCAGGAGTTTGAGGCCAGCCTGGGCAACACAGCAAGATCCTGTCTCTACAAAAATACTAAAACTAGCTAGGCATGTTGGCACATGCCTGTAGTCCTAGCTACTCGAGAGACTGAGGCAGGAAGATTGCTTGAACCCAGGAGTTTGAAGCTGCATTGTGCTATGATCAGACCATGGCACTCCAGTTTGGGCAACAGAGCAAGACCCTATCTCTTAAAATAAATAAATACATTTTTTTAAAAAAAGAAAACTTAATGTGCTTATAAAAACAGGATACAATTCATCTCATTGTAATCATGCAATAAATGTTCATTATTTTACGACAATTGCTGCTAATAGTAAATAACTTTTCCTATTTTTGCCTTTCTAGGTCTTGGTTCCTTTTCTTTTCTTTCCTTTTCTTTTGGTTTCTTTACTTTTCTTTTCTTTTTTTTTCTTTTCGAGACGGAGTCTTGCTCTGCCGTCCAGGCTACAGTGCAATAGTGCGATCTCGGTTGACTGCAGCCTCCACCTCCTGGGTGCGAGCAATTCTCCTGCCTCAGCCTCCCGAGTAGCTGGGATTACAGGCGTGCAGCACCATATCTGGCTAATTTTTTTGTATTTTTTGGTAGAGACAGGGTTTCACCATGTTGGCCAGGCTAGTCTTGAACTCCTGACCTCAAGTGATCCACCCACCTCGGCCTCCCAAAGTGCTGGGATTACAGGTGTGAGCCACCGCACCCAGGCTTAATCTCTTTTCTTCAAGGAGGGAAGGAAGGGACAACACCTACCGTCATCATAACTGAACAGACCTTCTCTCAAATCTGAAATGTTTCCAAGAACATACTGCAGCGGATGTGTGTGGTCCACTCACTGAATATTAGACTCAAAATACATGTTGCCAAAAAAAATCTTCATTGGACGTTTCATGTAAATGGAATTATACACGATGTTGCCTTTTGTGTCTGGCTTCTTTCACTCAGCATCAACTTTTCTGTTTTGTTTTGTTTTGTTTTGTTTTTGAGATAGGGTCTCACTCTGTTGCCTAGGCTGGAGTGCAGTGCCACGATATTGGCTCGCTGTAGCCTCGGCCTCCTGGGCTTATTCGATCCTCTTGCTTCAGTCTCCTGAATAGCTGGGACTACAGGGACATGTCATCACACCTGGCTAGTTTTTTGCAAATTTTTTTGTAGAGATGGGGTTTTGCTATGTTAGCCAGGGTGGTCTTGAATACCTGGACTCAAGCGATCCGCCCACCCCAGCCTCCCGAAGTGCTGGGATTACAGGCGTAAGCCACCGTGCCCGGCCACATCCTATTTTTGAGGTTCATCTGTGTTGTAGAAAGGATTGGTATTTCATTCCTTTTTAAGGCAGACTAATATCTGAGGAAGATATACCACACTTTGCTTATCTGTTCATCCATGGATGGACTTTTGGGCTATCTCATCCTGTTGACTACCTAGAATAGGTAAATCCATAGAGACAGAATGCAGATGGGTGGTTGCCAGAGGCTGGAGGAAGGTGGCAGGGAGGGGAGAAGGGGAGAGACTGCTTAATGGGTACAAGGTCTCCTTTAGGGGTGGTGAAAATGTTTGGAGCTAGACAGAGGTGGTGGTTACATAACAGCTGGAGTGCACTAAACGCCACTGAGCTGTTCACTTTAAAATGGTTAATTTTATGTTATGTGAATTGCTCCTGATTATTTTTAAAATCCCATTTTGGTTTTGCTTTTTTTTTTTCTTTCCCTTTGACTCTCTCCTCAGGGTTCCCATCATGGGCCTTTACTCATTGCACTCTACCCTGGGCGACAGAGTGAGGCTCTGTTTTTTTTTTTTTTACGGAGTCTTGCACCCAACCTGGGTCAGCACCCAGGCTGGAGTGCATGGAGTGCAGTGGCACAATCTTGGCTCACTGCAGCCTCCATTTCCTGGGTTCAAGCTATTCTCGTGCCTCAGCCTCCCTAGTAGCTGGGATTACAGTCACCAAAGACCACACCTGGCTAATTTTTGCATTTTTAGTGGAGTTAGGGTTTCACCATGTTGGCCAGACTGGTCTCGAACTCCTGACCTCAAGTGATCTGCCCACCTCAACCTCCCAAAGTGCTGGGATTACAGGTGTGAGCCACCACGCCCAGCCGAGACTGTCTTTTAAAATACTGCTGCTGCTGCTACTACTACGACTACTTTCATCAATAATAATAATAATCATCATCATCATCATCATCACCATCTGACCACACATCCTCGTGCACTTGTGAGAATTTTTCTGCAGAACAAATTCCATGATATGAAATTGCTGATTTTTTTCCTCTGAGCCCTCAACCACTTAGAGAAGCATGATATGGATGGTTTTCAAGAGTCCCTCCCTCTCTTTTAAATTTCCATTTTATATTATTTATTTATTTATTTATTTATAGAGCTGGGGTCTTGCTATGTTGCCCAGGCTAGTCTCAAACTCCTGGGCTCAAGCGATCCTCCTGCCTCCCCACCTCCCAAAACACTGGGATTACGGGCGTGAGCCACTGCGTCCAGCTAGAGAGAAGATAATGTTTTAATAAAAGCTGAAGGAGGCAAGGGAATGAACCCTGTTTCTATCTGGGAGAAGAGTAACCCAGGAGGGGAAGCAGCCAGTACAAAGAATGTGTGTGGAAAAAAATTTGAAAGACAAACACGAAACTGCTAGCAGAGGTTATCTCTGGGAGGTGGGATGGCGTAAGAGCTTTTCACCTTCTAAATGACACACTACACATTTTTAAGACGTTTTAAAAGCCACACAAAACAATGAGCCCATATTCTTTTCATAATTAAAACTTTTTTTTAAAGGGGGATGCCAGGAATGGTGGCTCACACCCATAATCCCAGCTACTGGGGAGGCTGAGGCACAAGGATCACTCAAGTCCAGGAGGTCGAGGCTGCAGGGAGCTGTGATCACTTCACTGCACTCCAGCCTGGGTGACACGGTGAGACCCTATCTTTCAAAATGATAATAATAATCTCACCATACATCCTTGTGCACTTGTGATAATCTTCTTGCAGCATAAATTCCAAGATGTGAAGTTGCTGGGTGTCAGAGGGGATGCACACTGACCTTTTTTTTTTTTTTTTTTGGAGACAGAGTCTCACTCTGTAGCCCAGGCTGGAGTGCAGTGGGGTGATCTCGGCTTACTGCAGCCTCTGCCTCCTGGGTTCAAGTGATTCTCCTGTCTCAGCCTCCCGAGTAGTTGGGATTACAGGCACCTGCCACCACGCCCTGATAATTTTTTTATTTTTAGTGAGGATAGGCTTTTACCACGTTGGCCAGGCTGGTCTCGAACTCCTGACCTCAGGTGATCCACCCACCTCGGCCTCCCAAAGTGCTGAGATTACAGGCGTGAGCCACCGTACACGGCCCACATTAGATATTTTCTGGAGATTTACAGGGCTACATTTTCCAGTTTTTAAAAAGTGAGATGAGTGTGTGTGTGTGTGCGTCTGTGTGTATACCTTCTGAAATTAAATCCATAATTTAAATGTATAAATTCCTCTGGGCCAAAAAAGTTTAAACATGGAAGAATTAACGTGACTCCTGGAAAACACAAATACACAAAAGTAAAATAAAGATCTCTTGATGAAAACAGAAAGAAAAAAAAAAAAACAGCAACAACAAGCCAAGTTTTAAACAAAAAGTATTCATCAATTTTCAAACTCTCGGGTTCTGGGAAGAGAGTGAGGAGTAAGGATGCTTTGGAGTCAGATTCCAAACAAGAACTGAAGACTTTCTCCCTGTTTCTCTTTTTTTCCAGGTCAGTAAAGTTCTCTAGGGACCTCTGAGTGGTGTGAGGTCTCTGTCTCCTGATTCAATTTTCAACCACTTTCCTTTATATGTTCACTCTACCAACGGGGAGTCCTTTTCTTCTCTGCAGTAGTGACATTCCTGTTCAGTGGTCAGTAAAATCCTCCAGTTCCCTGGCCTCTCTCTACACAGTTCATCTACTTCATGGTTTAAACTTAAACCTGGAGGTCAGGCACGGTGGCTCACACCTGTAATCCCAGCTCTTTGGGAGGCCGAGGTGGCCGGATCACTTCAGATCAGGAGTTTGAGACCAGCCTGGCCATCATGGTGAAACCCTGTCTCTACTAAAAATACAAAAGTTAGCTGGGCATGGTGGTGTGTGCTTGTCATCCCAGCTACTTAGGAGGCTGAGGCATGAAAATTGCTTGAACCCAGGAGGCGGAGGCTGCAGGGAGCCGAGATCGTGCCACTGCACTCCAGTCTGGGTGACAGAGCGAGACTGTGTCTCAAAATTAAACAAAACAAACAAAAAAACCCTTTAACCTGGAAATTCCCTGCAGACCATCAACTCTAAGACCAAGGTGAGGCCACTGGCAGCCTCAAATTTGTTCCCAAGAACAAAAGGAAAACCCAGCTCTGGAAGATGTCCACCATCACGGCCCCCAGAAAAACCAGTGAGAAGGGACCCAAGAAAGCAACAGAATCAAAGACCTTCCCAACTCAGATAAGGTGGAAAAGGTGCCCCCAAGAAGTCAGGTGAGGTGAGGAGGGCTCCCTCAAAAGCAGTTGTAGCCAAGAAGGCTCCCAAGAAAGTCAGCAAAGCCAAGAAGGTCTTCCTTAAACCAGCCAATGCCATGAAGGTCCCTCCCAGTGCTGCTGGGCTCAATGGGAAGTCCAAAGTCAGAGGTAGCACCAGCAGCCAAGATCCTGAGATCCACAGGAAAACAGAGAAGGTGGGAGCTAAGACTCCGATGGAACCTGTTAACATTTGATGACCTCCAATTTCCCTGTGGAGAGACCATGGTCCATGCTTGTCCCCTGCTTCCTTGATCACTGGAGGATATCCCTACCTCTTCATCAATAACCAATGTCTCCTCCAAGCCACTCCAGCTATGCATGCTCGGAAGCTACACCAGCCACCACCAAAACACCTGTTTCCAGCATCCTTGTCTTGAACTACCTTCTTTTTTTTTTTTTTTTTTTGAGACAGAGTCTCGCTCTGTCACCCAGGCTGGAGTGCAGTGGCGCGATCTTGGCTCACTGCAAGCTCTGCCTCCTGGGTTCACACCATTCTCCTGCCTCAGCCTCCAAAATAGCTGGGACTACAGGTGCCTGCCGCCACTCCTACCTAATTTTTTTTTTTTTTTTTTTTTTTTTTTTTGCATTTCTAGTAGAGATAGGGTTTCACTGTGTTAGCCAGGATGGTCTCGATCTCCTGACCTTGTGATCCGCACACCTCAGCCTCCCAAAATGCTGGGATTACAGGCGTGAGCCACAGCGCCTGGCTGAACCACCTCCTCTTCAACCACCTTCCAGTTCACTAACTCCCTTAAATGCAAATCAACGTCCATCCCATCGAGTCCTGCAACCCACTGACCCCGCCATTTCTTAGAACCCTCTCCTGCCTTGTCAACCTTACATAGGTTGATTACATCGCACTTTCTTGCCTGTTTCCCTCCTGGAAAAGATCCATCCCTGCATGAAGTCAACTAGTTGCCTTTCCCATACCTGGGGGGTGGGGCATTCCTGAATGAGATCAACTATCTGGGCTGGTGACATTAAATTCATGATGCTAAACCTCAAATGGGCATTTGAGAATCCCAACATCCTATATAGGAGCAGACACCTGTGCATATTGGTATAATGGATGGGAATGACCCAATTTACAGAAATCAATATTTTTCCATCATTAAAACTTCCACCCTTGACTCCAAATTTCCCTTCAGCCACCAACCAATTTCTCTACTCCCCTTCATAAAGAGTTGCCTTCACGTGTTCCCGCCACTTCCTCACTGCACATTCTTCTCCTACCCTCCCCAGGCTGGTTTCCAGCCCCCATCACTCAACCAAAACTCTTCCAAAGAGGATGGCCAAAGATCCCCAGGCTGCCAAATCATACGGCCATTTTTCTGTGCCCAGATTACTTGACCATGCCCTTCTTAATGTTGTTCTCGTTTTCCTCCTATCCTCCTGGTCTCTACTTCTCAATCTTCCCTTTTTGCTCCTCTTTTTCTATCCAATCTCTAAACACTGGTCTTCACTGGGGCTTAATCCTAGGTAATCACCCTTTCTCTACCTCTACCCTCTTTCTAGAGCTTGCATGCATTTCGATGTATTTTGCCATTCTCTTGTAGCCCTTTCTCCCTAAAATAGCCACTCATTGTCCTGTTTGGTGTCCTGGTAGAGAGGCAGGGCTGACTTCTGTGACTGCATCATCCAAGCCCCGCAACTCTGCCCTCCACCACATCTTCTGCCTTCCGGGTTGGCTTGGCCAATGGGAGGCACCAGCAAGAGATCAGAGAGGAGGGGGAGTTGGAGCATTTCTCCATTTGATTTCCTCCCTGCTACAGACTGTGGTCTTAGCAATAGCTATATCATTCTGTATCTTCTTAGAGCATCTCATAGGAGTGTCTATATTAGTCTCCTAGGGCAGTCATGACAAACTGTCATAGATTGGGTGGCTTAAAACAACAGAAATTTATTCTCTCATCATCCTGGAGGCAAGGTTCTGAAATTAGGGGCTTTCCCTTCAAAGGCTCTAGGGGAGGATCCTTCCTTGCCTCTTCCCACTTCTGGTGGTTCTACGTGTCTTTTGGCTTGTGGCTGCAGCACTCCATTCTCTGCTTCTATTGCCACATGACTTTCTCCCCTGTACCTTCTCATATAAAGGCACTTACCATGCACTCTCGAGTCCACTGTAATCCAGGATGACCTCATATCAATCCCTGACTCAATGACATCTGCAAAGATCCTACTTTCAAATGAGATCTCAGGTTCTGAGGTTCCAAATACATCTGAATTTTTGGTGGACAGGATTCAAACCACCACAGTGTCCAAGGTCCAAACTCTTCCATTCCCTCCCTAATCCCATGTCTCTTCCTCTATTAACCTTTGTCATGAATTGTACCACCAGCTGCCTAGTAAGGAGCTCAGTCAGATAAGGTTACCCTAAGAGACCTTCCTGATTCCTACATCTTCCTCCCCCTACAGCTGATGTATCATCAGACCCCACCAATTCTACTTCCAAAATTAGACTTCGAATCCTCTTGCTCAGCATTGCCTCTTCAGCACCACCCAAGGTCAAGCCACCGTCCCTTCCCACAGAAACATCTACAATCTCAGTAGACTCCAAAGTGGTCTATTGCCTGTCTTTCCGACCTCCATTTCATTCTCCAGACAGAAGCCAGGGCATTATGCTAAGTGAAAGAAGCCAGACACAAAAGGTCACATAGTGCCTGAATTCATTTATATGAAAGAGCCAGTATAGGTAAATCCATAGAAACAGAAAACAAATTTGTAGTTACCAGGAGTGGTGGGGGTCGGGGGGATACGGGGAGAGGAGGATGAGGAGCAACTGCCTCATGGATACAGGGTTTTCCAGAGGGGTGGTGATGAAAATATTTTGGCACCAGAAAGAGGTGGAGGTTGTACAATATTGTGAATGTGCTGAATGCCACTGAATTGCTAATTTTAAAATGGTTAACTTATGTTGCATGAATTTCACCTCAATACAAAAATTATTTTATTGAGACAGCATCTCACTCTGTTGCCCAGGCTAGAGTGCATGGGCACAATAACGGCTTACTGGAGCCTTGACCTTTGGGGCTCCAGCAATCTTCCCACCTCAGCCTCCTGAGTAGCTGGGACTACAGGTGCACACTACCACACCCAGCTAATTTTTAATTTTTATTTTTATTTGTAGAGATGGGGTCTCCCTGTGTTGCCCAGGCTGGTCTTGAACTCCTGGGCTCAAGTGATCCTCCCATCTCAGCCTCCCAAAGTGCTAGGATCACAGGTGTGAGCCACCATGCCCAGCTAAAAAATATATAGATGGATAGATGGATATGTATATATGTATACATATATATGCTTTATATATGTAATATTATATGTATGTATATATGTATATATATTTAAAGTAAAGCAGTTCTGTCCCATCTCACTTAAACTTCTCTGAAGACTTCCCATTACATGTAGAATAAAGTTCAATTTCAAAACTTGTCCTAGAAGGTCTTGTGTGACCTGTCTCTGCCAACTTCTTGGGTGTCTTCCTACCTGTGAGTCCCTTTGCTCATTGGGCTCTAGCTACACTGGCTGTTTTTTAACATGATGAACTTGTTCCTTCCCCAGGGCCTTTGCACATGCTGTTCCCTCTGCCTGGGATTCTCTTCCTCCCTCTCTCTCATTCTTTTCACACTCTGCTCTGTGCTTAACGACCTTCAGGTCTTCACTTACATGGTACCTCTGTACTTCTAATTATCCTCTACCCAGAGGACCTGTAGTAGGTTTCTTATTTTATTTTATTTTTCAGAGATGGGGCCTTGCTCTGTCACCCAGCTTAAAGTGCAGTGGTGCAATCAAACCCATGCTTTAGCCTCTAGAGCCTGTGGCCATGACCTTATTTAGTAAAACGGCCCCTGAAAGTATAATCAAATTAGAGATCTCAAGATGAGATTGTCCTGGATTATCTGATGGGCTCAAAATCTAGTGACAAAGATCCTTATAAGAGACAGAAGAGGCCAGGTGCAGTGGCTCACACCTGTAATCCCAGCACTTCGGGAGGCTGAGGGGGAAGGATCACTTGAGCCCAGAAGTTCAAGATCAGTCTGGGCAACATAGTGAGATCCCATCTCTACCAAAAATTTAAAAACTAGCTGAGTATGGTGGTGCATGCCTGTAAGTCCCAGGTGCTCAGGAGACTGAGGTGGGAGGATTGTTTGATGCTGGGAGGCAGAAGTTGCAGTGAGCTATGATTGCACTGCTGTACTCCAGCCTGGGTGACAGAGTGAGGCCCTGTCTCAAAAAAAAAAAAAAAAAAAAAAAAAAAAAAGAGAGAGAAGAGAAAGAGAAGACACAGACATGGAGGAGAAGGCCACGTGAAGACAGAGGCAGAGATTGGAGTGATGCAGCCACAAGCCAATCAGGCCAATGTACGCCAACAACTACCAGAAACTGGAAGAATCAAGGAAGCATTCTTCTCTAGACCGTCCAAGGGAGCTCAGCCCTGCTGATGCCTTGATTTTGGTTTTCCAGCCTTCAGAACTGGGCGACAATAGATTTCTGTTGTTTGAAGCCATGTAGTTCATGGCAATTTGTCCTGGCAGCCCGAGGAAACAAACACAGCACCCTGCTGGTTTTCTCCCTAACACTTACCACAATTAGTAATTATGTCCGTATTTGCTTATTTCCTATTTTATGCCTTCCTTTCCTATTACAAGTTCCAGGAGGGCCAGGAGGAACCACATCTGTCCTGCCCACTGTCACGTCCCCATCATGTACATCCCAGTGCCGGGCACATAGCAGGCCCCCCTGTCAAAATGTTTATTGAATGAGCAAATGGATCCACCTCTCCTTCATTTCTCTTTACATCTCAGCAGCAGTCCTTCTTGCATCTTCCACCTTCACTTCTAACTCTGAGCCACGGCACTAGCAACTCCAGTTAAACAGATTTTCTGGAAAGCCCCAGCCTCCCAATGAAACCTCCCTCACTTGCTCCCCACCGCGCTTCCCCAAATATTTGGGTCTGCCTCGCCTTTTCCATCACTGGCTCTGCCATCCATGAAGATTCTCCTTGAAGCTTTATCATTAAAAAACAAACCCACATATTCTGTGTCTCCAAAAGAACCTTTTACTTTTGCAAACTCTATTGATTTAATCCTACAGGCTGCTGGCAGCAGCCCCAGGAGCTTAATCAATATGACAACACCCACAGCAGCCAGAACATCAAGGAGCCTCGGCCAAGATCTCCTGCTCGGGTCTTCACTGACCCCGACTGAATCTCTCACAACTATGAAGACAGATTTACTGTAGGGGGCAGGATATTTGCAACAGCTCCAGGATCTTGCTTAGGTGAGCAAAAGGAAATGCCTCCAAGCTTGAGGCGCTTCAGAGCTATTTGTTAATTTGCTACTATGGCCAATTCCCGTAAGACTCAAGGAAGATAGAAGACAACAACAGAAAAACATTGCAGGTTCTAGAACCTGATTATAAACTCCCTGGTGGGGTGGGCAGGGGAGGAACAGGCAAAGGGCAGGTGGCAAAAAGAAGATGAAGATGTCAAGAGTTAAAAATGCAGTAAGTTGGCCAGGTGTGGTGGCTCATGCCTGTAATCCCAGCACTTTGGGAGGCCAGGGCGGACAGATCACAAGGTCAGGAGTTCAAGACCAGCCTGGCCAATACAGTGAAACCCCGTCTCTACTAAAAATACAAAAACTAGCTGGGAGTGGTGGCAGGCGCCTGTAGTCCCAGCTAGTTGGGACGCTGAGGCAGGAGAATCACTTACACCTGGGAGGTGGAGGTTGCAGTGAGCCGAGATCATGCCACTGCACTCCAGCCTGGGCAACAGAGCAAGACTCCATCTCAAAAAAACAATGCTATGAGTTAAAACAGAGATTCCTTCATGCCTTAGGAGACACTAAGTGACTAGAGAAGGAGAAAAAAAGGTCATAGAAACAAGGAGGTTGAGAATGACTAAATCAATGCCCAAGCTTTAGAAACTATTAATCTCCTCGAAGGAAAAGTCAAACAATTCTTTTTCACATTTCACTCAAGATTGAAAAACAGGAAAATTAGAAGCACTATAGGAAGAAAGTGGAAGGGAAGAAATATTTGTTAATCAGAAGTTGACATGCATGTGACATTTCTGAACCTATTGAGCCCTTATAAGAAAATATGAATATCCAGCCCTAAAATATACATCTACATAATCCTCCTGGAGACACTGTGATTAGATATTAGCCCCAAAAGGCAGATAATGAGCTATACAGTCAGCCTAGTCTACATCCTGCTGCAGTAACAAACAATCCCCAGATCTCAGTGGATGAACACACCCCAGATCTATTTTTCCACTCATGCTATGAAGTGGGATGGGGACTGATCTATGTCATCCTCTCTCCAGCATTTACTTTGAGAGAGGGTCCATCTTTGTGCATCTATGACAGTGGAGGCAGGAAAAAGGAAACATGGTGAATCCTATGCTCACCCTTAAGGCTTCTGTCCAGAATGACTCATGTCACTTCTCACATCTCATTGATGAAACCAAATCATGCAGCCATACCTAACTTCAGGGAGGTGGGGAAAGTGACACTCTACTCTGTGCCCAGAGAAAAACAAGAAATGTTAGCTGAACAAGGTAAAGGATACCCCCTCAGGAAGATCATACGACTTGCCCAAAGTAAAGCAGCTTTCAAGGTGTCAGAAGTGGGACCTGAATTCAAGACTAAATGGTCCATGTCTTTTTAGCTCTACCACCCTGAACTTGGTAGGAGTTGAGAATAAAACCTAGATATCAGTGAAGAGAAATATCAACAGAGGCAGGGGGCAGAAGGAACAAGGGAAAATAATATGTCAAGTAAGGGAGAAATAAAAGGAGCCAGAAAATTACAACCAGAACATAATCAAAGGAGTTTCATCTTTAGAAACCAAAACACACTGTGAACAATAGGGAAAAAATGGGGTAGTTTTACACTCTTTTCAGGGAGAGGCAAACAGTAATGAGATAGTGCAGGGATTTATATGAGGCTATATTAGGAGGTGGGGACACAACCATGAAAGAAACTTGTGCACTTCTTGTTCTTCCTCTGAAGCTGCCATCTTGGCTCAGACTGAAGGTTCAACAAACGCTAGTTGGTGCAACAGCAGCCCAGGAAGCTGGGGCCAGGGCTTGCCAGGGCCAGGGCTTGCCAGGACTTCCATCAGCTGCACTGTCCCTCCCTGGACATTTTCCTGCTCAGTTCTGGGAAATATGGACAAGAGTTGGATGATGTTCCAGAACGGATGGTGCTGGCTTGGTCCTTCTGATCATTCCTCCCCCATCCCTAACCCAGGCCAGACTGGAAGTAAGAACAGATCCTGGTTCTGCCACTCTCCTGGCCAGCAGGTGGGAATTCTACACAGCCAGGTAGGTCAGTTTAGCACTAGAGCAGGGATTCTGGAAGGACTCACCATCACTGCCAACTCATCATCACCATTTCAGTTTTGAGCACCTATTATATGCCACCTGAGTGCTTTCCATGCATGAATGCATTGAGCCCTCACCACCTGTCCGCCTAGAAATCTTACTGGTCAACTTTCAACTTACATCCAGAATTAGTAGTTTCCAAAAGCTAGGGGAAGGGAGAAACTGGAAGTAACTACTAATGGGTGCAGGGTTTCCTTTAGTGGGGATGAGATGTTCTGAGACTAATCAGAGGTAACTGTCATACAATATGGTGACTGTAGTAAGTGCCATGGAATTGCACACCTCACAATGGTAAATTTCATTTTATCACAATAAAAAAATTTAAAAATTATAGCCAGAATCCAGCCACTCATTATCTCCATAGCCAACAACCTGGTCCCACCCCCACTATTACCTGCCTGGACCAATACTGTCGCCTCCTCCCTAATTCCCTGGCTGCCGCCCCCACCCTCCCCTCCCCCCAGCCTCCAACCTTCAAAGTCTGTTCTTTTCACAGCAGCCAGAGGAGCCTATGAATATCTGAGTCAGGTCTTGTCCCTCCTCTGCTCAAAAGCCCTCCATGGCTCCCACCTCCCTCAGAGCAAAAGCTAAAGTCCTCCCCACAGCCCATAAGACCCTCCACAATCTGTCCCATCACCTCTCTGTCTTCACCCTTGCACCTTCCCTCTCTCCCTCTTGCTCACTGCCTTCAGCCACACTCACCTCCTCACTGTCACACATGTCACACATGCCCCTATCTCAGGGCCTTTGCACTAGCTGTTTCTTCTTTCCCCAGACATCCTCACAGCTTCCTCAAGTCTTGGCTCCAAAGACACCACCTCAATAAAGGTCTATCTAATACAGCAACTGGCCTCCTCAGCCCTTTCTCTGCTGCTCTTTTCCCATTACCCTTATAATCTTCTAAAGTACTATGCAATTTACCTATTATTTTTGTTTCTTATCATACGTCTCTCCTAATGAGCATGTAAGCTCCCAGAGGGCAGGGACTTTTGTCTACTTCCTGTGTCTTGAACAGTGCCTTGGCCACCGTGTATACTTCTTCAGTGTTTGCTCAACAAATGCACAGCTCTGTGAGGCATGGACTCTCTTCTGCCCATTTTATGGAGGAGGAAAATTGAGACTCACAATCAGCTATGCAGCCAGTAGTGGCTGCACAGCAACCAAACTCAGTCTGAATTCACAGCCCAAACTCTCAACACAGTGATCGTTCCTTATTATTATTCACACAGCAAAGATGGACCAGGCAGCGTTCTAAGGGCTGGGGATGCAACAGAAGACAAAATAGATAAAGCTGAGCCCTCATGGAGGTGATGTTGTACCTGGTTCAGTAGTTTCCTGCCCAAACTCTCATCCACTCTCACTTTTGGCTCTGACAGTGGCCACTGGGGAACACAGTGTGACATGCCTTCAGATATTATCTGAACGTTCTATAGAAGCCGCCTTTCCGTTGTGCAACTGTGGTGGCTTTTCTTTTGTTATACAATGATGATTTGTCAGCCCCACTATCTTTGCACTCAGCCATGGGCCCGCTGGGCTCAGAGACCTTGTGACAGTCATCTTTTCATCAGCACATTTGCAAATGTGTGGGTGGATGAGACATCAACAGTCCACCTCCTCCAAGAAGCAGCCCCTGATTTTTCCTCCTCAGACAAATCTTCAGCTCTCTGTTCTTGGAAACTCAGAGAACTAAGCACCTCCCTCAAGTTGTTGTGCAAATGTGTGTGTTGTGTTTTATTTGGTTTTTCCGTATTTTCACTCTGGAAGTTGAGAGTTCTGGCCAGAATGCCAACCGCCCCCACAAAATAAACACGTCATTGTGATAAATGTTATGAAAGAAATGGGGTGAAGTCTAATTGAGACCTGGGGTGAGTTGCTGGGTCAGGAAAGGCTCTGATGATGTACCATTTAAGAGGAAACCTAAAGGCTTTATTATTGTCATTGCTGTCATTTTTTAGAGACAGGGTCTCACTCTGTCACCCAGGCTGGATTGCAGGACGCCAGTCACTCACTGCAGCCTTGAACTCCTGGGCTCAGGCAATCTTCCCACCTCAGCCTCCTAAGTAGCTGGAACTATAGACATGCATCACCATGTCCAGCTAAATTTTTATTTTTTGTAGAGATGGGTCTTGCTATGTTACCCAGGCTGGTTTTGAACTCCTGGCCTCCAACGATCCTCCTGCCTCAGCTTCCCAAAGTGTTGGGGTTACAAGCGTGAGCTACCACACCTGGCCTAAAGGATTTATAAGGATTCACCAAGTGAAGAATTGGGCAAAGGTACAAGTATTTCACAGCAGCTTTGTTCATAATGGCCCACACAAGAATCAACAGAAATGCCAATCAACAGGTAAATGGATAAACAAACTGTGGTTATTTCCAGATGAATGCTATTCAGCAACATGAATGACAGAAGCCACAGTGCTCACTCATCCAACACGCATTTATCAACTGCTTACTGCATGCCACCTGCTGATCTAGGCTGTTCCAGTCCACATTGGTGGGTAAAACCAATAAAAGGCCGGGCGCGGTGGCTCACGGTAATCCCAGCACTTTGGGAGGCCAAGGTGGGTGGATCACCTGAGGTCAGGAGTTCACGACTAGCCTGGCCAACATGGTGAAACCCTGTCTCTACTAAAAATACAAAAATTAGCCAGGCGTAGCGGTGGGTACCTGTAATCCCAGCTACTCGGGAGGCTCAGGCAGGAGAACTGCTTGAACCCAGAGGCAGAAGTTGCAGTGAGCCCAGATCACGCCATTGCACTCCAGCCTGGGTAACAAGAGCGAAACCTCATCTCAAACAAAACAAAACAAAAAACAAATAAAATCACATTTCCTTGTGGAGATCATAGTGTAGGGTGACAGATAGCAGACAAATAAATAAGAAAATGAAAAGTTCCAAAGGGGAAAATAAGGCAGAAGGGTGGGAGGCAAATGCTGAGAAGGTGGCCTTTGAGTGAAGTCCTGAAGGAGAGGAGGGAGAAGCCATGAGGTCACCTGAGAGAAGAATAATGCAGACAGAGGAAACAGCCAGTGCAAAGGCCCTGGGGTAGGACTGTGCCTGGTGTGTTTGACAAAGAGTAAAGAGAACGGCAGGAGCTGGGTGAGTGAGGCCGGAGATGCTTGTGGGCTTCCCCAAGTGATCTTCTTGGGCGTTCTCCCAAGGCAGAGAAAATCAGCAATGGGCAAGGAAAATGGCAACTTCTAGAGCTTAGGAAGAAAAGAGGAAAGAGGAAAGAAACAAGAAAGAGAGGGAAGAGGAGGAGGACAGGCCTGAGCTCAGAGTCCTGCCACCCTCACTCCTCATGTCTTATCAGACAAACAAGCCTAGAGTCAGGAGAGCCCATGTCCCAGTGGCCTGCCATGCTGTCCTAAAAGACAAACCAACAGAGAGAAAGAAAGGTTGGCCTTTAAGAAAGGAAGGGCAAAGAAGAACATAAAGCAACAGAAAAAATAAAGCTAATATATAATAACACATACCATACCAGCCCTTGGCAACTCTGGCCCGTGGCCTGTTTGTGTAAATAAAGTTTTATTGGCAAAGGCCATGCCCATTCATTTACATATTGCCTGTAGCTGCCTTTGCTATAACGGCAAAGCAGAGTGGTCCCAAAGAGACAGTATTTACTAGAAATTTACTCTCTAATCCTTTGCAGAAAACATTTTCTGACCCTTGTACTGTAACAATAACATACAACTATATTAGTATATTATGTACTTGTAGCATATATAGTTGACCCCTGAACAACTCAGGTTTGAATTTTATGGGTCCACTTATGTAGATTTGTTTTCAATAACAGTTACACCAAGTGTGCTTGTCTTTCCTCCCTCCCCTTCCACCTCCACCTCTGCCACCCCTGAGACAATAAGACCAACGCCTCCTCTTCCTCAGCCTACTTAATATGAGGATGATGAGGATGAAGACCTTTATAATGATCCCCTTGCAATTAATGAATAGTAAATATATTTTCTCTTTCTTATGATTTTCTTAATAATACTTTCTTCTCCCTAGCTTTATTGTAAGAATACAGTGTATAATGCATATAACATATAAAAATCTGTCTTCATCGACTGTTTATGTTATTGGTAAGGCTTCTGGTCAAGAGTAGACTATTAGTAGTTAAGTTTTTGGGGAGTCAAAAGTTATACACAGGCCAGGTGCGGGGGCTCACACCTGTAATCCTAGCACTTTGGGAGGCTGAGGCAGGAGGATCACTTGAGCCCAGGAGTTCGAGACCAACCTGAGCAACAAAAGCGAGACCCTGTCTCTAATTTTAAAAATTCTAAAAAATAGAGAAAAAAAGTTATCCACATATTTTTGACTGCACAGGAGGTCACTGCCTCAACCCCTATGTTGTTCAAGAGTCAACTATATTTATCTATGAATTTAACATAAAATGGTATATTACTATTGTAAATAACATTTTGAGTTCTTACCACGTGCTGGGCACTGGGCTAAGCTTTTCTGCTTATGCTCTTGTATTGAATCTAATCAAAAACTCATTGGATTAGGACATTACTATTATTGTTGTTATTGTTGATTGAGAGCACAGACTCTGAATCTAGATAGCCTAGGCTGAAATCCCACTTTTGTCATTTGAGGGGTGCAAGACCTCAAATTCTCTCTCTGTTTCAGTTTTCTCTTTTGTCACATGGGATGATAACAGTACCCACCCCTCAGGGCATTGAAAGGATGAGCTAAATTGATGCAAGTGAAGTGCTTGGCATATTGACTAGAACTCTCATTACCATGATTGTCCTTATTTTACAGATGAGGAAACTGAGGCACAGGAAGGTGAAGTCATGGGCAGCCATCACTGCCAGAAGTGGAGAGCTGGCAAAGTTGGGGAGAGGGTGATAAAAACTAGGAATCATGGCTCTCATGATAGGTGGACCCAGAAGACAGCGCTGGGGAACTTGGTCCTGTCCACTTCTCACCTGATTGTTCTGGACCTGGGAGTGGCAGAAGGCAGGGACTTGCTGGCCAGCTGCCAGAGGCAATGAGGGGTTGCTCTTCCGTTCTCTATGGAGAGGAAGTCGGTTAAGCTTGAATGGTGGAAGCTGAGACAGTGACAGCCCTATCATCACAGATCCTTGGAGGAGTTCAAAGAAGTGGGTGGGACAGGGAGGGGACAGACCATTGTTACAGCCGCTGGGCTGACCCTGGGGGCTGGAGACAAGGATGTGTGGCCAGTACAGCTGGACCAGATTGGAGTCAGGTGGGCTCACACCATTGTTAACACGTCCAGCTTCAATGTCACTTGTATACCTACTTCTGGTTGCCAAGATAGGCTACAAAGAGGTAGAAGCAGGTGAGGGGAAGGTTGCTTTCTGCCCTTGGGACCCAAGTACACCTCCCTGGACCCAGCCTGAGGGACCTTTTCTTGGTTTCACCTCCAGGAAAGTGACTGCTTGATTCATGCAGCAATCACTTGCTTTCTAATCTGACTCCATCAAGGCAGCTTTCCCCCACAGCCTCGGGTTAAGGTGAGGGGCTTGCCAGGGGCACAGACTGCCTGCAGAGACCCCAACTATCTCAGTTCCACCTTGATTATCTCCTGGAGAAGACAGCTATCCAAGCAGAGGGCCCCATACTCAACCTTGGCATAGAATTTACCTCCCTTGTAGAACACAGAAAGATTTTCACTTAAAGGGAAAGAATTTGCAGAACAAACAAAGAAGTAAGGGAGTAAAAAAGAAGAGAGCAGATATTGGCATGTACAGGGAACCAAGAACCAATAACCGTAACCACCACCCCTACCACCAATAATAAGAATAGCAGCAAGGCAAACCTTTTTCTTTTTCCTACCTGAGAACCTAATTTCACTTTGTGGAAAAGACAAAGTGATGTGTCCACTAAATCTTCTTCTCCACGGACTAAATTTCTCAGTTCCCCCTGCAGTCAGATGGGCCACAGGTACTAGCTGTCTTCTGTTACAACAAATCCACTCTCCTTCCTTCTTTACCTTTCTAGGACTGTCATATGGGGGGCTGACCTATGTGGATGGGCTCATTGGGCTCCTGGCCCTCTGGCTTTGGACAATGGGGAACATTTATTCTGCCAGCTTCCTGTTAGGAAATGTTCCCTCTCTCTTTCTCTCCCCACCTCTTTCTCTCAGCTTGTGTGTGAGTGTGAGTGTGTGTGCATGTGTCTTTGTGAGTCTCAGTCTCTCTCTCTCTGCCTCCTTCCTCTCTTCCCCCCTCTCTATTTCAGTAAGGGTCCACACCTTTGTAAGCTATCTCTTGATTCTTAAGCTATCTCTTAATTTGATTCTTGGTGTGTGTCTTCCGTTTTCCTACTGGGACCCTCTCTCATCCACCATGCGATGAAATTGCAGTCCACAGAATGCAGGCAGAAGTGACGTTCATTACTTCTGTATGTGGCCTCCCAAAACCTCCTGTGTGAGCCTTCATACTCTTTTCCTACAGGCCGGAAGTGAAGGACTTTCTGTTCTTAGGGGATGGTGGAGCCACAGATGGAAAGAGCCTCGGTCCTGAAATCACCACATGGAATGCCACTTGCTGATTATCTGATTGGATTTAGGGTGAGTGAGAAGTACATTCTTATTGCCTTAAGCCACTGCAGACTTGGGACTTGTTTGTTACAGCAGCAAGCATATCCTAATTCACCTTTAACAAGACTCCTCTTCTCCACTCGGAGAAGTTGGCTCCACCTCAACTCCATAAAATCATGTGACCCAAGCCTAAGCCAATCAGAGCACCACTTTCTCCACCTCCCATTTCCCCACAGTGATTGGTTCTGGCATGAGCACATGACCTCAGCAAGAGCCAATCAAAAGCAAGAAAGCATTTGCTGCGAATTCTGGGAAGATGGCTCAAAAAGAGAGAAGAATCTCTCTTTGAATATGATCTCGGGCAGACTGGAGGCCTGGAAGTGCAGCTAAGTCATGGATAATGGAGCCAACTGCAAAAAGTAGAGCCAAGAAACAGAAACAGAGGCCTAATGGTGTTATCTGATCCCTAGATCTAAACAAGCCTGAAGCTGGACACCCTTGAGACTCTTTGGTCTCATGAGCCAATACAACCCCCACTTCTTGTTTAAGCCCCTTTGAGTTTTCCACCTCTTGCAAGTAAAGGGAACTAAGGGATTCACATGGGTAAATATAATGAGTCCGAACCATGTGTCAGGCCCACTGACCTCACAGCAAGTCAACAGGTAGATACTTTTACTTGAATTCCCATTTTATAGGCAAGGAAATGGGGACCTTTTAAATTGGCCAGGAGCACCTCAGTAGGGAAATTATTTGCAAAAGAGTATGTTTAGGGGTTGGGCGTGTGAGCTTGAGTAATTGGGATTGGACTGAAAGTCCAGAAACTGAATTCCAATCCCCAAACCAACATCTTTTGTGTGATTCCAAGAGTGCCAATTAACTTCCCCATTCTATAAAAAGTAGAGATAAAAACCCTTCGACTTCTCCCCCACCAATTTCATAGTGTTGGTTTGGGTAACAAAGTAAGGTAACAGTTAAAAGGTGCTCTGAAGGAAAGGCTAGCAACTCATCCTTGCTGTTGTTAATAAACAGTCATTGTTGAATTGGTTCCAGAAACCCTGGGGGCCAGAGGCTGTCCGGTGACTCTCTTGGCCAGAATTCCAAAGACCATCTGTGGCAAATACATCCTCCGGAGCACATACCCTTGGCAGGATCACAAACTGCTTTTCTCACCCAGAAAACACAACCAGAAAAGAAACAGAGATAGAGAGGGGGGAGAGAGGGGAAAAATCATGCCAGCTCAAAATATCTTTCAATCTGATCAATGATTTCCATCTCCACAGCCACCATGCCAGCCCAAGCAAGGCACACTGTGTCTTCCCTGAATGACTGAAATCATTTCCTAATTGGTCTCATGGCTTTTTATTCTTGCTCTGTTCCAATACATTCTCCATGCAGCAACCAGTGGAACCATTCACAGACATAAAATCATTGTATTACTGCTTCAGTAGCCTGATAGTGCCTTTAGGATAAATATCAAACTCCTAAGCACCTTCCACAGGACCTTTGCACATGCTGTTCCCTGTGGCCAAAACATCTTTTCCACCATTCCCACTCCTACAATAGCAGAGGCCCGCTAAAGACTCAGTTTATCACCACTTCCCTGGAATATATTGTTTTACATGTTTCTTTTAGAGCAAGTCAGACTTGTCCCTTTTTGCAAGGCCCATAGCATTTTAAATTATAAGTAGTAATAGCTATTTATATGTCATCCTTGCCAGACTGTAAACGCCATGAAAGCCATGATTGCATCTGTCATGTCCATCACTGTAACTCAGTGCCTAGCACATAGTTGGCACTCAATAAATATTTGTGGCTTCAAAGGTTGAGTATAAAAACAGACCAGATGAAAGAGGGTAAAACTTAAACAGTCAAGAGGTTGTCCTGCAGATTATTTGGGCAAGAATGGGCTTTTTAATAAATGATGCTGGGACAATTCTTATGGAATAAAAAGGAAATTGGACCCCTACCTAACACCACACATAAAAATCAATCCCAAGCTGATTAAAGACATATAGTGAACACAACTGTAAAACTTTCAGAAATAGCATAAAATATATCCATGGCCTCAGGGTAGAAATGATTTTCTTAAATAAGATACAAAGCCCACAGACTATAAAGGAAAAGATTTCTAAAATCAACCACATCAAAATTTAGAACTGTTGGTCATCAAAAGACATTAGGAAAAAGAAATCAAAAGCCAAGCCAAGAGAAAATATTGCACAACATATAATGATGAAGAATCAGTTTCCAGGCTATATAGGGATCACCTATAAATCAATATATATATTTTTTTAAAGTGACTTAATAAAAAATGGACAGAGCATGTAGAGGCACTTCACAAAAAAGCAAGCTTGAATAGTCAATAAATATTTTTAAATATGTTCACTCTAATTTGTAATCAGGGGACTGCAAACTAAAATCACAATGAGAAATCACCATGAGAAAGGCTATAACTTAAAAATCTGACAATACCAAGTGTTGGCAAGGTTGTGAAGCATCTTGAATGCTCACCCACCACTGGCAGGAGTGTAAATTAGCACAAGCACTTTGGAAAATTGTTTGGCAGTATTTAGTCAAGGTGAAAATGTACAAATCTTAGGATCCAACAATTTCACACAGCAACGTGCTCCAGAGAGACTCCTGCATGCATGTAGCAGAATCCATAAACAATCAACAAAGCTGCTCATGCCAGTGCCCGAAAGAGAACAAAGTCACCTGCTCATCGTCGATGAATAAACATGATCATGAAGGAGCTGCAGTGACGACAATGAGGATGAAATCTCACAAAGGTAACTGCAAACCAATGAAGCAAAATACAAAACAACAACTCTCACATAATTTTATTCTTATAAAACTCAAAACCGGCCAGGTGTGGTGGCTCACGCCTGTAATCCCAGCACTTTGGGAGGCCCAGGTGGGCGGATCATGAGGTCAGGAGATCGAGACCATCCTGGCTAACATGGTGAAACCCCATCTCTACTAAAAATGCAAAACAATTAGCTGGGCGTGATGGCGGGCACCTGTAGTCCCAGCTGCTGGGGAGGCTGAGACAGGAGAATGGCGTGAACCCGGCAGGCGGAGTTTGCAGTGAGCGGAGATCACGCCACTGCACTCCAGCCTGGGTGACAGACCAAGATTCCATCTCAAAAAAAAAAAAAAAAAGAAAAGAACAAAGAAAAAGAAAAAAACAAAACAACTCAAAACCACATAATATCTGACTATATTGCTTCAGGATGCGTACTTAGGTGGTTCAACCACAAAGGAAAGCAGGTGAATGGTCCCCATACAATCTCCAATAGTGGTTCCTCCAGGAGGGAAGGAGTGGTTGTGATTGAAGATGAGCATGAGGGAGAATCTGATGGTGGCCCTGTGGCTCTTGACCTGGGTAAAATGGGTGTATGCTTCATGGTTTGGCCTTTAAAATGTTCATCTATGTTCCCACACTTTTCTCTAGGTTTGTTCTCTCTGTCTGTCTCTCTCTCTGTCTGTCTGTCTCTCTCTCACACAGACACACACACAGACACACAGACACAGACACACAGACACACACACAGACACACACACACACACACACACACATATCAGCTAAAGACTAAAAAAAAAAAAAAAAAGAAGACACATACACCAAGCAACAGTTTATGCTGAGAAAGAGAAAGGGGGAAAATACCCAGACAGAAAATTAAAAGATAACATAGACACAGGAAATGAAAAGAGACGACGAGTTGGCAAGACGGCGAGGGTAAGGAAATGAGAACTGGAGAGACAGAAAAAAGAAAAGAAATAAGATGGTCAAGGATAACAGGAGAAGGGGAAGATACAAGAAGCAATATTCTCTCTCTTATTTCTGTCTCTCTTTCTCTTTATTTCCCCTCTTCCTCCATCTCTCTCTTTCTCCTTCATCTCCCTCTGTCCCTTCGATCTTTGTCTCTCTGTTTTCCCTCACCATTGCCTTCCTTGTACTTCCTCCATCCAGGTCTTTCTCTCCCCTTCTATCTCTGTCTCTCTCTCACCTTCCACTTTTCTTTCTCATCTCTCTTTCTCTCTGTGTGTCTCCTCTTCATCTCCTCTGTCTCTTCTTTCTTCCCTACACAAGCAATCTCTCTTTCTTTTAACACACATTTATCAAGCGGCTACCCTGTGCCGGACACAGTGCTAAGAAAAAAAAGAGGCCCGGACTGGGGGAAATGGGATGGTGCGGCCCACCGTGGTTCCCAAGCATCAGTGGCATGGACGCCTGCCAGGGTGCTTCATCCCAGCTCCGGCATGGACCTGTGGGCCGCCTGCCACTCTCTCCCCATCATTAATTTCACTATCAAACACTCCCAGCATCACAAGTTGTAGGTCTTATTTATTAAATATTTAACTAGGAGAAACCCAGCTGAGATGAAACCTCTCATTTGTGGCAGCCACAGGAGAGTAGAACATGGACCTGCTGCTGGGATTAAGCCAGGCTGATGAGTAGAACCAGGGTGCCCAGAGGGGGAAACAGGTGGGGGCAGCCCCCAGTGGGGAGAGGAAGATCCAGAAATGCAGGGAGCTGGGCTTTTACACAGTCTCACCTGGATGGTGAGAGGTTGTCCGCCAGGAAAGGCGAGTTCAAAAACCCCCACAACCAGAATAGGTCAATCTATACAGAGAGAAGATTAATGGTTGCCAGGGGCTGGGGGAGTGGGGAGAGACGGGGAGTGAAGGCTCAGTGAGTACAGGGTCTCCTTTTTGGGGTCTTGGAACTAGAAAGAGGTGATGGTTGCACAACACTGAGTGTCTTACACACCACTGAACTGTACACTTTAAAATGGTTAATGGTCAGTTTTATGTTATGGGAATTTTATCTCAAGGCTTTAAAAATTAAAAAAAACAAATTCACACACCCAAACCCATTAACCATTAGCTCTAAGGCTGCTGACCTCATTTTTTAAAATTCATGCTTATTACACAGGCACTGCTTACTATCAATCCAAGGCATCGGCTCAGCATTTTCGGTTTCTTTCTTTCTTTCTTTTTTAGAAACAGGGTCTCCCTCTTGTCCCCCAGGCTGGAGTGCAGTGGCATCATCATAGTTCACTGTGGCTTTGAACTCCTGGGCTCAAGGGATCCCCCCACCTCAGCCTTCCAAGCAGCTAGGACTACAGGCATGCACCACTACACCTGGGTAATGTTTCAATGTTGCCCAGGCTGGTCTCAAAACTCCTGGCTTCAAGAAATCCTCCCACTTCAGCCTCCCAAAGTGCTGGGATTATAGGTGTGAGCCACTGCATCTGACCCTACTCAGCACTTTGAATCATCCCATCATTTACTTCTCACAGCCCTGGGAGGGAGGTGCCAGCAGGTCTCTAGTTTTAGAGAGAAGGGAGCTTGTGGTTCAGAGAGGGTAAGTGACTTGCCCAAGTTCACACAGCTCCAACTTCAGTCTACCTGCTTAGCCCCCCCGGTGGGCTCTCTGCTAACTCTGGCTGAACTTTAGAAACCCTTGGGGAGTTTTCAAACATTCCCCACCCCAGGGGAAGCCCTGGACAAATCTCTCCAGCATCTGTGGGGGTGGAGCTTGGGGCATCAGCATTTTCTTTCTTCTTCTTTTTTTTTTTTTTTTTCTCTTTGGAGACAGAGTCCCACTCTGTCACCCAGGCTGGAGTGCAGTGGTGCCCTCTCAGCTTACTGCAACCTCTGCCTCCCAGATTCAAGCAATTCTCCTGCCTCAGCCTCCCAAGTAGCTGGGACTACAGGCGTGTGCCACCACACCTGGGTAATTTTTGTAATTTTTAGTAGAGATGGAGTTTCGCTACATTGGCCAGGCTGGTCTCGAACTCCTGACCTCAAGTGATCCGCCTGCCTTGGCCTCCTAAAGTGCTGGGATTACACGCATGAGCTACCATGCCCAGCCCCAGCATTTTTAAAGCTTCCAAGTGATTACCAGGTGCAGCCAAGATCACCTGAGGAATCTTGTTGAAGAGCAGATTGGGATTGAGCAAGTCTGAGGTAGGGGATGAGATTCTGCATTTCCAACAAGCTCCCAGGAGATGCTGATACTGTTGGTTCAGGGACCCTGGCAACGTGTCCAGTAGGATGTTCTAGATGTGCACTATTCAGTACAGTGGGCGCTAAGCCATACAGGGTCATTGGGCACTTCAAATGTGGCCAGTGAAACTCAGGGGTTGTTTTTATCGTAATTAATTTCTTTTTTTTTTTTTTTTGACAGAGTCTCGCTCTGTTGCCAGGCTGGAGTGCAGTGGCACAATCTCAGCTTACTGCAACCTCCGCCTCCGGGGTTCAAGCAATTCTCCTGCCTCAGCCTCCTGAGTAGCTGGGACTACGGGTGTGCGCCACCACGTCCAGCTAATTTTTGTATTTTTAGTAGAGATGGGGGTTTCACCATGTTGGCCAGGATGGTCTCGATCTCCTGACCTTGTGATCTGCCCACCTCGGCCTCTCAAAGTGCTGGGATTATAGGCGTGAGCCACCACGCGTGGCCTGTAATTAATTTCTAAAATTGCAATAGCCATGTGTGGCTACTGGCTACCTTATTTGGCAGCATAGGTCTCCCGGGCTCAGGAGATCCTCCTACCTCAGCCTTCCGAGTAGCTGGGACTATCTGCATGCACCAACACCCTCAGCCAATTTTTGTATTTTTTTTTATAGAGATGGGGTTTCACCATGTTGCCCAGGCTGGTCTCAAACTCCTGGGTTCATCCTCCCAAAGTGCTGGGATTACAGGCACGAGCCACTGAGCCTGGCCTGGTCTTCATCTGTAAGTGACCCAAGACCTATGGCCAAGGGTGAGACCAACACCTTAGGGGAGCAACGAAGAAATTAGGAACTCACTTGGGTCCTCCACCTTTCCTTTCTCAGCACTTGCCACCTGCTCAGGGGCCTTCGCCTGTCCCCTTGGGTCTCCCCAACCAATCCCTGCTTCACTCCCCAGACAGAACCATCAGAGCCTCCCCACATCTCCTACCTCTCCTACTCCTCAGATCACCCTAAATCAAGCCCACATCTCCCCTGGGGTCTCCTCCTATCTCAGTTTCTCAGTTGTATCTCCTGTCACCTCCAAATGCAGCCAAAATCACCCGGGAGATCTTTATTTCTGAGCCTTAGAACTTACCACACTCAAACTATCCTTTACCTGTTTATCTGGTCCTTGGACTCTCTCTCTCTCTCCCCACCCAGAACATCAGCCACACCAGGGCAGGGATTTTTGTCTGTGTGTTTATTTCTCTCTGTTTTGTCCATCTCCGTCCCAGTGCCCATGCCAAGGAGGAAATTAAGAGCTTGCTGGTCATTAGAGAAAAGTAAATGAACGGCAATGACAGCCTGCTGAGAATTTACTATGTGCCACGCATATGTTTTATGGTCACCATCCATTTAATTCTTGCAACATTCCTGGAAGAAAATGCTACACTGCTCATTCTATAGATGATGAAACAGAGTGGTTAAGGTTAGGTAGCTTCCCAAAGGCCACACCACCAATAGAAACCTAGTCCTAGGCCAGGCGTGGTAGCTCACGCCTGTAATGCCAGCATTTTGGGAGGCTGAGGCAGGTGGATCACAAGGTCATGAGATCGAGACCAGCCTGGCCAACATGGTGAAACCCCGCCTCTACTAAAAATGCAAACATTAGCTGGGCTTGGTGGCGCGTGCCTGTAGTCCCAGCCACTTGGGAGACCGAGGCAGGAAAATCGCTTGAACCGGAAGGCAGGCAGAGGCAGTGAGCTGAGACCACGCCATTGCACTCCAGCTTGGGCAACAGTGCAAGACTCTATCTCAAAAAAGAGAGGAGAGGAGAGGGGAGGGGAGGGGAGGGGAGGGGAGGGGAGGGGGGAGGGGAGGGGAGGGGAGGGGAGGGGAGGGGAGGGGAGGGGAGGGGAGAAAGAGAAGGAAGGGAAGGGAGAGAGGAAGGAAGGAAGGAGAAAGAAAGAAAGAAAGAAAGAAAGAAAAAGAAAGAAAGAAAGAAAGAAAGAAAAGGAAGGAAGGAAGGAAGGAAGGAAGGAAGGAAGGAAGGAAGGAAGGAAGGAAGGAAGGAAGGAAGGAAGGAAGGGAAAGAAAAGAAAGAAAGAAAGGAAGGAAGGAAGGAAGGAAAAAGAAAAGAAAGAGAGAGAAAGGAAGGAAGGAAGGAAGGGAGGGAGGAAGGAAGGAAGGAAGGAAGGAACCTAGTCCTGGTTGAGCTCAGACTCTGTTCCTTAACCATCGTCCCATGGCATCTCTTGCCCATTCCTCTCTGGAATGCAAATGGTTTCCCAGAGAAAACTTGAGTATTTTTCCCTCTGGGGTTTTATCCCTGCTGTGCCTTCACCTGTCTCATAAAGTTTCTCCACTTGCTAGATGTGTGACCTTGGCAAGCAGTGTTAGCTCTCTGAGTCTCAGTGTGCACATCTGCAAACTAGGGGCAAAAATAAATGCCGTGAGCTCTGGGGGCTGGGATGAAGTTCTCATAAACTGCCAGGGCAGTTCTCATAAAGTTTAGCGGATCATGAACTCCCCACAGAGAGGAGCTACTGTTATTATAACTATTCACCACAAAGCAGAGTTTCCATGTCCTCCTGAGACATGGTGCTTCCCCTTCATCAGGGATGGAGTGAAATCTTGACATGAGCAAGGGCAGGGGCCAAGAGAAGGGCCTTCCCGTCATGAGTGTGGAAAATGGTCTGCTTGCTTCTCATCAGGTTTTGGGGGTTGGCGACATGGGGAATCCTGTTTGGTCAGTTAGAGGAGTTGCAGCTGGTCCTAAAGCTTGAAGAGCTTGCACTAAATCATGTGGCTGCCATTTTGCTTTGAAATAAAGGGGCTGTCAAAGGGCCAGGTGTCGTGGTGCACACCTATAGTCCCAGCTACTCAGGAGGCTGAGCTGGGAGGACTGCTTGAGCCCGGGCACTCAAGGCTGCAGTGAACCATGATTGGATTGTACCACTGTGCTCCTGCCTAGGGGACAGAGTGAGACCTCACCTCTAAAAGTAAATTTTATAAAGGGCTTGTCAGCACCAACAGAGGTACACAGAGGCGCACACACACTATTGCATTGGGGAGGGAGGAGGCTGATGCCTGTAACACTAATACATCAGACTCTTATTTGGCACCCACTGTGTGTCAGCACCCACTGAGTACTGCTTGAATCCTCACAACCACCCTACAAGGCAGGCACTAATGTTATACCCCTTTTACTGATGAGGAAAGGGAGGCCCAGGGTGGCTAAGCAATGTGCCTAAAATGATATGAATGGGAATAAGCAAAGTTGGTATTTGAATCTAGGCAGCCAGGCTCCACAGCCTCCCTCCCTCCACTAAGCTGAACTGTCTCAAGCCCCATACAGAGCCATGGCACCCCTCAATTTTGACAGAACCTTGCTCAATCCTCCAAAGACACTGGTGAAGAACGTCCCTGAGAAAACAAAGGAAAGGATACCCAAACAGACCACAGAGATCTGGAGAGTGCTCTGTGTCTTAAGTCACCAAAGAAATGCACATGATACCACAACAGGATTCCACTTTCACTTATCTGATTGGTGAAGAAGTAAAATCAAGGGAGGGTAAGCCTGATTGGGCCACGTGGTCAGGGAAAGGAGACCTTGGAATTTGAAAGGGCACAGACTTCCTGTTTCTTGCAACCTGGCCCAAAAGCTTGACCTATGACCCTGCCATACCATTTCCAGGAATCTGTCCTAGGGAAACAGTGACAGACGTGTGCAAAGACTTCTCTACCAGGACGCTCACTGCAGTGTGATCAGTATTGGTAGAAAAACAGCTGGTCTCAAAGCAAATACACAAAAGGAAGCCCATTTTTGTTATGAAAATCAAAAAGTTGCCGGGCGCAGTGGCTCAAGCCTGTGAGAGGCCGAGACGGGCGGATCACGAGGTCAGGAGATCGAGACCATCCTGGCTAACATGGTGAAACCCCATCTCTACTAAAAAATACAAAAAAAAAAAAAAACTAGCCAGGCGTGGTGGCGGGCGCCTGTAGTCCCAGCTACTCGGGAGGCTGAGGCAGGAGAATGGCGTGAACCCGGGAGGCGGAGCTTGCAGTGAGCCGAGATCGCGCCACTGCACTCCAGCCTGGGTGACAGAGCGAGACTCCGTCTCAAAAAAAAAAAAAAAAAAAAATCAAAAAGTTTAGGTATATCGGGGGGGAAAAGGAGTGGTTGTTCCATTTCCTTTGGAAAAAAACAAAATCCTCACCATAGTTCACAAAGCCCAGAATAAGCCACCCTTGTCACCTCCCTGCCCTCCTCCCATTCACCTGGCATACAGTAGGCGCTCAGTCAACATTTATGAATGAATGAACACACTCTTCCCCATTCCCCTTCCATCTCTAAGCTGATATACTCCAAGGTCTCTCTACTGTACGTTCCTAAGGGTGTGGGGACCAAGGGAACACAGTCCATACCAAGCAGCATTCACCATGCCAGGAGACCAAGGAAAGTAAGGCACGATTTTCAAACTGGGCAACAGAAGGAGAAGGAGAGAGAAGGGGAGGCCGCCGCAGTTTTCATTCCAACATTTTCCAACTCTGGGTGAGATTTCCTTCTATATACTCATCTATATTTACATCAACGAATCTGTCGGTAGCAAGCCTGTTGCTTCTTGTGTGGGATCTAAAGTTCACAGAAAGCTGGCTTAGACACCCAGCTAGGAAGACAAACTGTAAATTAAATTTAAGTCACCCAAAAACCCTAAATCCACCCACTCCCCTTGAAGAAACCCATGACATCTATTACATCAAGATTTCTCAACCTTGGTATTACCGACATTTGGAGCTGGATAATTCTTTACTGAGAAAGGCTGTCCTGTGCATTTTAAGATGCTGAACTGCATCCCTGGTTTCTACCAGCCAGATGCCAGTAGCATCTTCTCCCCTCCCCCTACATTCGTGACAACCAAAAATGTCTCCAAACATTGCCAAAAGTCCCCTTGGGGGAAAAATTGCTCCCAGTTCAAAAGCACTGCTTTACATGCAGCCCAGGAAAAATTCCAAACCATTTAACTGTTCTTTCTCTGTTCCTTGTCATCAACATCCTGAATATACCAGTCACCTGTTCTCAAAATTCCTTCAACAGATTCAAAGAAAGTGGTAACAACAGAGTTTCAATTATGGGCGTGGAGTGCTATATACAGACAAGAATTTCATTCTAAAAACTATCAGAACCTTAGACAGAGATTCACACACAAAGATGTTTACTGCACTGCTATTTATAATGGCAAAACAAACAGCTAGAGATGGTTACATGAATATAATACAGGTATAAAGTGGAACATTATCAGATATTAACAACGGTGTTTTCTGGGGTTGCCGCCAACCCATACAGCACCACTGTATGAATTTAAACAAGACACCCCTTTCTCTGATTGTGAAATTAAACAAGACACCCCTTTCTCTGTCAAAAATTATCATAATAGCTTCATCTTGCTAGAACAAGATACTTAAGCTTTTATCAGCTGGGGTACTGAAATAATAGACATACAAGCTCCATGATACTTATGATATGTGACATGCTATCTTTGTGCTGTGCACAACCTGTGCAACTATACATGGTGGCCCTTATTTTTTCAAGGATACCTAGTGGCATAGAAATGTGTTCATAAAAGTTTATATCCATAAAAAGGTATGGGATGAAATACATTAAAATGTCTTCAGAGATTTTTTGTGGATGAGAGAGTATACATATATTTTATATTCTTTTCTGTACATTAGATGTTCAGTAAATGAAGAGGATAGGCCTCTTGGAGGAGCTGACTTTTGGGCTGAGACCTAAATGAAGAGAAGGAGTTAGCCATGGGGAGACCTGGAGAAACCGTGATGCAGGCAGAGGAAATACCTTATGCTGAACAGAAGGAATATCACATAATGCAAATGACGTGTGTGTGAGTAAAAATGGTCAGCAGGGCTGAGACAGAGTAGACAATGAAAGGAAGGTAGACAATGAAAGAGATGAGATCAAAGACAAAACAGGGACCAGATCACATGGGACCTTAAAGGACCCTGCTACATTAGTGTGTTAGTCTGTTTTCACACTGCTATAAAAGTAATTTATAAAGAAAAGAGGTTCAATTGACTCACAGTTCTGTATGGCTGGGGAGGCCTCAGGAAACTTACAAATCATGGCAGAAGGCAAGGGGAAAGCAAGGCACGTCTTACATGGCAGCAGGAGAGGAGAGAGAGGGAAGAAGCCCACACAGTTTAAAACCATCAGATCTCATGAGAACTCACTCACTATCACAAGAACAGCATGGGGAAATCATCCCCATGATCCAATCACCTCCACCAGGTCCCTCCCATGACATGTGGGTATTACAATTTGAGATAAGATTTGGGTGGGGACACAGAGAAAAACCGTATCAATCAGTAATCTGTAATCTCTGGCTAGTGGGTAAGAATCTGGGGCATTTACCCAATCTGCTTGGAAGAGAAATAGTCTACCAGTCCACCACTACATACTATCCTATCCACCAGTGGAGCAAAATCCAAGGAATTCCACTTTCATTTCCAGTGCTGAAACAAAACTAGGTGTTTCCAGAATGTTAATAATCTTTGTTCAATAACACTGTTTACTTTCTTCACCATTACTCAGTTAAATACTTATGCATGATATAGTGCAGGAACTTTTGGGGGATGTGAGGAAGGCAAATCACTGTCCCCTACCCTCAAGGAGCTTTCTAATTACATAGGTAAAACCTAAGCATGCAATCTTTATTTTTATTTTTATATTTTTTTGAGATGGAGTCTCGCTCTGTCGCCCAGGCTGGAGTGCAGTGGCGCGATCTCAGCTCACTGCAAGCTCCACCTCCTGGGTTCACGCCATTCTCCTGCCTCAGCCTCCCAAGCAGCTGGGACTACAGGCACCCGCCACCACGCCTGGCTAATTTTTTGTATTTTTAGTAGAGATGGGGTTTCACTGTGTTAGCCAGGATGGTCTCAATCTCCTGACCTTGTGATCCATCCACCTCGGCCTCCCAAAGTCCTAAGCATACAATCTTACTGATTTTTACAAAAGCATGCAAAATTCACTTGATACTGGAAAAGGTACAAATAAGGTGGTAAGCGGAGAGACTTGGTCATTCCCAAGTCAAACAGAACACCAAATATCAGAGAGACCCACGTGTAGACAACCATCCTTCCATACACCCTTATATCCAACATCCACCCATCCACCCACCCATTCAACCATCTGTCATCCACTCATCCACCCATCCATTCAGTCATCCATATTTTCACCCCTCAATCCAGTCTAGTCATCTGCCTATTTATTCATCCAGCCATATATTCACTCATACACCAACCCATCCTGTCATCCATCCATCCACATCCATCCATCCAGTCATCCATCCATCTATCCATCCATCCATCCACTCATCCATCCATCCAGTCGTCCATTCACCCATCCATTTGTCCACCCACCCATCAAGTCATCTACCAATCTACTTATCCACCCACCTACTCATCCAATCACCCTTCCTTCCTTCCTTCCTTCCTTCTTTCCTTCCTTCCTTCCTTTCCTTCCTTCCTTCCTTCATCCCATCCATCCAGTCATCCATGCATCTGTTCAACCATCCATCCATCCATTCACCCAGCCATCCAACACTAACTGCAGGGGACGCCTCCATCCCCACTAAACCACAAACATCCAGCTATGATCCATAATTTAAAAGACTGCATTGTGATCAGAAACGGGCCACAAGTCAAAAATTTGCATTCTGGCAACTCTTTCAGAGACAACTCAAGTCTCTAAACATTTCTGACAATTCCAATTGGTGTAAGACCCAAACACTCCAAGTCTTTGTAACACCCTCACAGAAGCTAACCTATATTTGCTGCTCTTAAGTATTTGATGTCTTCAAAGATGGTGCCCTTAGGGAGAAGGCAAGGCTAGAGACAGTATGGTTAGAGGAAGGGGAAGCTGTGGGGAGACTGGAGAGTCTGGCATTGGGGCATAGCAAATGAGAGAAAAAGGAGATTAGAAACATGGAAGAAGGATTGCTGAGAGGTGGGGAAAATCCTGCTTGGGCCTAGGAATCTTGGAATTCTAGTATGGACAATCAATGAGACCTTGTGATTGTGTTCTCCTTGGCTTATATATTGGAGCAACCGTGATTGAGCTGATCTTTCAGAAGAATGGGTTAACAATGTAGACACCAAAAATAACAGAGATCAAGGGAGCTGAGAGACTTGGCAAGGAAGAGCAGAATATTAACACTTAGGCAGCACCTACTGTGTGCCACACGCTATTCTCAGCACTGGGTCAGAGAAGCCCAAATATGGCCACCCACATAAGTCCATCCATCTATCCACTCTTCCATATGTAAACACATGTAGTGATTACTAAGTGTCAGGCACCATTCTAAACATTAGATATATTAAATCATCTAATCCTCCCAGATAGGAGCTATTACGATCCCCATCGGGACAGACTGCGAAACTGAAGCACAGAACATTTAAGTGACTTGCCCAATGTCACGCAGTCAGTGACTAGCAAAGCTGGGATTTGAACCCTAGCCACCTAGCTTCAGAATCCATGCTCTCAACTCAACCATGCTGCTTCTCTACAACCATATCAATTGCCAGTGTCTAAACCACAGGTTCTAACTTTCAGAATACAAGAAGGACCAAGAGCTAACTGGTTGACCCAGCCTCTTAGAGAAAATGATAAGTAAACTGCGAAATGGCTTAGCTCCTACCATAAACGTTGATGAATCTCAGCTGATTCTAAGTGAAGCTAGATTTCCAAGTACACAGACTAAAATTAACACCTTGAATTCATTCTTTCAAAATAATTGATTCCTTACAGCAGCATTGTTCATAACAGCAAACAAATGAACAATCCCCCACCCCAAATTGGAAACATCTCAAATGCCCATCACCCAGGAAAATGAATGAATAAATTATTTGAATTATCACAGAATGAAATATTATATAGCAGAGAAAAGCAAAAGACCAACACTTAACGCTCAACAACAGAGACGAATCTTAAAAATATACAGTTGGGGGTCGGGCACAGTGGCTCATGCCTGTAATCCCAGCACTTTGGGAAGCCAAGGCAGGCAGATCACGTGAGGTCAGGAGTTCAAGACCAGTCTGGCCAATATGGCGAAACCCTGTCTCTACTAAAAATACAAAAATTAGCTGGGCATGGTGGCAGGTGCCTGTAATCCCAGCTACTGGGGAGGCTGAGGCAGGAGAATCACTTGAACCCAGGAGGCAGAGGTAGCAGCAAGCCAAGATCGTGCCATTGCACTCCAGCCTGGGCAACAAGAACAAAACTCCGTCTCAAGAAATATATATACATATACAGTTGAGTGGGGGAAAAAGAGTGCAAGTCCCAAAAGATGAAAGAGCTCAGAAGCAAGGAAGGTTAAATTTATATTGTTAAAGCTGGGTACGGTGATGCATACCTATAGTTCCAGCTTCTTGGGAGGCTAAGGCAGGAGGATCGCTTGAGCCTAGGAGGTTGAGACTGTAGTGAGCCATGATCATGCCACTGCAGTCCAGCCTGGGTGACAGAGTGAGACTCTGACTCTAAATAAATAAATAAATAAATACAATTCATTGAGTTGGCTACTTTACAGGATGATTATACATGCCATGTGCTTTCTGGGTACAGAATCTTTTAATCTGCTTACAATTCCTTGGACATAGGACTACTATCCCCATTTTACAGAGGAAAAGACTGAGACTCCACAACTGTGAGCTGGAGCTGAGATTTGCAGCCAGGGTGGCCTGTTCCCAAGCTCTATATGCTTCCCCCTCCATCCAATATCACCTTCCCTCCTCTTTTCCTCCTTACAGCCTCCACTCCTTGTGTATTAATCAAACAGACACATTCCTATGCAGACGCCACAGCACGCCACAAACACATTTCATTGCAGTGATGGCCAGCATAGCCCTCCCACCCACACACACCATGCCCATCATTCTCAATAAAGAAGATCATAAAGATCATGGAGATAAAAGAACATGACAGACTCTGGAAGATCAGAATCCATGTAACCCCACTGCAGGCCAAGTTTTAAGTCTGCCCCAGAGTCTCACTGAAGACAAATCCATCCACTTTTACAAAAAGGTAACAACATCCAGACTTCGCCCTCCTGCAAATGCTGCCTGTATGAAAATACTTTAAAAATCAGTTTAAAATTACATATATTTTTTTACACATAGGCCTAAAATGAGAACAGAACTTAACAGCGTGAATATTATTTACTGGCAAGTGGGTGACTAAGTTGGGTTTCCCTCATGACTCCAGACAGGGGACTCCTGAATACTGTTATTTGGGGGCTGGGGGTGGGAGGCTGCTCATTTCTAACTGCAGGTGCAGCCTGAGCAACAGGCACCTTCAAGGAAGCCTCACGGCTGCTCCCAGTCTGAACGGCAGATAAAGCCATGTCTGACCGAAGCGAGATGTCAAAACTTGATCCGGACTTAACTCAGGCATTTCCCTTCATAGCTGGAATCTCTCTTGTATTAGCTGCCTTAAAGACGGCTTCTAAAAGCTGCATTCATTCCAATAAAGAGTCTTGGCTTTTCAGAGGGAATAAGTAACTGACTCTCTCCCTTTCTTGGTCAATGGCACCATCTCTTGCACCACTCTTCTCTCTCAGGTGTTAAGAACTCACCATTAGGGGGATCAGCGTCCCAGTTCGCCCAGGACTGTGAGTTTCTGGAGATGCTAAACCCAGGATAGTCCCAGGCAACCCTGGCTGAAGGGTCCCCCCACTCAGCTAAGAACTGAGGCCCAGTGGTTTTTGAAACCCAAGTTGCTGTGCCCTCCCTCGCCAGGAATGTTCCTTGTTTTTCCTATTTTTTTAGGGAGTAAGGAGAAGGAAGACCAAAGTTTGGAAGGGGAGGGGAGGTACCTAAATTCTAACCCAAAAGTTGAGCGAAGTTCTTCTGTCGAGTTTGCAGTGGACACCTGGGGTGGCCATGCTGGGCTGGACTCTCGACCGGCCCCAAAGGAAGAGACAGGGTGTGGAAGAGGTGAAAAGGGAAGCTAATTATATACTTTAAAACTCCCTCACCTTGTCACCCACAGAGGGAGGGAGGGACCAAAGGAGGAAAGAGAATTAATTTTATCTTAGACCCAAGGGAATAGAAAAATGGGTCAAGTGGCCATGAATTTTTTTTTCCTCTGAAAGCTTCCAGAGAGAACGGAGAATGCAAAATGTCCAAAGGTGGCTTTAAAGAGTGCCACACTCAGGTTAATCAATGCACACTGGCCAGTTGGTGGTGGTGGGGGGGGAGGGGTGGCGCTTCCCTCGCATTCCTACCCAGAAAGCCTCATTTCTAGCCAAAGTTTCCAAAAAAAAGAACACTGGAAACAAAATGACTCCCTGGTATTACGGCTCTTGCATTTTGGGGTTTTTCTCTATGCTGGAGACTGTGCTGGCCATTTTTCACGCATGACCCCATTTAATCTCCTGAGAGCCCTCCAAGGGAGATGCTACTAGAAGGAATATCCTCATCATGCATGTCAAGAAACTGAGGCTCTGGTGCCCAAGATAACATGGCTGGTGAATAATATGAACCTAGGCCAGTCTGACCCAGAGTCTGGAGTGTTTTCCCTCTCCTCTCTGCCCTCTTTCAGGGCAGGCACCATCCGGCCCTTTTCTCAGGAGCTGAGCTGGCATTCTCGGAAATGCGTTACTGCACGGCTCTTAGGCTCTGATCATCTCTGGATGGTGTCCACCTTCCCGGCGGTGCTTTTTATTGCTGAGAAAGTGTATGTGTGTGCTTGCTACTGGGGGGAAACAGGGAGGGGGTAACACAAACCCTACGCACCCAACAGATACCTCCCACTCCAAGTCCCCGAAAAAAGACTTCATTCTCAAGGGGCCACTGCATCCAATCTACTCAAGCACTAACATTTCAGAAACCTCCACTGGTCTGACCATCTCATGGACAGTCTCTCAAACCCCTGCACCTAAAACCCACCAAAATCCTAAAACGTTGGCACAAGGGTAGATCAGATGTTGTACGATTTAGTTAATGGATGAAGACAGGCACTTTTTCTCATTCACTCAGCAAACGTTTATGGGGTGCCTGCTTTGTCCCGCACACTGGGGTTGCAGTGGTGAAGAACAGGGTAAAGATCATGGGTCTCACAGCCTCAGAGCTTGACTTTTTCCTGGGAAATGGTAGAACTACCAGGGAGGGGTGGAACCCCATCCAAGAGACCCCCTTCTCTCTCTCTCTCTAGTGCAGGCACATAGCTTTGAATGACATCCTTAATCTTTCTTATTTCTCTGACTGGGATTTAACACTACTACTTCCACTCCTTTCCATAGATCCCCATCCCTAATCCTAAGCCATCGAGGCCAGATATGCTTTGGAGTTCAGAACCCAGGGCTTTTAGAGGCATCGCAAAGTCGGGAATGTAAAATGGTACAACCACTTAGGAAAACAGTTTGAGAGCCTTTTATAAAATTAAACATACACCTACCACACAACTCAGCAATCTCACTCCTGGGTTAATTTACCCAAGAGAAATGAAATGTATGAAATGAAATGTTCCCACTAAAACCCGTACGCCAATGTTTATAGCAGCTCTATTCATAATCATCGAAACTGGAAGCATCCCAATGTCCTTCGGCTGGGAAGCAAACTCTGGTCCATCCATATCATGGAATCCTGCTCAACACCAAAAAGGAAGGCGCTACTGTCACAGGCAACAGCATGAATGAATCTCAAAGTCTGAGTAAAAGAAGCCACACTCAAAAGGCTACATACTGTGAGATTCTATTTCTACGACCTTCGGTAAAAGGCAAAGCTGTAGGGATGGAGAACAGATCAGAGCTTGAAGGGGCTGGGGAAGTGGGGTGCTGACTCAAGCGGGACACTGTGGGGGTTGACAAAACTGTTCCATATCTTGATTTGGGTGGTGGCTACAACTACATCCATTTGTCAAAACTTGCAGACCAGTATGTCAAAAGGGTGAATTTTGCTACAAATAAATTATACCTCAATAAACTTTTTTTTTTTTTTTTTTTTGAGACAGAGTCTCACTCTATTGACCAGGCTGGAGTGCAATGGTGCGATCTTGGCTCACTGCAACCTCTGTCTCCCAGGTTCAAGCGATTCTCCTGCCTCAGCCTCCTGAGTAGCTGGGATTATAGACGCACACCACCACGCCTGGCTAATTTTTATATTTTTAGTAGAGACAGGGTTTCACCATGTTGGCCAGGCTGGTCTCAAACTCCTGACCTCCTGATCCACTGGCCTCAGCCTCCCAAAGGGCTGGGATTATAGGCGTGAACCATCAGACCTGGCCCCTATAAACCTGATTTTTAAGGAAAAGAAAAATGATAACAAAATGTCTCTATGATCTAACCTGGATACTCCAATCCTAGCCCATGAACTTGCTGCATGGGGAATCCTAGAAGCTAAGTTAGAAAAGTGGAATCCCAGACCCCACCCAAACCCCGCTGGACCAGAAACATCCCGTTAACAAGACGATCTCCATGCATCTGAAAGTTTGACAGGACTACAATGCAGACCTAACAGTCAGGAGCTGAAGCAGCACCTCATCATCAAGCACATCTAACATTTCTCCTGCAAAACATACTCAAATGCACACCAAGTGGAATGAATGAAAACTGTAAATTAAGACTTCAAACTGAAGTCAGTTCAGGTTAGGTTTTATCTCTATATGAGTTTGTCTTTTGGTTTTTGGAGCTTTTGGGATTGGAGAATTGTGGATGAGAAATTGCACCCTTTTTGAAAATCTCCCAGTGGAAAAACCATGCTAAATTTTACTTTGCAGAATTTTGCTCCTCTGGAAATACCAGCCAAGCCGGTCTAGTGCAAAGATCATGCAAGTGACACCATCCTGCCCCCTACAACAGTACCTTCTAGAACATTCTATCTCTCAGGACAGACCAAGAGTCTGATAACCTGCTCCCATGTATCCCAGCACTTCTCATGCAGAAAGTTTCTCTTTAGAGAGCTTTTCTTTAAAAAAAAAAAAAAAAAAAAGAGAGAGAGAGAGGAGTGCCAATCAGCCAATGTCCACAGATGTCAAAGTGATGTCACCTGATGTCAATGTGACTTTAGGTGTCTTGTTAAGATTTCTGCAAACCGGATGAAAAGCTGGAATTCTACGTGTAATTCAGGAGACTGTGCGTGATAAAACACAGACCTGCTTCCAGTGTTCCTGCAATGGCCTGAGTTTCTACATCATATTCAGTGGCAGATTTGGTGGCACACGGAGGGCTGGAAAGATGACATTCACCTTGGCACCTGGTAGAAGGAGTGAGTGGCATTAAGTGCAGAGGGAACTCTAAGAAGGTTGACAGATGCTCCTTTTTGAGTTGACAGATCTGAGCTCTTCAGCAATCATCAGAGACCCTCATGGCCCTATTTGAATCACAATTCCAATCAATGAAAACATGAAACCAAGGTATGTGGTCAAGACGGCTTGCTGCCTGGCATGAGAAAAACACAGTAACGTAAATCTGAACATCAAAGACTTCCATTTGAGTTTTCTCACTTAGGAAAAGGGGAAAAATGAAATAAATGAGGATTCTTAATTCTCATTGATGGCTTCAAGTTTGACCCACTGAGGGATGAAAGAGGAAGCAATCATAGTGACAAATTGCCCTGAGTGTGGAGAAAGCAAGATTGCATCCTTCACCAGTGTACCATGCCGGAATTTGCATTCGGAAGTACCACTCTTAGGCCCTGTGAGCATATAGCCAAGTTTGTGGATCATTCACTCACTTCTCTTCCACAAGACAGGGAGGAACCTGCTTTCCATATCGACCTGCAACCCTTAGTCAACACCATTTCCAAATACGCATCTCACGACACACGCATCAAAAAAGTAGCAGGGATGATTTCACTCCTATCCAAGAGAACTGTGGAAAAAAAATAATAAAAGACACAAGAATGCTCCCAATGACACAAACAGAAAAGACACAAATGCCCATCAACAGTAGAATGGATAGACTGTGGCAGAGTCACACACACGGATGTGAGCGAAAGAAGACAGCGGCAAAAGAACGTACTGTGTGACTCCATTTACATGATGTTTCAAACACGCAAAATGAATCTTAGAAGTCAGGTGAGCAGTACCCTTGTTGGGGAAGCGACTAGGAGGCGGTATGGGGAAGGGGACTTCCAGGGCACTGATCAGGACCTGGCTGCTGGATGCGTGGGTGTGTTCATTTTGTAAAAATCTACGAATCTGAATATATGTACTTGCCTGTACGTATATTACTTTATTCTGGAAGTTCAGAATAAGTACCTACACACATTTTTTTTTTTTTCACTCTCAGGATATGCTTAAACATCTTTTTTCATGGTAGAAATATTTGGATAAAAAAGTGAAATGTTCTGCCCTGGTATCGTGACTCTGACATTCCACATGGTGTTTCTCTTTACACTGGCCTGAATTCTTTTATTCACTACCTCCCCCTCCAGGTCTCTGTCCATCCCCTCTCATCTCCAGTCCTCCCACCCACCCCCGCCACCGCCCTCCGCTCCATCCAGGACAGAGAAAGCTCAGTCCTGGACGCCCCAGCTCGATGACAGATTGTGGGGTGGGCAGTTTTCCCTTCCAGAGTAGGGCTGTATAATGTGTTTGTTACCTCAGGCCAAAGAGAACAAAAACAGTGTGCAGAGAACAAAATGCACAAACTCATCATAAGAGCAAGAAAGCCCTGGGCGAGCTGGCCAAAGAACAGATGAAGCGGCAAGCAAAACTCGCAATTCACCTGCCTCCCTCTCCCACGATTCCCCCTTCCGGGGGCCGCTGCAATCCCCTGCTCCCCCTACAGCCCTCCAATCTGCAGGATTCAGGCTGGACAGAGGTAAGCTGAGGACACAGCAGAAGGGCTCCCCACCTCCTTCCTTTCCTCTTAGAAGTCTCCAAATCCAGGCTCCAGAAGGCGATCTAAAGCCATTTTCAATGAGGAAACCTGTGAGCCCAGCAAAGCCCTCTCACTCGTGCAGCTAACTGGGTGTGCATGCATGAATACCCTGCCCTCCTGCAAGGCACTCCCACCCCTCACTCTGTTGATGGCCAGAGCAATCACACCACCCCTGAGCACTTCAGTGGGCCTGGGATGGGGAGGAATTGCCAATCTTAAGAACCAGGCTCTTCAACCAGGCTGAAACTTAGGAAGCAAAGACCTGGCCCCTGCCTTGGGCACCAACGGAGATGGCATCGTAGTTAGAGGTATGCTTCCCTCAAAAGCGCCTCTGCTGAACTTCTTAATTTTCCCCACCCTCAAAGTAGACCACTCACACACTCCAAAACCTCAGTGCCCTCTGTTGCAATCCCAGCACCCAGGGTCCAAGAGCCAGGCTCAAATTTGAACTCCCCTGAAGTGAGTCCCCCTACCACCCGCCATGCCCCTCAAACAGCAACCCCCGGGGACCACACAGGGCCCAGCCCCGTTGAGTCCGTAACTGCAAAAACACACACAAAAGGGATGGGGGACTCATCCCTGAGCCCCAGGGATCCATTCAGCCCGTTCATTTTTACACGGAGGGCAGTGGGTTGGAACCGAACGGAGAAGCGGCACATCTGGGCATGGCATGGTGGCCAGCGAGCCTGGGCAGCAGGGTGTGTCCCCCCTCCTGGAATCTGGGTCATGCTTAGATAACTGCTAGAAAGCCCGACTAATTACCCACCCTTGCCTGCCTACATCTCAATAGATGTTAAGCCCTCCTCAAGGTTTATTTCAAGCAGGCAGGGATTTAAAGAAACACAGAAGATCTGCATTTTGATAGCATCTCCACAGACGAAAATGTGGACTTCACCTTTTTCCTCTGGATCTTTGATTTAAAAAAAAAAAAAAATTTAAAGGCATTTACCTACCTAAGATGTCCACATGGGTGTTGATTCTCCTGGTGTTCCCTCTCGGCTACTTGGGGTAGGAAAAGCTGGACATGGTGGTCTAGAATGGACCCACCACCTCATTTGCTCTTGCTCTGTCTTTCTTATTGAAAGTGTCCAGACCAGGTCTCCCCAGGCCAGGGGCCCAGATAAAGCAAATGGGCTCTCTTTCTCTACACCCCCAAAGATGATGAGCTTCCCCAATCAGCTGTGAAAGGCAATGGGACCTACACACATGAGGGAGACATAAGCGGCCCCCAGCCCATCACTACCCGCTCCAGATCGGACCAGCGGCCCACCCTGGGGTATTCACTCCGGCCAGCGCTGGCTTCTCAGTGTGAAGGCCACATGGACTCCCTCTTGCTCTTAGCCCTGGGAGCCCCCAAGCGCCCTGCCCTAAAAGTGCGGCGGCCCCCACCTTGGGGAAAGCAGGAGCGGAGAGGCTGTCCAGCTTCCCCTGCGTGGACTCCAGTGAGGGACGGCCAAGAAAACCCAACCAAGGCCCCCATAGTTCCCCTGCCCTGGCCAGAAGCGCCCAGGCCCGAGCCCGCTCCAAGCTCATTCCGTAGAACTCCGAACCCTCCGGACCTGGCTCGAAAGGCCCCTGCACGACCCCAGGCCCCAGATCTCATTCCAGAGTCGGTCCACTCTCCGCTGCCCCCCGCGAGTCCCCCACAAACCCATTCCCAAGCCTCCAGGATAGCTCAACCCAGCTCGAGGTGGAGAGATTCTTTCACACTCCTCCCGGGGCCCCCTCTCCCAGCCCCTGGAAGACCCCCTCCTCCTCCCCACCTCCCATCAACCCCCGGGTCTCTCTCAGCCTGGAAGAGGGGAGGCGGAAGGAGGAGGGGGAGGCGCAGCCGCTGCCGGGGTTCGGGCAAAAGGATATGGCCATTCGGTGATCTTTTTGGCGTATTTTCTCACCACGTTGTCTTCGCTGAAGAGGAAGAGAGACCGGTTAACCGTGAGGCAGTTCTGTCGGACGGGGATGGGGTTGTAGAGTGCCATGGTCCGCGCTCTCTGCGCCATTGACTGCTTGTACATCCTTTGCGCCCCGGGCTGCCCGCCCTGCCGGCTGCCCCCGGCTCCTCGCCCGCCTCCGGCGCCCACGACCACCCCGGCGGCTGCCCCGGAGCCTCCTCCCCCGTAGCGGGCCGGCATCTCGTCTCCGAAGCGGGCCATTCTGCAAAGAGCAAAGGGCTCCGGGTTACGCTGCGGCGAACGATGCGGAAGACGCCGCCGCCGCCGCCGCCGCTGATGCTGAGGCTGCCGGGGCTGGGAGCGCGGCGGCTGGAGCTACGACTGCGGAGACGCTCCACGGCCCAGCCCATCGGGCGGCGGCGGCTCGGCGCCTCGGGTCGGGGGCTCAGAAGGCGGCTGCCCGGGCCGAGCCGGGGATAGCAGCTCGGGACATCTTCCTGGCTGACCCCGGAGAAGGAGGGGCGGGAGGAGGGTGCGGGGGCGGGGCGCGGGGGCCCGGGGAGGAGGGGGGAGGGGAGAGAGAAGCGAGGCAAAAAATAACCGAGGAAGGAATCCAGGCAATCCCCAGTCCACCCACTCCGGAAAAAAAAAAAAAAAAAAAAGACAGTTAAAAAAAAAAAAAAACACCCAACGCACACCCCCTTTAAGAAGCGAACGGTTTGCAAAGGACGCCCCCCCGGGACGCAGTGGAAGCTTCAAATTCCTCCGAGGTCCAGGTCAGGCTGGCATCTTGCAAAAGGAGTGCGCTCGGCCCATTAAAAAAAAAAATATATATATATATATTTATTTAAAAATAAAGAAAGAAAAAACCCAGGTCTTTGCTGGGTGGGGAGGGCAGCAAAAAAAAAAAAATTAAAAAAAAAAAAAAAATTAACTCCCCTTCTGTTTTGCTGGAGTTCCTAGACCTTAAAAATGCTGAAAGATCGGTAGCTCCAAAAATAAAATAAAATAAAAATAAAGAAGATGAAAGGGAAGGGTAAGAGGGGGGAGGGGGAGTAAGACGCTCCAGAGGATTCCTAAGGAGTCTTCACACCGCAGGGTCCAGGTTTAAGAAAAAAAAAAAAATTCTTCCTGAATCACCAGCGGCTGCCTCTTCTGCTCCCGGAGGAAGTGTGTGTGTGTGTGTGTGCGCACAGCGTTTCGCTCAATGGTGCCTCATCTTGGGGTTAAATTGCAGCAGTGAAATCCTGAAAATTCCCAACAGGGGGAAAAGAGAGAGAGAGGTATGCGCCCTCCGCTTAGCCACTCAATCGCTGCCCCTGGATGCTGCAATGCCCCTCCACCCTCCAAATCCCTCCACCTCCTCCTTCTCTAGGTTTTGCTAAAATAAGACTGGTGTGGAGGGTTGCGGGTAGAAGAAGGTAAAGAGGGAAGAAAAAAAAAATGGGCGCAAAGGTCTGAACCACTGGCCAGCAAGCGGAAAAGGGGAGCAGTTGATGAGTTTAACAGCAGAAGGACCCACCCAGAGTGTCGACACATGAGGGCCCGCGACCAATCGTGGAGGCGCGGGGGGACCGGGCTCAGCGGAGTTTGTGGGGGAGAGAGGGGAGCGCCGCATGCTTGGGAGGCAGGAAGGGGGAATTGGGGTGCTTCCTCCTCCCCTGGGAGGAAAGCCTGTTTTCCACCCGGTTCCATTTCGGTTGCAGACAACCGGACGCTCCCCAGCATCTTGCAAGGAGAAGGCAGGATGGAGGCAGGAAAAAAAACTTAAAAGACAGAAAAGAGAAGGGGATTTGTGTCTAGAGGTGCGATTCGTCAGTCTCTAAACAAATTTGCTCTGGTTAGCAAAAGACCATTTTTGAAAGCGGAGAGAGTGGTTTGGGGTTACTTCTGTGAACGTTTCAAATCACAGAGACTCCTGCAAGTTGGAATTAAGGGTTTATTCTACCTTGGAGACCCCAGAGGTGACAAGTCTGAACTCCTGGGAGGAAATAATTAATCAGGTCCTAGTTGGCTGGATAGGGGTTCTGGGTAGTATAGTTTGCTTGGTACCTCACGTGTCTCCAGAACCACTGTGATTAGTTCCCATTCTGCTTTTTCATGTGGTGAAATTCAATAAGCACACAGAAAAATGCATAAAACATAAAGGTAACGGGGTTAAGAAATTAAACTGAAATGAACACTCATGAAACCAAGTCTAGGGGTAGAAATGGAACATCACCACCTCTGCAGAACCCCCTTCTCCAACACGCTTACACAGCCCCTTATTCTAGCAATAATTTCTACCTGACTTTATGGTATTCATATCTTCCTTTAAAAATAAAAAAAGTTTGACTACCTTATTATGCATTCCTAACCAATACAATTTTACTTTGCTTCTTTTGGGCTTTTATATAAATGGAATAATCATATAGTATGTATTCTACAGTTTCTTGTTTCTTTGCTTCAACATTATGTCTTTAAGATTCATCTGGCAGGGCACGGTGTCTACATCTGTAATCCCAGCACTTTGGGAGGCAGAGGCATATGAGGATTGCTTGATGCCAGGGGTTTGAAACAAGCCTGGGCAATATAACAAGACCCTGTCTCTCCAAAAGCCTTTTTAAAAATAAAAATTAACCATCCATGGTGATGGGAACCTGTAGACCCAGCTACTTAGGAGGCTGAGATGGGAAGATCCCTTGAGTCCAGGAGATCTGAGGTTGCAGTGAACCAAGATCAAACCGCTGCCCTCCAGGCTGGGCAACAAAGTGAGACTCTGTCAAACATACACACACACACACACACACACACACACACACACACACACACAAAAGATTCATACATCCTAATCTGTTAGAAAAATTCACCTGTTTGTTGTCACACGTGGCTGTGAGTTATTCACTTTCACTGCTGTATAGTATTTCATCGAGAGAATATGCCACTATTTGTTTATCCATCATCTTGTTGATGGGAATCTGTTTTGGTTTTTTTTTTTCCAGTTGGGGCTATTAAACATTACTGCCTCAAATACCTTTGGTGCAGATAAGAATGCATGTCTCTAGGAATAGCCTTAGGTGTGGAATTTCTGGATCCACAGGGTATTCATGTCTTCGAGCTTATAAGATGTCACCAAACTGTCTTCCAAATTGAACGTACCAAGAAACATTGAATTTTCATGGAGCTTGTATAGGCAGAAAGGCGAAACAGAGAGGAAGGGGGAAAGGATGAAAAAGGCAAATATTCTTTCAAGCCTTAGCTAGTTGAATCCTAGTTAATTCCCTTCCCCCCTCGCCCCCACACGCACACATATCAGTATTCAGGTTCTTTTGGAACACTCTGGAAAGATGATATGTCTTTATATAAAGTCCCTGTTCTGTGCCAATGCACCAACTTTTACACATTGCCCCATAACACTTACAAGATTTTCTAACTTGTCAAGATATGGATGAAATGATTAAACCAAGAGTGACTGGAATTGCAAGGAGATAGAATTGTGTGGGATTCAGGGAGAAGGAGGGGCTGTGAAGGTGCTCACCAAATATCAGTGGTTTTTGTACTTCACATTGCTTCAGATATCAAAGGTGAACAGCAACTAATATGAAACAAGAGGCAAGCCCACGTGCTCAGATGTTAAGAGCCAGTCATACGAGAGGGCTGCACTGTCCGAGTTGAACTTACAACTTGTTTTGATGGACCTCTCTGAGAAGATTATTCAGTTTTAGAGCAGGAGCACTACCTGCATAGATCTGTGAAGACCCCAGAGTTTTTCAGGAAAGAGTGACAGCTCCCTGATGGAGTTCCTGCCCGGGTAAAGTTTCCACTGAGTCTTCGCAGCAGCCCCATGGAAGAGATGCAAACACTGAGGGTGAGAGAGACTTAAAAACTTTCCCAAGGTCACTAATGTGGAGCTGAAACCATTTCGGACTCTTGCATTCTGTTGGACAGAGAGGAATTTGGTACAACCATTTTGGAAAACTGTTGGCCGGGTGCGGTGGCTCACATCTGTAATCCTAGTATTTTGGGGGGCAGAGGAAGGAGGATCACTGGAGCCCAGGAGTTTGACAGCAGCCTGGGCAACATAGTGAGACCCTGCCTCTACAGAAGGAAGGAAGGAAGGAAGGAAGAAAGGAAGGAAGGAAGGAAGGAAGGAGGGAGGGAGGGAGGGAGGGAGGGAAGGGGAGGGAGGGGGGAAGGAGGGGGGGAAAGAGGGAGGGGGGAGGGAGGGGGAGGAAGGGGGGAAGGAGGGAGGGGTAAGGAGGGAGGGGGGAAGGAGGGAAGGGGAAGGGAGGGGGGAGGGAAAAAGAAAGAAAGAAAGAAAGAAAGAGAGAAAGAAAGAAAGGAAAGAAATATATTAGTTGAGCATGGTGGTGCATGCCTGTAGTCCCAGCTACTGAGGAGGCCAAAGTGGGAGGATTGTGTGAGGTCAGGAGGTTAGGCTGCAATGAGCCAAGATCATACACACCAGTCTGGGAGACAGCCAAGTCTCAAAAAACAAACAACAACAACAACAACAACAAAACCCACATAAAAAGAAAACCTTTTTGGTCATTTCCATCAACATGGCCATTTGAACATCCTATGACCCAACAATGTCACTCCTGGGTATATTTCCAGGAGGAATGAGGATATATGGATATATGCACTAGAATGTGCGGCACTATTCATACTTGCTAAAAGTTGGAAATTTCCCAAATACCATAATGGATAAATACACTGTAGAACATGGAGCTTTATGCAGCAATAAGAAAGGACAATATGGAGCTACACACGGGTGCATGGACGAATTTTATAAACTCCATACTGAACCAAAGAAGCCAGACACAGAGTAGAACATGGTGTATAATTCCTGTTATATAAAGTTTTTTTTAAAAATGGTGCGCACCTGCAGTCCCAGCTATCCTGATTCCCAGCTACTCTGGAGGCCAAGGCAAGGAGGATGGCTTGAGCCCAGGAATTCGAGGCTTGCAGTGAGCTACGTGATCTGTGCTCCAGCCTGGGTGACAGAGCGAGACCCAATCTCTTCTTTTTAAAAAATTAAATAAATAAATAAATAATAACATTCAAAAATGGGCAACACTGATCGCCTTTAGAAGTCAAAGGAGTAGTCACTTTGAGGGTAAAGGGATACCTTCTGGAAGCATCTCCGTCTGGGTGACAGTGGCATGGGTGTGCTCACTTTGTAAGTTTTGTTCATTTTGTACCTTTTCACTGAGCTACACGCGATTGATGTGTGCAGTTTTGTGTGTGCTGCAAACTTTCATAAAAAATATTTGTAGGCTGGGCATGGTGGCTGAAGCCTATAATCCCAGCACTTTGGGAGGCCAAGGTGAGCGGATCACCTGAGACCAGGAGTTCGAGACCAGCCTGGCCAACATGGTAAAACCCTGACTCAACTAAAAATACAAAAATTAGCCGAGCGTGGTGGTGCATGCCTGTAATCCCAGCTACTCGGGAGGCTGAGGCAAGAGAATCGCTGGAATCTGGGAGGCGGAGGTTGCAGTGAGCTGAGATCATACCACTGCACTCCAGCCTGGGAGACAGAGCGAGACTCCATCTCAAAAACAAACAAACAAACAAACAAATTCATGATGCTCCTGAAATACAGCCCACGCAGCACCACTTGTCATGGTGATTTGTGATCATTCTCTCTGCACACTTTGACCATGAAGCCCCTATACAACAAAATCAGGCATCTTTACTGGAGGACAAAGAACAGTCCTCCAGGATGCCCCCAAACCGTGCCTAGACAGCAGAGAAGCGGCTGCGTGCAGAACTGCCTGCAAAGTGTTGTAAACATTCATATTCCTGAGCCATCCCCCACTCTCTCTTATTTATTCAGCATTTCCCTGGGGTATAGCCAGTGTTGGCGACCACGGCTCTGGAAGGGGGCAAACTCACCATCTCTTTCTTGGAATTCTCTAGGGTTATCAATGGAGGTGCTGTTGGCATTTTCGGTGCAACATTTGTTGCTCTTTAGGGCTGTTCTGTGCATTGCGGATTGTTTAGCCTTCTTGGCAAATGCCCATTAAATGTCAGTAGCATCCCTAGTCATGTGATAACCAGACATACCCATATACATTTCCAAATGCCTCCTCTCACCTGCCATCAAGGTGACAGAAGAGTCTACACTTTCCTCTCACCAAATGGCACTTCCAAAGTTTGCCTGACTACAAAGTTTGGAATGCTGGGGTTCCCCTCTCCTTCCTAGGAATCTTCTCAAGTCCTTCAACCCCCAATTGCTCAATAACTCTTTTCCAGAAAGAACTCAACTCATTTACTATAAAGTGTGGCAGGGCTCCATGTGCATTATCTTTATAGATTCACTTTGCAGAGATAACATTTCTGTAGCCAAAGGAATGAATCTCTAATACCGGAATCTTACCTATCACCTAGCAAATGGGAATGGATGGGCAAGAAATCATCACAGCCCCCTCAAATGACTACAGTAGGTAGTTCCCAGACCCCCACTAATACAAATTACTAATGTTGACCAGGTAGAGAGATTTAGAATGTTATTAGCATTGCGGACAGAAGCAGTTTAACAGCAGGCAGCCAGAAACCAGCCCCAACCATTGGTTCTAATCTTTAACACCTCTACCAGCTGGAGGTTTAATTTATCAATCAGCAGCAGCATTACCATACCGGCTTTGAGAATGTTATTCAATTGAACAGGGCTAGCATCTTTGAAATAAATGCCCCAAATAAATAACGGCAAATCGCATTCATCTGACTGCTAAAACAATTATCAGCAAATCTAGTCACGTTGAGTTGCAAAAATGGATCGGCCAAAAGACATTTGGTCTCTGCCTTCTGGTCCGGATACCCGTGGGGAATGAGTATCAAGATCTTTGGGAGGTGGAGGATAAAAATGACAAAGCCAAATTTGATCATCCAGATGTCTGCAGGTCATGATGTAGGCACCCAAGAGTGAATTCAGAGATGGAATGTGGCTGTCACTTTGGGCATGACATTGCACAGTAGCATGTGCCCTGCAAGCTTCCAAAAGCGAATGAGGCAAAGACTAATTCTGGACATAGACCTGGGTTCAAATCCTAGCTCTTGAAATTCTTAGTAGTGTGCATTTGGAAAGGTGCTTCCCCTCTCTCGACTTCAGCTTCCTCAATAACATGAAGACAAGACTCCTTCCCCTACAGATTCCTGTAGGGATGAATTAAGATCAAGCAGAGGCCAGGTGTGGTGGCTCATGACCATAATCCCGGCACTTTGGGAGGCTGAGGTGGGTGCATCGCTTGAGCCTAGGAGTTTGAGACCAGCCTGGGCAGCATGGTGAAACCCCATATCTACTAAAAAATACAAAAATTATCCGGGCATGGTAGCACATGCCTGTAGTCCCAGCTACTCAGCTACTCAGGAGGCTGAGGTGGGAGGATCACCTGAGCCTGGAAGGTTGAGGCTGCAGTGAGCTGTGATCATGTCACTGCATTCTAGCCTAGGTGATGGGGTGAGACCCTGTCTCAAAAAGAAAATAAACAAACAAAAATCAAGCAGATAAGCCCTCAGCATAATGACTAGCATACATATTATTTCTTTATTTTTTTTTTGAGACGGAGTCTTGCTCTGTCGCCCAGGCTAGAGTGCAGTGGCGGGATCTCGGCTCACTGCAAGCTCCGCCTCCCAGGTTTACGCCATTCCCTGCCTCAGCCTTCTGAGTAGCTGGGACTACAGGCGCCGGCCACCACGCCCAGCTAATTTTTTTTGTATTTTTAGTAGAGACGGGGTTTCACCGTGTTAGCCAGGATGGTCTCGATCTCCTGACCTCATGATCCGCCCGCCTCAGCCTCCCAAAGTGCTGGGATTACAGGCGTGAGCCACCGCGCCCGGCCTGCATACATATTATATAAGCAGTCAAGAATTAGTGGTAAGTAGATTTTTTAAAAATCACCAGAGTCAATCTTCCAGACCTGAAATCTGTGAATATCACTGACCAAGACTGATTAAATATTACATTATTTTTCATTTCTTAAATAAACATTTTATTTTGGCATAATTTTAGATTTACAGAAAGTTTGAAAACATAGTGCCAGAGAGTTAACATTATACCCTTCACCCAGCTTCCTCTAATATTAACTTTTTTTTTTTTTTTTGAGACAGGCTCTCACTCTGTTGTAGAGACTGGAGTGCAGTGGCACAATCACGGCTCACTGCAGTCTCGACCTTCTGGGTTCAAGCGATCTTCCCACTTCAGCCTCCTGAGTAGCTGAGTAGCTGAGACTACAGGCATGTGCTACCATGCCCCGATAATTTTTGTATTTTTAGTGGATATGGGGTTTCACTATATTGCCCAGGCTGGTCTAGAACTTCTGGGCTCAAGCAATGCACCCACCTCGCCCTCCCAAAGTGCCGGGATTATGGTCATGAACCATCATACCTGGCCTCTGCTTGATCTTAATTCATGCCTACAGCAATCTGTAGGGTAAGAAGGCTTGTATTCATCCCTAGTAGCTGAGACCACAGGCACAAAACACCACATCAAACTAATTTTTAAATTTTTTGTAGAGACAGGGTCTCACTCTGTTGTCCAGGCTGGTCTCAAACTCCTGGGCTCAAGCAGTCGTTCCACCTTGGCCTCCCAAAGTGTTGGGATTACAGGTGGGAGCCACTGTGCCCAGCCTCATTCTGTCTCCTGAGTCTCCTCTGATCTGTTTCTTTGTTCCTCACAACCTTAATAATGTCTAGGAGCACTGATCAAGTACTTTGTAGAATGTCCCTCACCTTGGGTTTGTCCGTTTTCATGGTTAGACTGGAATAATGGATTTGAAAGAAGACCATTGCACAGGGGTGCAATGCCGTTCTCTTTGCTTCAGATCAGGGTATACGCTAGTTACATGACTTATCATTAGTGATGTTAACTTCGATCCCTTGGTTAAGGTGGTGTCTGCCAGGTTTCTCCACCATCAAGCTACTATTTTTCCCATTCCCTACTCTACCCTCTGGAACAGTCACTAAGACCTACCCACATGAAGTTAAGGAAGAGGGATAACTACCCCCTTCTGGATTGGGGAGTATCTATAAGTATTCTTTAGAATTATTTCATAAGGAGGCCGGGCACAGTAGCTCATGCCTGTAATTCCAGAACTTTGGGAGGCTGAAGCGGGCGGATCACTTGAGCTGAGGAGTTCGAGACCAGCCAGAGCAACATAGTAAAACCCCATCTCTACAAAAAATAACAAAAATGAGCCGGGCATGGTGGCACTCGCCTGTAGTCCCAGCTACTCTGGAGGCTGAGATAGGAGGATTCCTTGAGCCCGGGAGTTCAAGGCTGTAGTGGGCTATGATCTTGCCACTGTACTCCAGCTACAGTGACAGAATAAGACCTTATTTCTCAAAAAGAAAAAAAAAAGTTATATATGTAGGCAATTTGGCAACTACCATAAAAACATACAGGAACTATCAAGGGATAATTAAATTCACAGGTGAAAGTTTGGGGGATAACAGATCATTTACATAGTGTCAGAGTATCTTCCCAAAGACAATTGTTAGTTTGTTTGTGTTTTTTTTTTTTTTTGCTATTTATTTATTTTTTTATTATACTTTAAGTTCTAGGGTACATGTGCACAACGTGCAGGTTTGTTACATATGTATACATGAGCCATTAACTCGTCATTTACATTAGGTATATCTCCTAATGCTATCTCTCCCCTTCCCCACAATAGGACCCGGTGTGTGATGTTCCCCTTCCTGTGTCCAAGTGATCTCATTGTTCAGTTCCCACCTATGAGTGAGAACACGAGGTATTTGGTTTTCTTTTCTTGCGGTAGTTTGCTGAGAATGATGGTTTCCAGCTGCATCCATGTCCCTACAAAGGACACGAACTCATCCTTTTTTATGGCTGCATAGTATTCCATGGTGTATATGTGCCACATTTTCTTAATCCAGTCTGTCACTGATGGACTTCTGGGTTGATTCCAAGTCTTTGCTATTGTGAATAGTGCCGCAATAAACATACATGTGCACGTGTCTTTATAGCAGCATGACTTATAATCCTTTGGGTATATCCCCAGTAATGGGATGGCTGGGTCGAATGGTATTTCCAATTCGAGACAATTGTTAGTTTTAAGGGTCAAAACAGTAACTTGACAGTGGAGGACGCTGGCAGACAAGCAAGTGACTGGCAAATCATGTGCCTCTTAGAATGACGTACCAAGAAGGCGGCAACGTCGCTTCTAGGAACTTCTGCCAAAAATGCGTGATTTGAATAACTGGTAAACAACCATGTTCAGATTAAGGGGCACTTTATAAAATAAGTATTCTTTGGAAGTGTTAATGTCACGAAGCTCAAATAAAGACAGAACAACTTGTCCAGATTAAAGGAAATGTGACTGACCAAATTCAACAAGTGAGCCAGGACCTCCTTTTGCTACAAAGAATGCTATTGGAACAATTGGTGACATCTGAATAAGATCTGTGGATTACATAATAACAGTGTGTCCATGCTAATTTCCTAATTTTGATCATTGTGCTGTGCTTATGTAAGAGAATGCCCTGTTTTGGGAAACACACTGAATTAGATAGCGTTAAAGGGCCATCATATCTACAAATTACTCTCAGTGGTCAACGGTTGGGGTGGAGAGAGAGAGAGAGCGCGAGAGAAAGGATAGAGTGTAAGTGGTAAAATGTTAGCATTTGAGAAACCTGGATAAGTGATACAGGCGACTTCTTTGTACCAGTCTTACAACTTTTTGGTAAATCTGAAATTTCAACAAAATAAAAAGTTAAAATAAATGAGCGGCTACAAACATTGCAGAGGCGCAAGGTTCATTCATTCTCCTGACTGTATGGAACATCTGCCATGTGCCCAGTAATTTTGCAAACACAGAACAAGGCAGACAGAATTTCCTGTGGTCGTGGAGTTGAATTGAGATGAGGAATAAATAGAGTAAATAATAAGGAAAATACATAGTATGTTAGATGGGGCTAAGTGCTAAGGAGAAAAACAAAGCAGGAAAGGGAATAGAGGGGTGCTGCCATTGGGAATTAGAGTCAAATGCGTCTCTGAAACAGCTTTTGTTATGCAAAATAGCAGTCCCCTGCCTCCCTCCATGCTTCATATCCTCCTCCTGAAAGATACCCACTATCATCCCTTTTTGCTGATTTTTTTTTTTCTTTTTTGAGACAGAGTCTTGCTCTGTCACCCAGGCTGCAGTGCAGTGGCACGATCTCGGCTCACTGCAACCTCCGCTTTCCAGGTTCAAGTGATTCTCCTGCCTCAGCCTCCCGAGTAGCTGAGATTATAGGCACCCACCACCACACCCGGCTAATTTTTTATATTTTTGGTAGAGATGGGGTTTCGCCATGTTGGCCAGACTGGTCTCAAATTCCTGACCTCAAGTGATCTGCCCTCCTTGGCCTCCCAAAGTGCTGGGGTTACAGGCATGAGCCACTGCACCTGGCCATCTTTTGGCTGATTTAAAAAATCATTATGGATATATAATAGTTGTGCCTATCTATGGGGTATATGTGACATTTTGATACAAGCATACAACGTGTAATGACCAAATATGGGTGACTGGGATATCTACCACCTCAAGCATTTACCATTTCTTGGCCGTAACTAAAAAGTCAAAAAATAACAAATGCTGATGAGCTTGCGGAGAAAAAGGAATGCTTATACACTGTTGTTGGGAGTGTAAATTAGTTCAACCATTGTGGAAGACAGTGTGGTGATTCCTCCCTCAAAGACCTAAAAACAAAAATACCATCGCACTCAGCAATCCCATTAATGGGTATATACCCAAAGGAGTATAAATTGTTCTACTACAAAGACACATGCACGCATATTCATTGCAGCACTGTTCACAATAGCAATGACATGGAATCAACCAAAATGCCCATCAATGGTAGACTGAATAATAATCTGTACAACAAATCCTATGACACAAGGTAACCTATGTAACAATCTTACACATATACCCCCTGAACTTAAAAGTATTTTTTAAGAAAGGATTTACCATTTCTTTGTGATGGGAACATAAATTATTGTTAACTGTAGTCACCCTATTGTGCTACCAAGCACTAGATTTTATTCTTTCTATCTAACTCTATTTTTGTACCCATTAATCATTTCCTCTTTATTCCACCCTCCCCACTACCCTTCCCATCTTTTGGTAACTATCACTCTACTCTGTACCTCCGTGAGTTTTGTTTTTTTGTTTTGTTTTGTTTAGCTCCCACATATAAATGGGAGCATGCGATATTTGTCTTTCTGTGCCTGATTCCCTTTAGCTGATTATTTTGCTATTTACTACCCTATTATTCATATTGGGTTTTTGTTTGTTTGTTTGTTTCGGAGATGAAGGTCTCACTCTGTTACCCAGGCTGGGGTGCAGTGGTACAATGTCAGCTCACTGCAGCCTCAAACTCCTGGGCTCAAGTAATCCTCCCACCTCATCTTCCTGAGTAGCTAGGACTACTGATGCGCACCTCCACACCTGGCTAAATATATATATATTTTGTAGAGATAGTGTCTTGCTGTGTTGCCCAGGCTGGTCTCAAACTCCTAGCCTCAAGCGATCCTCCTACCTCAGCCTCCCAAAGCACTGGGATTACAAGTATGAGCCACCACACCAAGCGCTATATCGTTCATTCACTTACTTCTTTCTACTTTAATAATTTTCAGTTTTAGGTATTATTTATTTGTTCCAACATTATTATTTTATTCAACTAATATTTCTCAAACTGACCACGTACTATGTGTAGCACACTAGGTCAGCCACTACAGATAATATAGAGAAGCATTAACTATCAAAGAGCTTATAGTTAGGTTGGGAAAACAAGATGTACACTTGTGAATATTTAATTAGTATTCAGAAATAGCCAACAGCAATACCCAAGGATATTATAATGAAAGCAACAAAGAAGTATCCTGTATGGGTGTTGTAGCACTTTATAGGTATTAGCTATAGAAAAGGAGGATTTTGCTAATTTCTCCCTCCATCCCCCTACATATGGAACCTTCCAAGACCTGCGCATTTGCCCAATATTGTTCTTTCAGAAAGTCAGGAAGATTCGGTGTTTATATTGTCATGTACAAGGCAAGTTACAGTTATGGCATGAACAAACTATAGCTACTTTTTCTTCACAACATATTGTTTCCCTTGGGACTCGTCATGTTTTAAATTCTTCTTTGCTTGGTACTTATTGCAAATTTGACCCCCAAGTCTTTAACAGCTATTCAGTTCATTTTATCATCCAGAAGCAGTCTTTCCTGAAGACTTGTCACATGGTCTAATCAGGACCTTCCCTGGCATACAGCTTTCATCCTGGGCTCTCTCTTTATCATCATCCAGGAGATTCCCTTTGCTTCTCATTGTTGGATTTCTTAAGTCCAGTGTTCTATGTTTCCCTCTTTCTTGGTTTACTCCCTTGTTTGGAGAAGCACATCCTCTAGTAGCTTCCTGAGAAAGGATGCATGACAAGTTTTCCAGTTACCTTATTGCTGCATAAAAAGCAGCCCAAACTTAGTAGCATAAAACAGCAACATTCATTTATATTATTACATTTTGTGATTTGGGTGGTCAACTGGGATCGTCTGGGTGGTTTTCACTTGGGGTCTTTCATGCAAATACAGTCAGATGGTGAGAGGGACTAGAGTCATCTCCAAGGCTTCCTCAGTCACAGGGCTGGCACTTAGGCTGGAAAGACTCAAACAACTGAGGCTTCTCAAGCATCTCTCTCCATCTCTATGTGGTATCTCCACATGGTGTCTCCAGTATGGCAACTTCAGGGTAGCTGAACTTCTCTTATGCCAGCTCAGGACTCCAAAGGCACATGTCTCAAGGGAGAGAGCCAGGCAGAAGCTGCATCTCCTTTTATGACCTAACCTTGGAAGTCACAAAGCATCACTCCCTCCCTACGCTATTAGTTGAATCAGTCACAAAGATTCACCCAGGTTCAAGGGGAGAGAATATAGATTCCAATCCTTTATGGGGAAGTGGTAAAATTCTAAGCAAATGTAAAATGGGAGCCATGGTGTAGCCATTTTTGAACAGTCTAATCGGTCTCAGGAAGTAAATATTGGAGCCTTCTATGTATGAAATGCCATGGTTTTAGCTTTATACCTCATTGGTAGTTTGGCTGGGTATAGAATTCTGGTTTGGAGATCATTTTACTTCAAAAATGTGAAGTATTGCTCCAATGTATTCTAATTCCAGCATTGCCGTTGGGAAGCTTGAAGCATTCTTACTCCTAATTTCTTGTATAAGACCTCGTTTTTTTTTCCTCTAGTAGCTTTTAGAATCTTTTTCCATTGTGTTCCAAAATTTTCTTATGATGTAAGTTTAGGTCTATTTTCAGTCATTATACTGGGCACTTAGTATGATTCTTACCCCCCTCCCCTTTTTTTAGAGACAAGGTCTTGCTTTGTCACATAGGCTGGAGTGCAGTGATGTGATCCTAGCTCATTACAGCCTCGCACTCCTGGACTCAAAGCAATCCTCCTACCTCAGCCTCCTGAGGACTATAGGAGTGTGCCACCACACCCAGCTAAGATTCCCACCCTTTTTTCTTGATTCTCTTTTAAACTTATTATTCAGATGTTGGACTTTCTGGACTGATTCTCTTCTTATCTGTTCCCTTTCTTCTATTTTGTATTTCCATTATGTCTTAATATTCTTTTTGAGAGATTTCTCTAATTTTATCTTTCCACCTTTTATTCAGTTTTTATTTATGCTTTTATATTTTTTAATTTCAAGAGCCTTTTGGTATCGCTATAATTGTTCTCTGAGTGTTCCTTTTCCATAGCATTCTGCCAACAGCCACGTGTTTAAGCTTGAAAGCACATCTTTCCCCAGTTAAGCCTTAAGATGAGAATGAGGCCCCAATTGATACCTTGATTGCAGCCTCATGAGAGACTCTGAAACCGCTGCACCTGGTTCCTGACTCACATAAGTTGTGAAATAAATGTTGTTTAAAGCAGCCAAGGCTTTGGTAAATTGTTACACAACAATAGATAAATAATACATTAAGTCTCCACGTTTCTTATCTTCTCTTCCTGAAATAAAATAGCCAATTTTTCTCCTTTCTGGATCTCAAAAAGACTTATTCTCTGAGACAGGCATTAGAGCTGTTCACCAAATATTTCCAGTTCTCCATATACAGGCATGTGTAAGATGTAAGATGTAAGACCACCCCCGTGGTCTGCTGGGGTCATGTGACTAATTCTGACCAATGAGTTCTCAGTGGAAATGAAACGTGTCACTCCCAGGTTGAAGCATTTAATAACCAGTACAAATCTCTCTAATGTTGCAGTGTCCAAACCAGTAGCCACATGTGGCTTTCAAAATTAAACAACATTTAAAATCCTGTTGCTCAGTCTTACAAGCCATATTTTTAGTCCTCAAAAGCTACATGTATCTAGTAGCTACTTTATTAAACATTGGAGATAGGGAACATTTTTTGGAAAGTTCTATTGAACTTTTGAAAGTGGTCCACAGCAGTGCTCTGGACCACTTTTTTCTTCTGCACAGGAACTGGCAGAGCTCCAGGTGGCAAATGCTCCTTAAGACTAGCTCCAGAGTGAGGACAACATGCAACATAAGTGACTCTTTAGCTTTTTCTTTTTTGAGGAATCACCATACCATTTTCCACAGTGGCTGCAGAGTCCTTAACTTTGAGAAGTACATATTAAAATATTTACAGATGAAATCATACAACGTCTGAGATTTGCTTTAAGAGGGTTAAACACAACCCCGGGTTATATGTTAAGGCAAATTAAAGGTTTGCTTCAATTTGCAAATTAAGGTTATGTTTAAGTTTGGGCTAGAGAAACACAAGATGTGTTATGAGTTAATAATTATTGAAGATGGGTCATAGGAATTGGGTGGGATACCATTCTATTTTCTCTTCTTTCATATATTTTTGAACTTTTCCAAAAGAAAATAAATTTACTTTTCATATTCAGTGCTTGAAGTATTCTTAATTCACATTGAGACAAGGGCCTCACACTTAATTATGGAAACAAAAGTACTCAAGCTTACTATATTCTTAGGCAATTACAAATTATATTCAGCATCTAACCCCTCTGGTAAGTCAGGAGTTTGATTAAATGCTTAGTTATATATTCATGTGTATCCTAAGAAGTTAGCAAGGGAAATTTAATCAAATGAGCTACACCTGCTTATGGAAATGCAGACCTTGGTTTTTCTTTTTTCTTTTCTTTTCTTTCTTTTTTTTTGAGACAGAGTCTTGCTCTGTCACCCAGGCAGGAGTGAAATGGCACGGTTTCAGCTCACTGCAACCTCCACCTCCTGGGTTCAAGCGATTCTCCTGCCTCAGCCTCCTGAGTAGCTGGGATTACAGACGCCCACCACCACGCCCGGCTAGTTTCTGTGGTTTTTTTTTTTTTTTTTTTTTTTTTTGATGGAGTCTTTCTCTGTCGCCCAGGCTGGAATGCAGTGGCCGGATCTCAGCTCACTGCAAGCTCCGCCTCCCGGGTTCACGCCATTCTCCTGCCTCAGCCTCCCAAGTAGCTGGGACTACAGGCGCCCGCCACCTCGTCCGGCTAGTTTTTTTGTATTTTTTAGTAGAGACGGGGTTTCACCGTGTTAGCCAGGATGGTCTCGATCTCCTGACCTCGTGATCCGCCCATCTCGGCCTCCCAAAGTGCTGGGATTACAGGCTTGAGCCACCGCACCCGGCCAGTTTCTGTGTTTTTAGTAGAGACGGGGTTTCTCCACGTTGCTCAGGCTGGTCTCAAACTCCTGACCTTGTGATCCTCCTGCTTCAGCCTCCCAAAGTGCTGGGATTACAGGCGTGAGCCACCGCGCCCAGCTGGTTTTTCTTAAGAACTGAGTAAGGTCTTCCTAAGTTGCAAAATAACAGGTTTTACCAGAGCTTTACCAACGATAAGATCAAGTGCACTATTTCACCTAGAAAGCTTGAGAAAAATTATCAGGTTCATTTGTTCATTCATTCATTTGACATATGTTGATTATGCATTTATTCTATACTAGATCCTATCCCAGGCACAGCCATTAATAGAGCAAATAATTTCCTGTTCTTAGGAAACTCACTGTTTAGGGCAGAGAAATCAGACAAATAAACTCAGGCAGATTTATCATCTGTCAGGTAAAGATAGTTTTTATAAGAAAAATGGAGGCCGGGCGTGGTGGTTCACGCCTGTAATCCCAGCACTTTGGGAGGCCACGGCGGGTGGATCACTTGAGGCCAGGAGTTAGAAATCAGCCTGGCCAACATGCAGAAACTCGGTCTTTACTAAAAATACAAAAATTAGCTGGGGATGGTGGTGTATGCCTGTAATCCCAGCGACTTGGGTGGCTGAGGCATGAGAATTGCTTGAACCCAGGAGGCGGGGGTGGTAGTGACCCGAGATCACACCATTGCACTCCAGCCTGGGCAAGAAAGCAAGACCCTGTTGAAAGAAGGAAGGAAGGAAGGAAGGAAGGAAGGAAGGAAGGAAGGAAGGAAGGAAGGAAGGAAGGAAGGAAGGAAGGAAGGAAGGAAGGAAGGAAAGAAGGGAGGGAGGGAGGGAGGGAGGGAGGAGGAGAGAGGGAAGGAAGGGAGGGAGGGAGGGAAGGGAAGGGAAGGGAGAGGAGAGAGAGAGAGAGAGAGAGAGAGAGAGAGAGAAAGAAAGAAAGAAAGAAAGAAAGAAAGAAAGAAAGAAAGAAAGAAGAAAGAAAGAAAGAAAGAAAGAAAGAAAGAAAAAGAAAGAAAGAAAGAAAGAGAGAGAAAGGAAGGAAGGAAAGAAAGAAAAGAGAAAAGAGAAATGAAGGAAGGAAGGGGAGAGGGAGGGAGGGAAGGAAGGAAAGAGAGAGAGAAGGAAGGAAGGAAGGGGAGAGAGAGAAGGAAGGAAGGAAGGGGAGAGAGAGAAGGAAGGAAAGAAGGAAGGAAGGGAAGGAGGGGGGAGAGAGAGAGAAAGAAAAAGAAAGAAAGAAAGAAAGAAAGAAAGAAAGAAAGAAAGAAAGAAAGAAAGAAAGAAAGAAAGAGAAAGAAAGAAAGGAGAAATAAGGAAGGAAGGAAAGAAGGAAGGAAGGAAAGAGAAAGAAAAAGAAGCAGCAGGTAAAGGTCAGATGGAGTGGGAGCTATTTTGCAAAAGACTGCTCTAAGAAGGTGACATTTGAGCAGAGACATGAAGGCAGGAAAAGACGTACTGATATCTGGAGGAAGGGCATCGCAAGCACAGGGAACAGCACAGAGGCCTACATGCAAGATGCCTGGCATGCTTGAGGAACATTAAGGAGGCTTGTGTGGCTGGAGTGGAGAGAATAGAAGGACATGAGAGCAGGGAGGTGATGAGGATGACGGGGCTGGCATCCCATGTTGGGCCTTCATTGTTTTAAAATGTAGGTTTTATTATTATTGTTATCTTTTTGACACAGGTTTTTGCTCTATTGCCCAGGTTGGATGCCATGACATGATCATGGGGAGATTCGCTGCAGCCTCAACCCCCTGGGCTCAAGCAAACCTCGCACCCCAGCCTCCTGAGGTGCCGGGACTACAGGCGTGTGCCACCATGCCTGGCTAATTTTTCTGGGTTTCTTTTGTAGAAATAGGGATCTTGTTATGTTGCCAGGGCTGGTCTTGAACTCCTGGTCTCAAGCAATCTTCCCACTTCAGTCTCCCAAATTGCTGGGATTACAGACATGAGCCACTGCATCCAGCCCAGTTTTATTATTATTCAGGTATGGCAAGGCCACTAGATCAGGTGACGACTGCCATTGAAAATATAGTTTGTTACTCACAGGTCCCAAGAAGAAAGGGCGCACCATGCTATGCAGGGCCACACAGGGCTGGGCTGGGGGGCAAAAGGAATGAAGAAAACATGTGGGCAAGAGCCTTTATTGTGATTTCCATGGGAAGGAATGAGCCAGGCTGGGTAAGGGCTTCGGGGCATAGGAGCTGCCCCTCATTGTTTGGTACTTGGCTCCGAGATGATTAGAGCAGGGGGATAGTGTCCCAGCGGGTGAGAGCCCAAGAAAGGAGATGGTTAGGGGTGTAGATCTGGATTGGTTGGTTTGCATATAAAAGGCCCTTTACTATCTAGAAATTGGCTAGCTCTGGGAGGGGCCATTCTTGTAGGGTCAGCAAAGCCCGACATATCAGAGAATCAGAAATACATGGTTAAGACCAGGTGCAGTGGCTCATGCCTGTAATTCCAGCACATTGGGAGGCTGAGGGGAGTGGATCACTCAAGGTCAGGAGTTCAAGACCAGCCTGGCCAACATGGTGAAACTCTGTCTCTACAAAAAATACAAAAATTAGCCAGGCATGGTGGCGGGTGCCTGTGGTCCCAGCTACTCGGGAGTCTGAGGTAGGAGAATCTCTTGAACCTGGGAGGCAGAGGTTGCAGTGAGCTGAGATCATGCCACTGCCCTCCAGCCTGGGTGAGAGCAAGACTCCATCTCAAAAACCAAACAAACGAGCAAAAAAACATGGTTAATACGTTGATTTTATGAAACATGCCTCAAAGATGTTTCCTCTTGTTAAGTCACATTGGGGCTCTTAAAATGTTTTGAGTTACAGAACCTCAAAACTCCTGTCTGTCCTGTTCACTGCCTCAGCCTCAGCCATGAAGAGAGGTCAAAATAGCAACCCAACACCTCCAGAAGTGAAAAGTACAAGTTGCAGAGAAGTGCAGGTGTTGAGCTATCTTTATGAAAGAAAGAGACAGAAATACATGAAAAAAGAAAAAGCATTTTGCTCATATTCTCAAGAAGAAACAAAAGATTAGCCAGAAACCAATACAAATTATTTTCCAATGGGGGAGAGAGAGAGAGAGAATGAAGCTGGAGACACAGGTAGGGGACATTTGATTCTGATGCCTCCTTAGAAGGAGAACAGCATCATTTCCCCAGAAAATGGAGACTTGGTCCTTTTATTTTCTTCTGTTTTGCCCAATGACTAAAAAAGAGCTTGTATGTATATGGGGAAGACAGCAGAGAATGTGGTAAGAGAATTAGGCTTGGTGACAACAAGAATGGGAGCGCACGCACATGTTTGCAAGGTTACACATAAATATATGCATACATCTGCGATCTCCTTCCATAGCTGTTCTGCCTTTTCTGTCACTGAGATGACAACAACTAAATCATCTCATGTCCCATATGGCAGCCAGACTGTCACAAAGTTAATGGACATAAAGTTCACAAGGGCTTATGGTACAAAAAGTAAACTTTTTTAATTATAAGGAAGTAGGTACGTCACCAGTGTGGCAAACACTGTCCAGCCATGTCCTAACCACTTGAGTGTATGCAGGTCTGACTTCCCCCTGCCAGCCCCCAGGGCATTTTCTCTGGCTATCAAAGTGTCCACTCAGCAGTCTGTGGTGTTAGAGAATTAATACTACCAAGGAGCATCCTTTAATTTGTGATGGATGGGAGCTGATGGATCAATACCCCAGCTCCCTTACCACTAGCATGCAATAACGCGGAGGAATGTGCTCTCTGCTGCCTCCCAGAGGTCTCCACTGGTAATTGAGACCCAGTTGCTCATGGTGGTAACTTGCCTGATGGCTCACTTATTGCTGGGTCTTCCGTTTCCTACTTTTCTGCCAGTGTGCTTTGGAATCTCCTCCAGAAGCATTCAAATCTCTGCTTCTGGATCTGCTTCTTGGGGGCTGGGGGCAGGGATTCAAATTAAGATAATGAAGTTGGACAGATTCTGTTAGCTACTTCAAAATATTTAGGCAGAAGGGAGGAACTTCAGGGCATTCAGGGCAGTTTTCCTGGATCCTCCACTGAACTAACTTCCTTTCTTTCTTCCTTCCTTCCTTCCTTCCTTCCTCCTTTCCTTCATTTCTTCCTCCTGTTTCTTCCTCTTATTCTCCTTTCTTTCTCCCTTTCTTTCCTTCCTTCAAGCTCAAGACATGGGGCTGCTTCTGCTGGGGCAATGCTTAACGGTGTTACATAAAAAGGGTTTTTTTTTTTTTTTTTTTCCATATTGGGGGAAATATTTTTAGGAAGGACTTCCTTTTTTCCTTCCTTCCTTCCTTCTTTCCTCCCTTCCTTCATTTCTCCTTCCTTCATCAAAAAAGAGTATGAAAGGTGTCTTAGTCCATTAGTGTTGCTGTAAAGGAATACCTGAGGCTGGGCAATTTATACACAAAAGAGGTTTGTTTGGCTGACAGTCCTGCAGACTGTCTGGTACAGCACGGTACAGGCATCTGCATCTGGTGAGGGCCTCAAGCTGCTTCCAGTCATGGTGGAAGGTGAAAGGGAGCTGGAATGTGCAGAGACCACAGAGGAAGCAAGAGAGAGCAGAGGGAAGTGCCAGGGTTTTTTTAACAACCAGCTCTTGAGGGAATTAATAGAGCAAGAACTTACGCATTACTGAGAGGACAATACCAAGCCCTTCCTGAGTGATCTGCCCCCATGACCCAAACACCTCCCACTAGACCCCATCTCCAACACTGAGAATCAAATTTCAACATGAGATTTGGAGGGGTCAAATATCCAGACCAAAAGCAAAGGGTCTGGTATGACAAAACAAGTATATATCGGGTACCCCCGATATGTTTACTACCTGAGCCTTATTGTGTCACAAAAAAATACCAGAAATACTTATCAAAGATTTAGACCCACACACGCTATCAAAAATGTAGCCATAAGCCACATGTGGCCACTGAGTGCTTAAAATGGGACTCATCGGAATTGAGATCAAGTAAAGCATAAAATACACACCAGATATTGAAGACTTTTGTTTCTGTTTGTTTTTGTTTGTTGAGACAGGGTCTCACTCTGTTGCCCAGGCTGGAGTGCAGTGGCGTGATCATGGCTCACCGCAGCCTTGATCTCCCGGATTTAGGGGATCCTCCTGCCTCAGCCTCCCTAGTAGCTGGGACTACAGGTACATGCCACTATGCCCAACTAACTTTTTGTAGAGATGGGGTTTTGTCATGTTGCCCAGGCTGGTCTGGAACTCCTGAAATCAAGCAATCTGCCTGTCTTGGCCTTCCAAAGTGCTAGGATTACAGACACAAGCCACTGTGCCCAGCCTGAAGACTCAATATTTTTAGAAGTGTGAAATATCTCAGTAATTTCTATGTTCATCCCATGTGGAAGTAACATTTTCAATATATTGGGTTAAAAATACATTATTAAAACTAACTTCACCTGTTTCTTATTACCATTTCTAATGAGGCTACTTGAAAATTTAAAATTACATATGAGATCTTTGTATTTCTTTTCTTTGTCTTTTTTTTTTTTTAAATACAGGGTCTCACTCTGTTGCCCAGGCTGGAACACAATGGCACAATCATAGCTCACTGCAGCCTTGAATTCCCGGCCTGAAGCAATCCTCCTACCTCAGCCTCCCAAAGAGTTGGGATTACAGGGATGAACCACAGCACCCTGACCCCTTGTTGTATTTCTGTTGGACAGTGCTTATCGGGATGACTACCAAGCCCTGCACTTATTTTTGTTTGTTTGTTTGAGATGGAGTCTTGCTCTGTCACCCAGAGCAAGACTACAGAGCACAGCAGTATGCTCTCGGCTCACTGCAACCCCTGCCTCCTGGGTTCAAGCAATTCTCCTGCCTCAGCCTCCCGAGTAGCTGGGATTACAGGCACCTGCCACCACACTGGGCTAATTTTTGTATTTTTAGTAGAGTTGGGGTTTCACCATGTTGGCCAGGCTGATCTCGAACTCCTGGCCTCAAGTGATCCGCCCCCCTCGGCCTACCAAAGTGCTGGGATTACAGGCACGAGCCACCACACCTGGCCTCTTTTTTCTTTTTTCTTTAGAGACAGGGTCTCACTCTGTTGCTCAGGCTGGAATACAGTGGTGCAATCATAGCTCACTGCAGCCTCGAATTCCTGGCCTCAAGCAATCCTCCCGTCTCAGCCTCCCAAAGAGCTGGGATTATAGGCATGAGCCACAGCACCCCGATCCCTTGTTGTATTTCTGTTGGACAGTGCTTGTCTGGATGACTACCCCAGCCCTGCGCTTCTGAGCCCCATGACCCCTCAGAAATGGTTTCCTCATCTAGGAACAACGCAACAGCAACAAAGAATAATAATAGCATGCTAACATCCAAGCTGGGCCCTACTTATGTGAGTTTGAACTATCATTTCAACTCTTTAAGTCTCAGTTTCCTCATCTGCAAAACAAGGATGAGGGGAGGACACACCCCATGGGATCACAAAAGGATGGAAAAATGCCCTCCCTCTATATGTGACAGGCCAAGCACAGGGTAGTGGAAAATAAGCACTGACTGCATTGGCGATCCTCTTTACTGAGTGCAGTTGAAATTGCCTCTTACAATGCAAATCAAAATCACAATGAGATACCATCTCATACCAGTCAGAATGGCGATTATTAAAAAGTCAGGAAACAATAGATGCTGGCAAGGCTGTGGAGAAACAGGAACGCTTTTACACAGTTGATGGGAGTGTAAATTACCTTAACCATTGTGGAAGACAGTGTGACGATTCCTCAGGGATCTAGAACCAGAACTATCATTTGACACAGCAATCCCACTACTGGCTATATACCCAAAGGATTATAAATCATTCTACTATAAAGACACATGCACACGTATGTTTATTGCAGTACTATTTACAATAGCAAAGACTTGGAACCTATGTAATACAAGGATCACAAATGCCCACCAATGATAGACTAGATAAAGAAAATGTCGCACATAGTTACCATGGAATACTATACAGCCATAAAAAAGGAATGATAGGCCGGGCGCGGTGGCTCAAGCCTGTAGTCCCAGCACTTTGGGAGGCCGAGACGGGCGGATCACGAGGTCAGGAGATCGAGACCATCCTGGCTAACATGGTGAAACCCCGTCTCTACTAAAAAATACAAAAAACTAGCCGGGCGAGGTGGCGGGCGCCTGTAGTCCCAGCTACTCGGGAGGCTGAGGCAGGAGAATGGCGTAAACCCGGGAGGCAGAGCTTGCAGTGAGCTGAGATCCAGCCACTGCACTCCAGCCTGGGTGACGGAGCGAGACTCTGTCTCAAAAAAAAAAAAAAAAAAAAAAAAAAAAGGAATGATATCACGTCCTTTGCAGGGACATGGATGAAGCTGGAAGCCATCATTCTCAGCAAACTAACACAGGAACAGAAAACCAAACATTGCATGTTCTCACTCATAAGTGGGAGTTGAACAATGAGAACACATGGACACAGGGAAGGGAACATCACACACCGTGGCCTGTCGGGCAGTGGTAGGGAAGGGGAGGGAGGTAGGACAAATACCTAATGCATGCGGGGCTTAAAACCTAGATGGCGGGTTGATAGGTGCAGCAAACCACCACGGCACAAGTACACCTATGTAACAAACCTGCACGTTCTGCACATGTATCCTGGGACTTATAGTAAAATAAAAAATAATAATAATACAATTAAAAATAAAAAAAAAAAAAGAAAGAAATTGCCTCTCATGTCCAGGGAAGCACCTGGTACTCCAGAAACAGAGAAGGCAGAAACAGAAAAAGACCCACTGGAGGCCAGGCGCGGTGGCTCACGCCTGTAATCCCAGCACTTTGGGAGGCCAAGGCAGGTGGATCATGAGGTCAGGAGTTCGAGACCAGCCTGGCCAACATAGTGAAACCCCGTCTACACTAAAAATACAAAAATTACAGCTAGTCATAGTGGCATGCACCTGTAGTCCCAGATACTCAGGAGGCTGAGGCAGGAGAATCATTTGAACCTAGGAGGCGAAGCAGTGAGCCGAGACCTTGCCATTGCACTCCAGCCTGAACGACAGAGCAAGACTCTGTCTCAAAAAAAAAAAAAAAAAAAAAAAAGACCCACTGGAGACACAATCAAATAAAGGTAATGGAAAAAGAGACCCCAGCATCACTTATTGGTGGGAGTAAAAATTTCACCTAAGAATTACATGTGGAGAGAAACACGAACCCATTCGTGTTCAGACTGTTCAAATGCATGTTGTCCCACAGAGATCACTTAATGGGTTGACTTGACAGACCATTAAACCTCGCTTCTGTGTCTCTTGCCTTCCCTTCCTTGGCGGCGGCTGTGTCTTTTGTTGTGCAAAGGGTTTTCATCCCATGCCGACAGAAATCACTCAACTCTCACCTGAGGCACTCATTTAAGAGCACGCCTCAGAGGATTATGTGTTCCTTGGACGCATGTGTCAAAATATCATGTGCATCCCATGAATATGCGCATTATGTATCCATAGGAAAAAGGAAACTAAGAGGAACAAGTATAGAGATTAATACTATTTGCAGATTAAATGACGATCTAATTATAAAACATAGGAAGTTAAATAAAAATATTAGAAACAATAAGATAATTCCATAAGGTGGCTAGTTGTACAAATTAATATAAAAATTGGATCGGGCTCAGTGGCTCATCTTTGTAATCCCAGTGCTTTGGGAGGCCAAGGTGGGAGAATTGCTTGAGACCAGGAGTTCAAGACCAGCCTGGACAACATAGCAGAGACCCTGTTTCTGGAAAAAAAAAAAAAAAAAAAAAAGAAAATTGTATTACAACGGCATGGTGGTGCAAACCTGTAGTCCCAGCTATGCAGGAGGATGAGGCAGGAGGATGAGGCAGGAGGATGAGGCTGCAGTGAGCTATGATCACGACTCTGCATTCCAGCCTGGCCAACAGGGCAAGACCTTGTCTCAAAAGCAAACAAACAAAAAATTATTATAAAAATCAATGCTGCCTGGGCGCAGTGGCTCACTCCTGTAATCCCAGCACTTTGGGAGGCCGAGGTGAGTGGATCACCTGAGGTCAGGAGTTCGAGACAGGCCTGACCAACATGGCAAAACCCTGTCTCTACTAAAAATACAAAAATTAGCCGGGTGTGGTGGTGCCTGCCTATAATCCCAGCTACTTGGGAGGCTGAGTCAGGAGAAAGCTTGAACCCAGGAGGTGGAGGTTGCAGTGAGCCGAGATGGCACCTTTGTACTCCAGCCTGGGCGACAGAGTGAGACTCTATCTCAAAAATAATAATAATAATAATAATAATACTAACTATGCATGATGACTACTTCCTGAATAAAACGGGGAAAAAAGTCTCATTTTAAAAAGCAAAACAAGATAAAGTATGGTATTGAAAATAAACTTGGCCACGCTCAGTGGCTCACACCTGTAATCCCAGCACTTTGGGAGGCCGAGGCAGGTAGATCACCTGAGGTCAGGAGTTCAGGACCAGCCTGGTCAACATGGTGAAACCCCGTCTCTACTAAAAATACAAAAAATCAGCCAGTAGTGGTGGTGCGTGCCTGTAGTTCCAGTTGCTCTGGAGGCAGAGGCTGGAGAATCTGTTGAACCCGGGAGGTGGAGGTTGCAGTGAGCCGAGATTGTGCCACTGCACTCCAGCCTGGGCCACAGAGCGAGACTCCATCTCAAAAATAATAAAATAATAATAATGCTAACTATATATAATGACCGCTTAGTGAATAAAATGGGGGGAAAATCTCATTTACAAAAGCAAACCAGGATAAAGTACTGTATTGAAAATAAACTTATGAAATGGGAAGAACTCTTGTGAAAAGAACTTTAAAATTCTACTGAAGAGTGTGGTATAATCCTCCAATACATGAAAATAAACGCAGTTATTGAGAGCAAAACAATACTGCGTAAAAATAAATTCTGTCCAAGTTACTCTACGAATAAAAGTGTGATTTGGCCGTGCACGGTGGCTCAAGCCTGTAATCCCAGCACTTTGGGAGGCCGAGACGGGCGGATCACTAGGTCAGGAGATCGAGACCATCCCGGCTAACACGGTGAAACCCCGTCTCTACTAAAAAATACAAAAAACTAGCCGGGTGAAGTGGCAGGTGCCTGTAGTCCCAGCTACTCGGGAGGCTGAGGCAGGAGAATGGTGTGAACCCGAGAGGAGGAGCTTGCAATGAGCTGTGATCCGGCCACTGCACTCCAGCCTGGGTGACAGAGCAAGACTCTGTCTCAAAAAAAAAAAAAAAGTGTGATTTGTTCCCAAATCAACAAAAAACCAAGTCACCTTGGGGGACCAGAATCAGGGGAAAGAGATTTAACTGGACTCAAAGATGTGTCACAAGGCGGCACGGCATATGTTGGAATTGTATGACCTTAGGCAAGCTGTTCAACCTCTCTGGCCTCAGCACGCTCCTTAGTAAAACAGGGAAATTGCAGTGTTCGTATGATTGGTGATTGCGTGGGTTAAAGACATGTTAGATAGGCTCAGAGCCTGGGCGGCAGTGTTGGTAATTTTCACTGCCTCCGACTTACAGTCATTCGTTATCACCAAAGTGACTCCCCTCCTCCCACAGTCTGAGAGGGCTCCTGGTATATCAAAAGCATGTGAAAAGCAATCGTGTCCTTTGGACATTTTAGTACATTAGCTCCCACTGAATGTAACAATGGTGGCCAGTGTGGTGGCTGTCACTGGTAAACTCAGAGATCTGGGAGGCCAAGGCAGGAGGATTGCTTGTGTCCAGGAGTTCAAAACCAGACTGGGCAACATAGCAAGGCCCCACCTGAAAAAAAAAAAAAATAGGCAGGCATGGTGGCACATGCCTGTGGCCTCAGCTACTTTGGAGACTGAGGTGGGAGGACTGCTTGAGGCCAGGAGGTTGAGGCTGCAGTGAGTCATGATTGTACCGCTGTACTTCAGCCTGGGTGACACAGCAAGACTCCATCTCAAACAAACAAACAAACGAACAAACAAAGTGAGTCTGAAAGTTTTCTTTAAATTTCTTTCTTTCTTTTTATTTTTTTAAGAGACAGGGTCTCACTTTGTCACCCAGGCTAGAGTGCAGTGGTACAATCATAGCTCACTGCAGCCTTGAATTCCTGGGTTCAAGCCTTAGTGTCCCAAAGCACTGGGACTAAGGTGTGAGCCACTGCATCCAGCCATAAACCAAATTTCTTTCACTTGTTTTAAAAATTTTTGCAAAAGTAAAGTAATTTTTATTTTAAAACATTTTAGGCTGGGCACGGTGGCTCACGCTCATAATCCCAGTACTTTGGGAGGCTGAGGCAGGCAGATCACCTGAGTCAGGAGTTCAAGACCAGCCTGGCCAACATAGTGAAACCCCATCTCTACTAAAAACACAACAATTAGCCGGCATGGTGGCGCACACCCATAATCCCAGCTACTCGGGAGACTGAGACATGAGAATCACTTGAACTCGGGAGGCGGAGGTTGCAGTGAGCCGAGATCGCACCACTCCAGCCGGGACGACAGAGTGAGACAGTCTCAAAAGAAGAAAAAAACACATTTTAAAGACACTCTCCCATTACTTCTCCAATACAAACACTGGGTATTTTATCATATTTCTGTCTGGTTCTCCCCGCTAAGGTTTTTATTTCTCACACAAATGTAATTATAGTTTAAAGATTTTATACACAATAGTTTTTCATCATCTGAGTATTCACTATATGGCTCATTATCCAAGTATTTACACCGTTATGTGTTTAGGGAAGCAAAAGTCATCCTAACATAAAAATTGTCACTAATGAACTGACAACTTCACAATTATCCCCCTCCACCATCCATTTTGGAGTAACACAAACATTGCTTTAGAAGCCATCAGATCAGTGTGTTTGTCAATGTTTATCTCTGATTGTTGATGGTTGTTTGAAATTCAATGACACAATTCAAAACTATGTGAAATAACTGCAGAGTGAACATTGAAAATCTTTGCAAGGGGCAGCAGGATTTCATGAAGTCAATGAAAGTGATGGAGAGCTACTTGCAATGCAGAGAATGCCATTGTTAAGTGAGGAACTTGCAATGAGACTGGTAAACAATCAAGAAGAAGAGGACAAGTGGATGATAGTGATGAATGCTTTGAAATAAAATGAATGGGCTGGGAGCAGTGGCTCACGCCTGTAATCCTAGCACTTTGGGAGGCTGAGGCAGGCAGATCCCCTGAGGTCAGGAGTTCGAGACCAGCCTGGCCAACATGGTGAAACCCCATCTCTACTAAAAATACAAGAAAAGTGGCCAGTCATGGTGGCAGGTGCCTGTAATCCCAGCTACTCGGGAGGCTGAGGCAGGAGAATTGCTGGAACCTGGGAGACAGAGGTTGCAGTAAGCCGAGATCATGCCACTGCACTCCAGCCTGGGCGGCAGAGCAAGACTCCCGTCTCAAATAAATAAAAAAATAAATTGAATGAACGGATGATCAAATGGTTTAATAGGCCCTCTGAGGCACCTTGTTTCAGCCCACAAAATGATTCCCACCAAAGTCGAAGATTACATAACTGCCTCTAGGTTTTTGAGGAATCATCACACTGTCTTCCACAATAGTTGAACTAATTTACATTCCCACCAAAAGTGTAAAAGCATTCCTTTTTCTCCCACTACCAGGTCCATGCCCAAAGGAAAATAAATTGTTCTGTTATAAAGACACATGCATGTGTATGTTTATTGCAGTACTATTCACAATAGCAAAGACAGGGAACCAACCCAAATGCCCATCAATGATAGACTGGATAAAGAAAATGTGGTACATATACACCATGGAATACTATGCAACCATAAAAGGGAACGAGATCATGTCCTTTGCAGGGACGTGGATGGAGCTGGAAGCCATTATCCTCAGCAAACTAACGCAGGAACAGAAAACCAAATACCACATGTTCTCACTTATAAGCGGGAGCTGAATGATGAGAACGCATGGACACATGGAGGGAAACAAGACACAATGGGGCCTTTTTGAAGGTAGGGGGTGGAAGGGAGAGCATCAGGAAGAAGAGCTAATGGATGGTGGGCTTAATATCTAGGTGATGCGATGGTATGATCTGTGCAGCAAATCACCATGGCACATGTTTACCTGTGTAACAAACCTGCACATGTACCCTGGAACTTAAAATTTTTTCCCTGGGGGAAAAAATTACACCACTGAAGTCAAAGATGAAATGAAAGGTGTTCTGTTGTTCTACCATACAATTTTGTTGGGAAATAAGACACACTTGAATACAGTCATCCCTACGTGAGGTGTTGGTTCTAGGAATCCCGGATGGATACCAAAATCTACAGATGCCCAAGTCCCTGATATAAGATGGTGCTGTGTTTGCAAATAGCCTATACACGTCCTCCAGCACACTTTAATTAATTAATTATTCATTTATTTTTTGAGACAAGGTCTCACTCTGTTGCCCAGGCTGGAGTGCAGTGGCACCATCTCGGCTCTCTGCAGCCTCGACTTCCCAGGCTCAAGTGATCCTCCCACCTCAGCCTCCCCAGTAGCTGGGACTAAAAGTGTACACCACCACTCTCAGCTAATTAAAAAAAAAAATTATACACACACACACACACACACACACACACATATTTTGTAGAGACAATCTTGCTATATTGCCCAGGCAGGTCTTAAACTCCTGGCCTCAAGCAATCCTCCTGTCTCAGCCTCCCAAAGTGCTAGGGTTAAAGGCATGAGCCACTGCGCCTAGCCCAGTATGCTTTAAGTCATCTCTAGATTAATTATAATACCCAAGATCATGTAAATGTTATGTAAACAGTTATTGTATTGCTTAGGGAATAACGACAAGAGAAAAGTCTGTACATGTTCAGTACAGACGCAACCACTGCAGGCCTAATTACATTTTACATCTGCAACTTGTTGAACCCACGGTTGGTTGAATCTGTGGATTCAGTGTGTAGGGCTGACTGTATCAACTTTTGATTCTTTGTTAATTCTAAGAAGCTGATCATGTTTGGAATTACTATTTAAACTTTGTTGAACACAATTTAAAAATTAACTGAGGCTTAGAAAGTGTGGCTTCATTTTACAGGACAAAGTCCCAATTGCATCTCTCTCATCACCCCCAAACTGCTGCTCCCTGTGAAATTCGGATTCCTGTATTCAGTGGATTCAGTTTAAGCAGCTTTTTCCAGTACTTAGTACTCTGAAATGAATAGGTTTCCTCTAGCACTTTCTTACTTAAAATCATATTATAACCACCATTATCTTTGATGGCTACATTCATTTAATTTATTTACTTATTCCTTTTTTATGAACTTTTAATAATGTTTCTGATGAGATGCTTTTAAAAGCAATAAGGAAATGAGTAATGATATGTCTTTGTGCGTTTAGCTATGAGGATTTTATCCCACATGTGGAATTACTGGATTAGATGCGAAATTGCAACATTTGTATGACTCTTGATACATATTTCTCAGTGTCTTTCCAAATTGTCTGTACAAATGTACCCTGCCATCAGAAACATTTGGGGAGATATTTCTACTCCTCACAGATTACATATATTTGTTGAACACCACTGTAGGCCAGGCGCTATTCTAGGCACCTGGGGATACAGCCCAGAATGAGATGACTTCCAATAGCTGCCCTCATGGAGCTGACAGTCAAATTCAGAAAAATAGGCAACAAATAATTGTTCAATGTGGTAGACATGATGTATTATAGAAACGTAGGGTGGTGATATAGGAGCTAAGAAGAAATTATTTAGGCAGATAGTGAGGATATGCGAGTCCTCAATAAGGTTTTCCTTTTCATGAAAAGCAGCCCCCAAATCATTTCTTTTCTAACAAAGAGCAGCCTGTAAAATCCAGCTGCAGACATAGTCAAGCAAACTGGAAACTTGCCAGGTGAATGCCGGCAGCTGCGCCAATAGGAAAAGGCTACCTGGGACTAGGCATGTTCAAAATGGCGGCCTCATCTTCCCTTCCCTTTGTCAGCCACGTGTACGGTAAGGAGCAGGTAACATGGCACCAGTGAGGCAAAGACCCTATTTGCATAAGATTAGGGCGAGGCAGCCAGCTTCCCCACGTGCTATGTCAACGTCACACCTGGTCCAACCAATCTTTGGGCCCTATGCAAATCAGACACCGCCCCCTCAAGCCTGTCTATAAAATCTGGTGCACTCTGCCATGGGTGGGAAGTCCCATTCGGAAGCCCGTTTCACACAAGAGAAAGAGCTATTCTCCTTTCTCTTTCTTTTGCCTATTACACCTCTGCTGCTAAACCCACTTCTTGTGTCTGTGTCCTTGATTCCCTTGGTATGCGAGGACAGACTTCGTGTATTTACTCCAGACAACAATGCTGCTTCAGTGGGATCCAGAGAGGATGATCAGGGAAGCCTCCTTGGTAAGATAAAAATCAAGCAGACATTTGAAGGCAGCAAGGAAGGATACCATCAGAAATCCGTGGGAAGAGCATTCTAGGATGAGGGAACAGCCTATGCAAAGGCCCTGGGGCGGGAACGTGCTTAGTGTGTACCGAAAAGTAGATGGGGTCAGATCATGCAGGGTCTTGTGGACCACATGTGGGACTTTGGCTCCTATGGTGAGTGAGGTAGGAGCTGTGGAGGATTCTGAGCAGAGGAGGGGCGTTAGCCTGGCTCAGGTGTTCACAGGTGCCCTCTGGTGAAGAGAGCAGATGGCAAAGAAAGCAGAAGCAGGAGGGGAGGAAGAGGAAACCACACTGGGTTGGGGGCGGGGGGCGTGACCAGGTGGATACCACGGTGAATTAATTCTGGATATATTGACATGGTAAAGCAGAAAGCTATTGCTTATGGATTGGAAGTGGAGGATGCCTGGAGAAGAGAAGTCAAGAATGCCTCAGGGATTTTGACATGAGCAGCCTGAGGACACAGCTCTGCCATCAGCTGAGGGGAAGAAAACTGGGGCGGGGAGGTGGGAGGGAGAGGGTAGTGTTGGGGGAAGATAACAATTCACTCACCACTTCTCCCTTGAATTATAGAATCACCCCACAGCAGTATTCATAAAGAATGAAAATGCAAACATCTATTAATAATTATTCGCAAATGCTGCATATTAGCCAGTTTAGATAAACCCTGCTCTCTGGGAACTTTGCCAGAAAAAAATCCCCAAATAAGCTTCTACAGCTATTAAAGCCAATAAAATGCCATCAGGGAGTAGACGGAGAATGGCAAAGTCCCTTCCTCATGTGAGAATCTGTTTAATCTAACATTACTATGCCTTCATCTACCCTTCCGTAAGACCCAGGATTGTCTGAACACAAAGATAAACATAACGGAGCTAAAGAAAGACGTGAAGTGAGAAAACAAAATAATCGTGGGGGATAGGATGTTTGGCAAGACTAGATGAGGACTTCTCAAGCTAGAAGGAGACGATTACACCTAACTAGCTCCCACTACGGGCAGTTCCACTCTTCTTTCTCTCTTTGCTGCCTACCCCTCACCAATGCCAGATGGATTAGAGTCTGTGTCTCTGCTTCCATTGTTGTTTGCGGCCACCTTGATCATACAAACTGCTCTGCTGTAGTCTATTGTGTATTTACTCATGAAACAAACAATTATTAAGCTGCTACTATGTTGCAGGCACTGTACTAGATGCCTGAGATAGAGTGTTTCAGAGACCACTGGTTACCCAGCCATCTATTATCCCCTCATAACTTCCCTAGCTTTCAGGACCCAGCAATAAAACAGAACTACATTTCCCAGGCACCTTTGCAGAGATAGGCGGCCACGTGAACAATTCTGACCAATCAAACATAAGGATGCTGATCTCAGCTGACCTTTGTCCTTTGATCTTCTTCCTTCTTTGTGTCTGAAGCACTGATGTGATGGTTGGGGCAGCAGCAGCCATCCTGAGACTGACCATGAGGAAAAGACCAAGCCAACCTTGGTCCTGGCTGAACATCCTTGGGCCACTGCAGTATTTTTGTTTTATATACCACCAAATAAAAATTTTGACTGATACACACGTATGTTCTGAAAAAGTCTTTTTACCAGCCTGTTTCTCCACATAAGACTTCTTGAGGCTGGGTGCAGTGGCTCACACCTGGAATCCCAGCACTTTGGGAGGCCAAGGCAGGAGGAACATTTGAGCCCAGGAATTCGAGACCAGCCTGGACAACACAGTGAGACCCTGCCTCTACTAAAAATACAAAAATGAGCTGGGTGTGGTGGTGCACACCTGTAGTCCTAGCTTCTCAGGAGGCTGAGATGGGAGGATCAGTTGAGCCCAGGAGGTTGAAGTTGCAGTGAGCTATGATCATGTCACGGCATTTTATCCTGGGCAACAACACGAGACCCTGTCTTAAGCGATAAATAAATAATAAAAGTAATGTTAAAAAGGAAGACTTCATGAGGGCAGAAACCAATTTTATTTAGCTTCATAAGCCCTCAAGAACTGTCGAATGAATTCACGAGTGAGTAAGGTAGCACGACTTTTATAATTTCAAATGCTGCGGGCCCAGGAAGGGCACTTCTTCCCCTATTCACTCCCTGCCTTGGTGCCACATCCCTGGCAGTGGCTGATCCCTTCCACGATGACAGCTCCTGCCAGCAGCTCCTCCCTCATCATTCCAGCTCCCACTGGCTCCAACATTGCAATTTCATCAGTCCAAGGATGGTAGGGGCTTCCTGCTATTGCTAGCCTCTGGGTGGCCAATGTCCCACGTGAGTTAACTCTGTCCACACTTCTGTAAGGAAGCCCTTCCTTTTCTTTTCTTTGTTTGTTTGTTTCTTTTTTTCTTTTCGTATTTTTTTTTTTTTGACAGGGTCTCTCTCTGTTGCCCTGGCTGGAGTGCATTGACATGATCACAGCACACTACAGCCTCAGCCTCCCAGGCTCAGGTGATCCTCCTGCCTCAGCCCCCTGAGTAGCTGGGACCACAGGCATGTGCCACCACGCCTGGCTAATTTTTGAATTTTTTGTAGAGATGGGGGTCTCACTATGTTGCCCAGGTCGGTCTCAAACTCTTGGGCTCAAGTGATCTGCCCACCTCAGCCTCCCAAAGTGCTGGGATCACAGGCTTGAGCCATCACGCCAGCAAAGCTCCTCCTTAATGCCTCTTCCTTTCAAATATCTGGGGGCTGGAGAGTGAACTGTTTCCTCTGTGGACTCGGAGAGACACTCCCCACCAGGTGGTAAGTTTAAGGGCACAGAACACATATCTGCTTTACTCACTAGTACCCCGGACCCAGCACAAGTTCTGCCATGGAGAAGTTGCTCAATGAATATTTATAGAATAACTAACCTCACTTCCTATTAAATAAACCAGAATAAAAATAATAAGGTGATGCTATTTTTGTCTATTAAATTAACAACAAAACATGTTTTTTTGAGACAGGATCTTGCTCTATTGCACAGGCTGTAGTACAGTGGTGCACTCATGGCTAACTGCAGCCTCGACTTCCCAGGCTCAAGCAATCATCCCATCTCAGCCTCCATAGAAGCTGGGACTACAGGTGCGTGCCACCACGTCTGGCTAATTTTTGTATTTTTAGTAGAGATGGAGTTTCCCCACATGACCCAGGCTGGTCTCCAACTCCTGGGGTCAGGCAATTTTCCCACCTTGGCCTCCCAAAGTGTGGGATTACAGGCATCAGCCACTGTGCCTAGCCCAGAAAATGTTTTTAAAACAATGAAACCCAATGCTGGTCTGTGTGCATTGAAATGAATAGAGTCAAGCATTGCTGTTAGATGTGTAAATTGATACAACCCTTTGGAAAAACCATACGTATAAGACACCATTAAAATAGTACTCATTTTTGACTCAGTAAAACTACTCCTGGAAATCTAATACAAAGAAACGAATCTCAATGAAGGGAAAACGTACGTAAAGATTTGATTATAGCATTATGTATAATGTCAAAATATACCCAACAGTAGGTTATAAGGAAAAGACCCTTCTATAGTCATTAAAATTACAGTATGAAAATGTGGTGGTCTCCCAAATATGGGTGATTTTCCCCCTCTGGTTTCTGTGCTTTCACAAAATATATATATATATATTTTTTTTTTTTAATAAATAATTTTAAAAGATGTTATCAGGGAAATAAATTAAATGCTTTAATTTAAAAACCTGCTACTCCTGGAGTCCTTTTTCTCAATCTCAGATTTTCTTTGCACTCCATAGACTGGTAACCCATAGGACAGAGAAAGCTTCTTCTCCAAGCATTATCTGACCTATTTTGTGGGGATGATGGAACAGAGTCTCACCCTGTCACCCAGGTTGGAGTGCAGTAGCACAGTCATAGCTCACTGCAGCCTCAACCTCCTCGGCTCAAGCAATTCGCCTGCCTCAGCCTCCCAAGGAGCTGGGACCACAGGTGTGCACCACCATGCCCGGCTATTTTTTTTTTTTTTTAAGAGATGGGATCTTGCTTTGTTGCCAAGGCTGGTCTCAAACCCCTGGCCTCAAGCGATCCTCTCATCTCAGCCTCCCAAAGTGTTGGGATTATAAGCGTGAGCCACTGCAGTTGGCCAATCTGACCTATTTTACTGGAAGTTTCTTAACTGGAAGTTCCTTAATTTGATAAGAATCAATTGCTACTTGCAGGGAATATGGGCATGAACACGATTAACAGGAATCCTGCCCTCAGAGCATTGACATTCTAAAGGGAAAACAGGTACAAACAAGATAAGTAAAATTTATAGCGTGTTAAATGGTGATGATTGCTTAGGATAAAGATGAAACATTTATATAAAGTTCAGAACAAGCACAATTACCTATGGCTATGAATAAATTGCAGAGTATTCATCCAATGGAATACTACACAGCAACAAAAAAGAACAAACTACTGGTCGGGCACAATGGCCCATGCCTGTAATCCCAGCACTTTGGGAAGCCGAAGTGGGTGGATCACTTGAGGTCAGGAGTTTGAGACCAGCCTGGCCAACATGGTGAAACCTCATCTCTACTAAAAATACAAAAATTAGCCGGTGTGGTGTTGGGTACCTGTAATCCCAGCTGAGACAGGAGAAGCACTTGAATTCGGGAGGCGGAGGTTGCAGTGAGCCAAGATTACACCATTGCACTCCAGCCTGGGTGACAGAGGGAGACTCCATCAAAAAAAAAAAAAAAAAAAAAAAGCAAAGAACAAACTATTATTTCACTCAATGACTAGGACAGATCTCAGAAACATTCTATTGAGCAAAAGAAGTCAGACACAAAAGGGTGCCTACGGTATGATTCCATTTATAAGAAGTTCAAAATCAGGCGAAACCAATCCACAGTGACAGATAATCAGAGTGGCAGTTGTCTCGGGTGGGGTAGTGGCCTGGGAAGGGATGTTAAAGATGATGGAAAAATTCGTTCTCTTGAACTAATGGTGGTTATGCAGGTGTCTACACACGTAAAAATGTATTGCGCCATACACTTAAAATTTGTAAACTTTGCTGTGTGATAGTCCCATCACAGAAAGAAAAAAAAAAAAGGAAAGGAAGGAAAGTCAGAAAGGGAAGGGAGGGAGTTGAAAAGGAAGGAAAGGGCCGGGCGCGGTGGCTCAAGCCTGTAATCTCAGCACTTTGGGAGGCCGAGGCGGGTGGATCACGAGGTCAGGAGATCGAGACTATCCTGGCTAACATGGTGAAACCCCGTCTCTACTAAAAATACAAAAAACTAGCCGGGCGTGGTGGCGGGCGCCTGTAGTCTCAGCTACTTGGGAGGCTGAGGCGGGAGAATGGCGTGAACCCGGGAGGCGGAGCTTGCAGTGAGCTGAGATCACGCCACTGCACTCCAGCCTGGGAGACACAGCGAGACTCCGTCTCAAAAAAAAAAAAAAAAAAAAAAGGAAGGAAGGCAGGGAGGGAGGGAGGGAAGGAAAAGAAAAAAGAAAGACAGAAAAGGAAGGAAGAGAAGGAAAAAAAGAAAAAGTAAGGGAGGAGGGTGGGAGGGAGAAAAGGAGGGGAGAAAGGGAAGAAAAAGAAACAAAGAGAAAAAAGAAAGAAACAAGGAAGGAAGGAAACAGGTGAAAGGAGGGAAGGAAGGGAGAAAGAAAGAAAAAAATGAACAAAGGAAGGAAAGAAGGAACAGAGGCAGGAAAAAGTTAATGGTGGTACAGTAGTTTCAATTTTACATAGTTGAGGTCGAGAAGGTAACTGTGATTAGAGACCTGAAGGAGGTGAGGCAGAAATTAGTCACAATAATAAGAAAAAAAAAAGTAAGAAGGAGATGTTAACAGTTAGGTATTAACAACTGTGTGTGGACTCATTAATAAATATCTTTGAGCCCCTGATCCTTGCTAAGGATGCATTAGAGATTAGAGGCAAAACTGGACATAGTCTTTATCTTTTTTTTTTTTTTTTGAGACAGCGTCTTGCTCTGTTGCCCAGACTGGAGTGCAGTGGCACTATCTCAGCTCAGTGCAACCTCCGCCTCCTGGGTTCAAGCGATCCTCATGCCTCAGCCTCCCAAGTAGCTGGGACTACAGCCGTGTACCGTCATGCCTGGATAATTTTTGTATTTTTTGTAGAGACGGGGTTTCACCATGTTGGCCAGGCTGGTCTCGAACGCCTAAACTCAGGTGATCCACCTGCCTCGGCCTCCCAAAGTTCTGGGACTACAGGCATGCACCACCACGCCTGGCTAATTTTTGTAGAGACAGGGGTCTCACTATGTTGCCCAGGTGGGTCTCGAACTCCTGAGCTCAAGCGCTCTGCCGGCCTCGGCCTCCCAAAGTGCTGGGATTACAGGCATGAGCCACCATAAGCGGCCAGTCCTTATCTTTATACTAACTAAATGAGAAAATCAATAAAAGCGAATTAGAATGTTGATGTGGGTAATGAAAGCAAGCCATATGACGCTAGAAAAATATATACTTAGAGGTACTGGGGAGAGAGACAGCTACATAAAGAGAGGTAGAGGGATATAGAGAAAGAAAAAGAAACAAAGAGATGGAGAGAGAGGGAAGGAGAGAATGTGGGCAGGAGGGGACAGAAACAAGGAGAGACAGAGACAGAGAGAGATGTCAATGAGGTGGATTATATTTGGGTCTCTCTGAATTCTCTTTTCCACAGCTGAATAATAACAGTAATAGTCTAGTAATTAGTACACAACTGCTCAACCTCTCTCTCTTGCCTGGGGCTGGCAAGAAAAATAACCAATCGTACTGAAGACAGGACCAAGGACTCAGGGAGACATTGAAAGAAAAACCAACCTAGAAATCACGCATTGGAGAAAAACAGAGTCTAAAGGTTGTGGCAAAGCAAAGGGACCCTGAGGTTAGGAGGGAAAGTGGATATGCTTTTTCTTAAACAAACAAACAAACAAAAAGATATTTCTAAAGGAGGTTCCGATGTTAAATGGGATCTTGGCAGAATGAAATAACAAAGCTCTTAACGCTAAAGCCCTATCCATCTTCCCAGAGAATGTTCCTGACCCTTCAGCACCAAAAGGAAACCCTTTGCACCTGTGCTTTTCCCTCCAGTTTTGGTAAATCATGGAGATAGGTGTTTGTTTATCCAATCACCCTCTCTGACTGGTCCCATTTGTAGCAGAGATGATGTTACAGATCTGGCAAATCCCATTTTCTTTTCCTCCCAGGGATACGTACAGCAAAGGGACATGTTCCAGCTCTCACTGAAGTTAGTTGGGCCCTGGGACTACATTCTGGCTAATGGTATTTAGGTAGAAGTGATGTGAACCACTTCTAAGCCTAACCCATACAAAATGTGCAGCATAATTATCTGTGTACAAATTCAGAAGCAATTGGGGGAATGCAGAGGCCCTTCCTAGACAATAGCAAAGCCACAAAATGGAATGATCCTGGATCCCTGCGTCACTGCCTGGAGAAAAGTCTCCCAGGAAGTACAACCACTATGGAGAACAGTTTGGAGTTACCCCAAAAACTAAAAATAGAGCCACCATATGATCCAGCAATCCCACCACTGAGTATATACCCAAAAGAAAGGAAATAGTATATCGAAGCGATATCTGCACTCCCGTGTTTATTGCAGCGCTATTCACAATAGCCAAAATTTGGAAACAACCCAAGTATCCATCAACAGATGAATGGATAAAGAAAATGTGGTACATATACACAGTGGAGTACTGCTCAGCTGTAAAAAAGAATGAGATCCTGTCATTTGCAACAATGTGAATGGAACTGGAAGTCATTATGTTAAGGAAAATAAGCCAGGGACAGAAAGACAAACTTAGCATGTTCTCACTTATTTGTGGGAGTTAAAAATTAAAACAATTGCACTCATGGAGATAGAGAGTAGAATGATGGTTACCAGAAGCTAAGAAGGGTAGTGGAGGCGGGTGGAGGGGAGGGGGAATGGTTAATAAGTACACAAAAATAGAAAGAATGAATAAGATGTAGTATTTGATAGTACAACAGGGTGACCATAGTCAATGATAATTTAATTGTATATTTAAAAATAAGTAAAAGAGCATAATTGGATTGTTTGTAACACAAAGGATAAATGCTTGAGGTGATAGATACCTCATTTTTCCATATGTAATTGTTACACATTGCATGCCTGTATCAAAATATCCCATATACCGTATATACCCTATTCCATATATCATATTTACACACACACACACACACACACACACACACACACACAATGTACCTATAAAACTTTTTAAAAAAGAGAAAAGCCTACTAGGAAAAAACATCCATTTTGGACAGCTGAGTGAACAAAAAGGACACTTTCACCATGTTCAACCTCTGAGAATTCAGGGTTTATTTGTTATAGCAGCTAATATTTCTTATCCTATCTAATACACCATCCATCTTGGACAGCTGAGTAAGCAAGAAGGAAGTGCCCACTGTGTTCAGTCACTGAGAGTTCAGGGCTTAGCTGTCACAGCAGCTAACATTCCTTATCCTGTATAATACACCCTTTTCATAACAGTGTGTGTGGATTCAGGTTTTGAGAAGAGTTCACATTCCTTCCAATTCTGCTTCTAAACATTTATTTTCCTGCCTTTGAGAAAGAACTCATACTCCTTCAAGGCTCAGACCACCCATCTAGCATCTTTACCACCTCCCAGGCATCCCCATCTCTGCCATTGTCCTCTCTAAGCTGTTTCTTGCCTCTGTCTCTTTGCCCTTGTACTCATCTCCACCTGGAATGCCAAAGCGGCACTGCAGACAATGTGTGTTTCAACCAGAATGGACAGAGATGCTGTTTGCTACTGCAGGACAGATTTAAAACTCTTTGGAAGCCTCATACCCATGACTCTGGCCTTGGAGATACTGCTCTCCAGCCACTAGGCAAACCAAGCACACAAGCTGTTAAAACAACCCAGTTATTGAGGCAGAGAGCTGAGAATTATTTTTGACTCCTCCCTCATCCCACTATTCTATCAGTCACGAAGATGTATTGATTCTACATCCAGATACCTCTCAAATCCATCCATTTTCATCACCATTGCTTCCATCAAATTCCAGGCCACTACCATCTCTTAGGATACATTCCAATTCTGTTAATGTGGCCCACAGGTCCTGCGTGATCTGGCCCCTGCCTCAACCCCAGCCTCTTCCCTCTCAGACTCTACATTCTAACTGACTTGGACTTCTTTCAATTCTTTAAATGCACCATATTCTTTTCCTGCCTTTGGACCTTTGAGATACCGCTCCCATAGCCAAAAGCACTCCTCTTCTTCTTCCCCAGCTAAACTTCTACTCATTTTCTAGGTTTCAGCTTAAATGCTCCTTTATTCAAGAAGCCTTCTTTGAGTTTGTTAAATGGCATTTGACTCTGCAATTATAAACCATGTCCTACATTTACAGCACTCCATTTACCAGCTAGACTGGTAAGCTGGCCAGTAAGGACAACATCTGCATTGTCCATTATTGTGATTTCAGGGTCAAGCATGGGGCATGACATATAGTAGGTGCTTACTAAAATATTGTTGAATAAATTTTAAAAATGGATGGATGGACAGATGATTTGATGGATGGATGATTTGATAGATGGGTGGGTGAATGAGTGAATGGATGATTTAATGGATGAATGAATGGATGATTGGGATAGATAATTTGATGAATGGATGGATGGGTTAATGAGTGAATGGATGAATGAATGGATGGGTAAATGAGTGAATGATTGATGGAAGGATGAATGGAAGAACAGATGGCTGAATAAATTTCTCCTTCAAGATGCTGAGTGTGAATCTGTGACTCCAAAGGAAAACCAAAGATAACTGTCATCTGGACGACCCTAAAACCAGAAGTTCCATGAGATCACATTCTTGCTCATCCTTGCTTTTGTAGACCTTGAATTCTCTTTGAGAGTGAGTAGATAATGGCAAGGAAGCAAAGACAACAGAAAACATACAAATAAACCAGGTGGCACCAGAAGATGACACACACCACATGCTCTAAAAGGGTGGCATTTGATCCCAGACCCCAGGCACTTAAAATTAAAATTAAACAAGTGAGAATGCCAATTCCATGCCAAAAATCAAGCCAAACGATCCTCAGAATGTGTTAACTGGCAATGATAGCTGGGATTTAAAAATACACCCGTCAACCTATTTTGCATGTCCTGCCTTTTGCTTCAGTAATCACTTTCCCCAGGTCCCAAGGAAATACAAGTGGTCCTTAAACAGATGACAAGGGGCCCATTTTCACTCATAATAAGAGAAGACCAATTAAAACTGTATTGAGATGCCATTTTTCACCTACCTTATGGGCAAAAGCATGATAACACACGCTGTTGGCGGGGCTGAGGGGCACCAATCACATCTATTGCTGATGGGAGTGGAAACCGGTACAATCTCCATGGAGAGTCATTTGGCAAAATTCATCAAGATTACCCATGTCTTTACCCTTTGACCCAGCAATCCAGTCTCTCCAAATTTATCCCATTGTCTATGATACATGGATATGTTTTTATCTATTTTTTTAAATTCATTTTTGAGGCAGTCTTGCTTTGTCACCCAGGCTGGAGTGCAGTGGCACGATCACAGCTCACTGCAGCCTTGAACCCCTGGGCTCAAGGTGATCTGCCCACCTTAGCCTCCTGAGGAGCTAGGACTACAGGTGCCCAAAGGCACCTAAAGGCGCCTGCCAGCTAATTGAAAAAGAATTTTTTTTTTTAGAGACGGAGTCTTGCTATTACTCAGCCTCCTGAGTAGCTGGGATTGTGAGCATGAGCCACCACACCCAGCAACTGACATGTTTTTAAAAAGTGACAAATGCGTGGCCCATACCTGTGATTTCAGCACTTTGGGAGGCTGAGGCGGGAGGATTGCTTGAGACCCAGAGTTTGAGACCAGCTTGGGCAACATAGCAAGACCCCATCTCTGCAAAAACAAATTTTGCATTGGTAGCCCCGGCTACTTGGGAGGCTGAGGCAGGAGGATCACCTGAGCCCAGGTGGCCACAGTTTTAGAAGCTCTGATTGCATCATTGCACTCCTGCCTAGGTGACAGAGTGAGATCCTGTCTCAAAAGGAAAGGAAAGGAGAGGAGAGGAGAGGAGAGGAGGACATATGTATAATGTTACTCATTATTAGACTGTATGTAATGGCAGGATATTGCAAACAACCCGTGAATCTATCAATAGAGGCTGGTTTAATAAATTATGGACCGCTACATAAAAAATAATAATCATAGCCTAGACACATCACTTACTTCATTCATGCCTAGCATGATTCTAAATGTGTTATATGTAATAATTCATAATAACCATAGCAGGTGCACTCTAACCACTTTTCTATATTAAAGGTGAAGAAACTGAAGCCCAGAGAGGATCAGTGACTTGCCCAAGATCACACAGCCTGAAAGCAGCAAATCAGGTCAGTGAGGGGAGCTGGTCACTTGAGGGGCTGGAAGGAGGCACAATGATGTAGCTATAAAAGGAAGAAGCCCAAGAGAGCTGTTTGGGCCAGGCATGGTGACTCATACCTGTAATCTCAGCACTTTGGGAGGCCAAGGCGGGCAAATTGCTTGAGGTCAGGAGTTCGAGAACAGCCTGACCAACATGGTGAAAGCTTGTCTCTACCAAAAATGCAAAAATTAGCTGGGGTATGGCTGGTGGTGTGCACCTGTAGTCCCAGCTACTCGGGAGGCTGAGGCAAGAGGATCTCTTGAACTCAGGAGGTGGAGGTTGCAGTGAGCCAAGATGGCACCACTGCATTCCAGCCTGGGCGACAGAAGGAGACTCTGTCTCCAAAAAAGAAAAAAAAATAGCTGTTTGATGCACAGGGATGATAAATGACAGTGAGCAGGGCCACGGGATGCTGTAGGGTCACCTTCTGCTCACACCCAGGTTCCCAGGAAGATATTGGTGGGTGGGATGGAAGAGGGAGCCTCAGTTTCTCTGCCTCCCTCAGCTGTCTCTGCACTCTCAACCACACAGTTGTAATACTGCCTCTCTGAAAATAAGGAAGCTTCTGCCAAACTAATCTGGAAAGATCTCCAAGAACATATTGTTAGGTGAAAAAAAGCAAGACGCTGAACTGCATGTAGAGTATAGGCTCCCTTATGTAAGAAGAGAGGGGAAAGTAAAATAAATATTTTACATTTGCACACATTTCATGTGTTTGCATGAAGTAACTCTGGGAAGACATACAAGAAAGCAATAAATGTTTCAGGGGAAGGAGATGAAAGTGGGGAGGGGGATGGGGCAGACTGGGGAACGGCAGGAGATGTAAACCGATTAACTATTGAAACATTAGCATTTAATTTTGAAATTGCCAGAGAAGCTTATGGGTACTTGAGAAAAGCATCACTCATCTTTTTTTTTTTTTTTTTTTTTTTTTTTGTTTCCTCACTCTCGTCGCCTTGGCTGGAATGCAGGGCACGATCTTGGCTCACTGCAACCTTCATCTCCCAGGTTCAAGCAATTCTCCTCCTGCCTCAGCCTCCCAAGTAGCTGGAACTACAGGTGCGTGCCACCACGCCCAGTACTTTGTGTACTTTCAGTAGAGACGGGGTTTCACCATGTTGGCCAGGCTGGTCTCAAACTCCTAACTTCAAATTATCCGCTTGCCTTGGCCTCCCAAAGCGCTGGGATTACAGGTGTGAGCCACCACACCCAGCCTCTCATCTAATTATTGACATGGCACGTGCCTTGCAATTTTCTTGAGTCCCCACCACTCCCTATTGTCTGCCTGATGTTGAATTCTCATCTCATCTAAAGCTGAGTTACTCTCAGCTCCAGCTCTTTATGGCTACCCCTAAATGTGGGTCCAAAGTGGCTAGCTTCTCTTATTTTTCAAGAGGAGTGGAAAACCATATTTTTATAAGAAACCTTCCAGATTTTAAATGTTGGCAAGGAATCAATTTTTTAGAAAATGAGAATTTATGTGGCCTGTATACAACCTCTGATCCAGATGAATCCAGAATCTCTGTGTCCTCAGGAAATCCCCTGGAGGTTGTTTTGCTTGACTGAGTGGCAGAGTTTGTAGCACTCTAAGGACCTGTAGGGCAACTGTTCCATATACCGTATTGGGAGGCCGAGACGGGCGGATCACGAGGTCAGGAGATCGAGACCATCCTGGCTGACACGGTGAAACCCCGTCTCTACTTTAAAAAAATTGAAAACAGAGAACCCGGGAGGCAAGATCCGGCTACCAATAAAAAAGGCTGGGGAGGGGCCTCCATGTATGGTTGCTCAAGGCGTGCGCTGCGCAAGTGCCACAGGAGAGAGAGGAGTGCTGAAATACAACCCACTGATGGAGACTTTCACGATGATGGATCAAGCTGGTGACATCTGAACCCTTGTCAAATTCAACATCACTAAAGGAGAGGCAGCCAGACGTGATGTGCCATCCAATGAGGCAAGATGTATCGGTCATCATCAAAGAATGATCCTTGCAAAAACAACCAAGCATAAAACAAAAACATTGAAACTGAATCGGATTCATCCTCTAGATCAGGGATCATCAAACCATGGCCCCCTGGTCAAATCCAGCCTACTGCCTGATCTTATAAATAAAGTTTCACTGGGACTACAGCCACACTCATTTATTTAAGTATTGTCTGTGGCTTGCTTTCACACTGCAAAGGCAGAGTTGAAACCACATGAACTGCAATACCTAGAAGATGTATTATCCAGATTTTTACAGAGAAGTTCGCCAACCCCAGGTCTAGATCTAGCCCCCCGTTCACAGGAAATACAGGGGAGAGAGGAGCACACTAAACCAACACCATAAGGCACGCAATCAGCAGAATCCCAAGTGTGGAACAGCCTCCAGGACAAATGTTCCACTTTCTTCCATAAATAAGTGGCAAGCAAACAAACGCAGGAGGCAAAACTGTTCAAGATTCTAAGAGTCTTATAAGATACATCAGTCAATCAGGGAAACGGGGATAATGACTGGCTATTCAGTGAGTCTTAAGGAAATACAGCCATTTTGGGTAGATGTGAAAATGACACAGTGCTAAATGCAATATAATATTTGGGTTTGGATCATAGAACAGCAAAAACGGCATTAATGAAAAAAGGGTAAAATCTGAATAGAGTCTGTGATGTAGTAAATGGTGACAAATCGTAGTAAGGTAAGATGGTAACAATAGGAGGGGCTAGATGAGTTGAATGTAGAAACTCTCTATTATCTTGGCAATTTTTCCTTTTTTTTTTTTTTTTTTTTTTTTTTGAGACGGAGTCTCGCTCTGTTGCCCAGGCTGGAGTGCAGTGGCCGGATCTCAGCTCACTGCAAGCTCCGCCTCCCGGGTTCACACCATTCTCCTGCCTCAGCCTCCCGAGTAGCTGGGACTACAGGCGCTCGCCACCTCGCCCGGCTAGTTTTTTGTATTTTTTAGTAGAGACGGGGTTTCACCATGTTAGCCAGGATGATCTCGATCTCCTGACCTCGTGATCCGCCCGTCTCAGCCTCCCAAAGTGCTGGGATTACAGTCTTGAGCCACCGCGCCCAGCTATCTTGGCAATTTTTCTATAAATCTAAAATTATTCCAAAATGTAAAGTTTGTTTTAAGACAATGGTATTGTGATTGTAGTTTTGTTTTGTCTTTGTTGTTTGAGACAGGATCTTGCTCTGTCGCCAGGTTGGAGTGCAGTGGCACGATCATAGCTTACTGCAGCCTCCAACTACTGGCCTCAAGCAATCATCTTGCTTCAGCTTCCTGAGTAGCTAGGACTACAAGTGCACACCACCACTCCTGGTAAATTAAAAAAATAATAATGACTGTGGAGGTGGGATCTTCCTGTTGCCTAGGCTGGTTTCAAACTCCTGGCCTCAAGTGATCCACCCACCTCAGCTTCCCAAAGCATCAAGATTACAGGATAATCCACTGTACCTGGCTAGACTGTACTTTATGATAGACAGTGTCTCTTACAGTCTATTAGATTAGACTCTAATCATCTGTAACCTTAACAGATACAATGATGCAATGACTAGACTTAGCTTTAAAATAATCCAACAAAGTGCAGATAATAGGTGAGAGCATAAAGAAACCAGATTTGCCAAATAACGATATTTTTTGAAGTCAGGAAATAGATTTCCGGAAGGTTGTCTTTATGTTTCTCTCCATTTTCGGGTGAGTTTGAAAATGTTCGTAATAAAAAGTGGCTTTGAAAATTGTTTTAAGTTAGGCTTACGTGCATTTAAACATGCTCCCTAGGATGGGCTGTGGCTGCCTGGAAGAAGAGTCACCTTTATCTCACCAGAAGGCAATTTCCACCAACCAGGCAATGTCCACCACGGTGCCGGGTGCTGGCACCCCTCTTCGTGGAATGATGGGATGACGGGGGTACCTCACCCTTGGATCTCCTATGTTTACCCCCAACCTAACTCAACCAGCTTCATGTGACATTGTAGAATCTGCCTCAAGTCCTGTTGCATGGCTGGCTGTGACCACAAAGGGACCCAACTTTCCAACACAATTTAATTTGGGTAATAAACAGCCTGCAAAAAAATTACTGGAGACATCTGCAAAGAATTCTTATCTTTCACAAAGGTCATGGGAAACTACCCTTTTCAACCATTCCACTGGGTATAAACAGGAAAACAGGTAGTTTCAACTGCAGTGGCAGCTATCTTAAGATTTTGGCTCCTTGAGAGGTGAAAATAGTGCTGGATCAACCCCATCCTGAAGCCCACACCACCACTGGACTTACAGTCATGAAAACCAGTACCTTCCCTTGCTGTTCAGTCTGCTTCAGTTTGCTGTGACTTGTAGGCCAACACTCTTTCCTGGTGGGACCACATGAAACTGTATCAGTTCTAGCAAATCTGTATAGATTTGCCAAGTGGCCTATGAGCCCAACGATGCATTTGAGATGGTCAAACCGAGAGTCCCAGTTTAGGTCCTGCTGGGAGCCCTAGTCCAAATACAGGTTTTGAAAAGCATTAATAACCAGGTCTAAACAGATTCAAAGCCCTTTTCACAACCCCTATTCAATTAAGCAGCCAGTCACTTGTCAAATACTTCCATAACCCTTTCCCTCCTTTCTGCCCCTGTGACCACTCAATTCCAGCCTCCATCATCATTTGCTTGGACTGTAGCAGTATCTTTCCTCCTGGTTCTCCTCCTCTAGCATCATTTTTCTCCAACCATCCCTTACACTGGTCCCAGATGGCCTTTTCTAACTTACACATCTGATCAAGGAGATGGTAAAACCTTTTTTGTTTTTTTAAAGAGATGGGGTCTTTATTTTTTGCCCAGGCTGAGTACAGTGGCATAATCATAGCTCACTATAGCCTCTAACTCCTGGTCTCAAGTGATCCTCCTGTCACAGTCTCCTGAGTAATAGGATTACAGGTGAGTGTCATCTCAGGCACCTAATTTTTTGTAGAGACGAGGTCTTGCTATGTTGCCTAGGCTGGTCTCGAATTCCTGGCCTCAAGCGATTCTCCTGCCTTGGCCTCCCAAAGTGCTGGGATCACGGAGGTGAGCCACCACGCTGGCAAAACTCTTTTGAAGTGCACAGTTTAGTAGATTAAGTGAAGTCATGTGGTTGTAGAACCATCAGCATCATCAATCTGCAAAACTTTCTCATCTTCCCAAACTGCGACTCCGTCACCATTAAACTGTAACTCCCCATTCCCTCTTCCCTACCTGCTGGCTCCCCCATTCTACTTTCTGTCTCTATGAATTTGACCACTCTAGGGACCTTATATAAGTGGAATCATATAGTATTTGTCCTTTTGGGTCAGGTTTATTTCACTGAGCATAATGTCCTCTGGGTTCATCTATGTTATGTCATGTATCAGAGTTCCCTCATTGAGAATCTCACTGTTTACGAATTTTTACGGAAGCTTCATTTTGTAGGCATGATTCATTAAATCACTGACCATTGGTGATCAAAGAGATGAAAGAGCTCAATCTCCAGCTTCTCTCCAGTCCCTGGAGGCTGAAGGGTAAGATTGAAAATCTCAACCCTGGCCGGGCACGGTGGCTCATGCCCATAATCCCAGCATTTTGGGAGGCCAAGGCGGGTGGATCACTTGCGGTCAGGAGTTCGAGACCAGCCTGATCAACATGGTGAAACCCCCGTCTCTACTAAAAATACAAAATTAGCCGAGCATGATGGTGCATGACTGTCATCTTAGCTACTTGGAAGGCTGAGGGAGGAGAATTGCTTGAACCTGGGAGGCGGAAGTTGCAGTGAGCCAAGATTGCACCATTGCATTCCAGTCTGGGCAACAAGAGCGAAACTCCATCTCAAAAAAAAAAAAAAAAAAAAGAAAGAAAGAAAATCTCAACCCTTTAATCATATCTTGTTTTTTCTGGTGACCAGGCCCCATCCTAAAACCATCTAGGCACCCCTGAACCAATCATTAGCATACCCAAGACACTCTTATCATTCAGGAGATTCTAAGGGTCTTAGAAGCTTTGTATTAGGAACCCTAGACTAAGACTGAACATAATAAAAGATGCTCCTATCATCTTTATTACTCAGGAAATTACAAGAGTTTTAAGAGCGCTGTACCAGGAATCAGGGATGAAGATCAAATATGTATTTCTTATTATATCATAATAACACCAGAGGACACTATTTAACCTACTGAAGTAATACAAGCAGTAAAGTAGCTGTGGAAAAACTGAAATGGTGCCTGGAATCAACAAAGTGTGGGACACAACCAGACAAGAAATCATTTGACCCCTAACTCTGTAACCTACTGTGTGTCCTACAAGAGCTGGCTTCACCCTGAGCATATCACAGGAACTGGGGACAGAGACCAAATATTTTTTATTATACCGCAGGTTGATGATCTCATTCCAGCCCCTGAATAGGCCATTTCTGAAACTGGACATTACTTCAGCCCCTGGATACAGCCATTTCTGAAACCTAACCGTAGTTCACCCCCTGGATACAACCATTCCTGAAAGCTGACCTTATTTCAGCCCCCAATTACAGCCATTCCTGAAAACTGACATTATTTCAGCCCCTGGATATAATCATTTCTGAAAGTTGACATTTATCCAGCCCCTGGATACAACCATTTCTGAAAGCTGAAATAAGATCAGGTACCTTATTTCAGCCCCTGGATATAGCCATTCCTGAAACCTGACATTATTTTAGCACCTGGATACAGCTGTTTCTGAAAAATGATCTTATTTCAGCCACTAGATACAGCCATTCCTGAAGCCTACATTTAAATGACTTGAGTCAATAAATTCCCCTTACCTCAGTTTTTAATCTAAGTCTGTTTGCATTGTATTTCTGTCTCTTGCAATTTAAAGAATTCTAATGGATACCCCTGGGCTATCCCATCCATCTGGAATGGCCTCCCCAGCCCACCACATTCATCAGCCTGACACACTCTGGCTCACCTCCCACCTTGGCCCAATGCTTCCTCCTCTGGGAAGGTTTCCGTGATTCCATGGAGCAAACCTAAGGGTGCCTACTTCACTCCGAACCTTCCTCCCTGCAGCATTCATCTGGCACCGTGACGATTGTTGATTTGTGTGTTGGCTGCCCTAGATTGTTCGTTCCTGAGGGGTGAGCACTGTGGTCTCTTCGTGTTTGCGTTCCCAGCCCTGACCCCAGCAGCACCCAGTAAATAGCTGTTGTGTTGAATGAACCAGTAAGTGAATGATTAAATAGTAAAAAGTCTCGCTTTCCTCTGACAATGGATTTATTTTTAAAAAGGGTAAGAAAAACAAAAGGCTGTGCCACTGATGGTGGCTGCAGGGCGCATGCATGCGTTCTCTCCTCTGATTAAATAGCAGGCAAGGTGTGTGGGAAGGGAACAGAGGGACCTCAGAGACAGGCAGATAAACGAGTGGGTGGCTCTTGCCAGCAGTAAGCCTTTCTTTCATCTACTGTGTGGCCAACCCCTGCCCCCAGTGCCCACTTGCCAGGCTAATCTCCTCTGGATCCCCAGAAACAATAAGAAATAATTTGTCTGAGGGGGGAATTGGATGGGAAAGGGGGAGGAAGATATGTCCATTCCATTCCAGCTGGCTCTGGCTCTCCCCCACTGCTCCCTGAGCTAGCCAAATGCATCTTCTAATTTAGTTCATTCTTCTCTTCCTAGCCATTGGTAATAGACCCACACAGAACACTTGGAATTTAACCATCCTTCCTCCCCATAAGAGAAAAGGAGAGTGAGAAGATATGCAAAAGAGAAATAGAAGGGGAAAGAAAAGAAGGGAAAAGATAAAAGAAGAATGATCACAGTAATGGCTAAGAAATATCATTCTTACTATGTGCCAAGCACTTAGCTGACAATCTGACATGTATTAACTCAATTCATTCTCCTTGAAACTGTATGGGATAGGTTCCAATATTATCCTTATTTTACAAACAAGAAAGAGGAGCAAAAATAAAGTAGAGGACAAGGTAGGGAATTTTTTTTTTTTTTTTTTTCAGAGACAGGGTCTTCCTCTGTCGCTCAGGCAGGAGTGCAATGGCACGATTGTAGCTTGCTGCAGTCTCCAACTCCTGGCAAGTGATCCTTCTGCTTCAGCCTCCCCAGTAGCTGGGACTGCAGTCATGCACCACCACGCCAGTCTGAGTTTTGTTTGTTTGTTTGTTTGTTTGTTTGGTAGAGATAGGGTCTGCCTTTGTTGCCCAGGCTGGTCTCGAACTCCTGGCTTCAAGAAATCATCCCACCTCAGCATCCCAAAGTGCTGGGGTTATAGGTAGGAGCCACTGAGCCCAGCCAACAAGGCAGGAATTTTTTAAAAATCTTTCTAAATGAAAGTACTGGTGGATCCCCAGCTCTGGAGCGCAACACAGAGTAGGTGCTCACTGAACAATACTGAAAGAAGATTTGAAAGAAATCCCAGCCCATGCCGTGAAGACATTATCATCAACATCATCAACATCATCATTATTAAGTGGAAAAGAACATGTTGTAAAGCAACAGATAGGTAGGACATGAATTTTGCTTATCTTTGTACATGGATGAGAAAAACTCTGCAGGACCATTCACCATTAGTGGGGGTCATCTTACGGGGGAAATCAGAGATCAACTCAAACATGTCAAAAACATTGATTGAGGCCTGGCGTGGTGGCTCACACCTGCAATCCCAGCACTTTGGGGAGCCGACGTTTTTATCCACACTTAAAACTAGGAAAATGTCAATGGTCCATGGCCAAGAATTGTACGGGGAGTGGGGAGGCAGGAGAGTTTCATTCATTGGAAGTTCAAAAATAAGAATAAGTTAGACATCAGAATAATGGGGTATAGACTCAGAAGGGGCGCCAAGGCACCTTGTTGGGGGTCAGGGTTGTTCTCTGTCCAGATGTGGGTGATGTTCACTAGTGGTATACATCTGTAAAAATTTGTGGTGCTCTGAACTTAAAGTATATGCATTTTTATACATTTCATCAAGTGCATCGTGACATCCCAATTTTTAAAAACTTTTAAAATGCAAAAAATTTTTGAATTATTGACGAGCACAGTGGCTTGGCTGGTAGAAGGCTGCCGCCAGAGACTGCAAGAGGCTAACGCCCCTGGTTGTACCGTGGGCCTAGGTTGCTGCTCGCCCCTGAGGACGAAGGAGTTACCTCATCTGCGCCAACTCCCTTCCCATGACAACAGGAGAGCACAGCACTTAGAGACACTGGTCTCAGCACTTTTTAATCTGAGAGCTTTGGAAAAGCCTCGGAGTCGGGGGAGGAAGAGGAGAGCTCTCAGAAGAACTGGCTGGCAAGATGCTGGGGTGGTGGAAAAAAAAATGCTTCCAAGGCAAAAAAAAAAAAAAAAAAAAAAAGAAGAAGAAAAAAAAAAAAGGATTAAGAACCAGCTCTGATGGGATCTGAATACACTGCCTTGGAGGCTGGAGAGAAAAGGCAAAAAAAAAACTCCAGAAATGCAACATTTAAGCTTCACTCACAACCCCCCCCACCACCACCACCCAAATGAAAATAGAGCTCACTTAAAAAAATTACTTTTTGGCTGGGGGCGGTGGCTCACTCCTGTAATCCTAGCACTTTGGGAGGCCGAGGTGGGCGGATCGCTTGAGGCCAGGAGTTTGAGACCAGGTTGGGCAACAATGTGAGACCCCGTCTCTACTAAAAATACAAAAATCAGCCGGGCGTGGTGGCGCACGCCTGTAATCCCCACTTCTCGGGGGTGCTGAGGCGGGAGAATCACTTGAACCTGGAAGGAAGAGATTGCAGTGAGCCGAGATCGTACCACTGCACTCCAGCCTGGGTAACAGAGTGAGGCTGTCTCAAAAAAAAAGAAAAAAAAAAATT